>NC_079427.1:21328373-21420873 GCF_026213295.1 Gadus chalcogrammus
ATTACGTAAGGGTTGTCCGTTGCCGGGCAGGTTTCAAAAAACATTCGCGCTCATGTTGCCAAAGACGAAATAACATAACACAGATAACGGATCGCTAGATAACACTTGTTTTTACTTTATATTTGTATTGTATTTAATTGTTTAATCAAATTTAGCTAGTAAACTGAGTGTTTAAAGCGGGTTTCAAAAAACATTCGCGCTCATGTTGCCAAAGACAACACTTAGCACACTATAGCACAATACAGATAACGGATAGATAACACTTGTTTTGAACGAGCTTGAAGGTTCGCGAATGTTCGTGAACCTTTCGCGTCATTCGACGCGATCGTCCGTTGCCAGGCAACGGAGGACGCGATCATCTGTTGCCAGGCAGGTTTGGAATGGATTACGTATGGATGACGTGCCCGGTACAAATTTGGCACCCGGTACAAATTTGGCGTGACAGCTCCGCCCCTTAGCACCGCTGTTCAGGGGTTGATCAAATTCCATTGCTGATAAAAATGTATTTGTCTTGTTTTGTAACGGCTCAGAGTTAATTCACACTTTGGCAACAGACCGTCCCTTTAGCAGCAGATAAACAGCCTTGTGTTTTCTCTACAGCCAGGATGTGGAAGAACGATAGCTGCTGGCCAAGCACCCCCTCCCCGGGATATTGCTGAGGAGCCTGATTGGCCAGCTGACCTTATCGCTCATTTGAGGAAACATTGGCAGCTCGTCTCCTCAACCACTCCGGCTGGTGTCCCTCACATCCAATCAGTTGAACTGAGGCTATCATTACTCTATGACTTCTTAAGGCCACTGTCTCTTTGGCAGCTTTCTTTCAACAAAAGCAGCTACTATAAAACCGAAATATCCTTCTACGGTACATTTATGTAAGAAACCCTCCAACAATGTGAAGAGGATGGAAGTACAATGAATAGCTGGTGTTCTTTAGATAGAACCGTGACCGCGGCCCGGGCATCACAGGGCACGGTGGGAGTCGTGGTGGTCACGGTTCCCGGCCCGCGGTGGTCACGGTGGCCCGAGCCACGGCCATGGTACCCGCGGGGCACCGCGGCCGGGGCCCGATGGAAGTCGTGGCGGCCGGAAGTCGCGGGAGTGCCCGGGCCGCGGTCACGGTGAATGAATGTCCAATCCAACGATTTCTTCCTCAACTCGTCTTTCTTGGCCAAGAGATCTCTCTTTGTCTCTCTCTCTGTCTCTCTCTCCTTCTACCTCTCTCTGTGTCTCTCTCCTTCTCTCTCGCTCTCTCTCTCCCTCGCTCTCTCTCTCTCTCTCTCTCTCTCTCTCTGGGTCTCTCTCTGGGTCTCTCTCTCCTTCTCCCTCTCTCTGGAAGTTGAATTGGTCTTATTACTGTGTCACCAAAACCGACTCATAGGGCATTCATTGCTACTAGCTCTCACCACAAAATTAATGAAAAAACGGTGCATCGACACCTTTAAACACAAACATCCTTATTGTGCATTGACAAAGCGAAGGTATCTCTATAATTCTGTGTGTGTGTGTGTCACCAAATTGATGTTGAAAACAGCACAACAAGGAGGATGTTTTGGTGTTCCAGAGATTTGCATTCATCTGCCCCAAGTCTCAATCCCCACTTCACAGCATTGTATTGCTAAATACAATCTGTCCACTAGGAGCTGGAGATTGACAATGGACTAAAGGACAGACCTCTGAAGTTGTCAGCATTTCCTCCCTGAGCCTCCACGACGGCATGCCCCTTCTGGCCATACAATAGATGGATGCCCTTTAAAGGTCAATGTAGTACATTGTGGTGTAAACACAGATCCCTTGTGGGTTTTTTAATTGTACACTGTGTAGTGTCTCAAACACCCAGCATTCCTTTTGCAAGCCAAATCCCCTCCCAGCAACCCCATCCCAGAAGAAGATCGTGACAAAGACGTTCTGTGGGTTTATGCCCCTGTCAAAAGGAGACGATGTTTCCCGCACTCACACCCATGATTGCACTTGTGGTATGTTTGAGCAGCTTTCAGTCAAGTGGTCTGAAGCGTCCATTTTGGTGTTCTGAGGTGACCTAGTGCTCCATCACAGACTTCACACAGACAGGCACACGCAGGCAGTAAAGGTCCCCTGGGAAGACGAATTGGGAGCCATGCTGACTTAACGAAAAGAAAGACTGCTTTATCTTGCACTGTGCCCCTGACATTAGTCACCAGGCACAACCGTCCATTATTCTGAGAAGGGTGGGTTTAAAGGGAATGCCAGAATACAAGAGGACCTTCCTGGGCTGTGAGAATGTTGAGCTGGTACACTGTCATCTTAGTAACCTGATGAGCTGATTTTGACGATTGCAGAGGGCAAGCATAAAGGGCAACCATGAGAGGCAAGCACCAGGCCAGACTGCTCAAAACAGATCCCTCATCTCCACTTTGTCCTAGGTGGCGCACATACTGTTAACCTTGTCATTGCAGATGCTGCCAAATCCTCAAAAGATGCAGTTCGGGTTTTGGGTATGTGCAAACTCTCTTCACCTTCTTCAATGCTGGCAAAGAGGTGATGTTTTGAAGAAACACGGGAACATTACCGTGAAGTCATGGAGTGACACAAGATGGGAGAGGAGGCTCCACAGTGTTCATGCATTCAGGTATCAGGCTTCTGAGATTTGGGAGGCATTACTCCTCCAACCTTCCTCAATGCTGCTGGATAAAGCAGTGACACTCATCTCAAATGCAAAGGCTTCCCTCACTAAATACTGGGAACTGTATTCTCCGATGACCAGACAAAAGCCTAAACTGTTAGTTAAGTAATAAATGTGGAGGGTGTTCTGAAGGAGAAGAGACTGGGAAAGCAAGAGGCATTTCAGCTATCAGCCTCCTGATAAACAAGTGACCTTCAGAGAGCAAGTGAACCCAAAACCACGTTTGGTTTGGTTTTCAACGTGGTAATATTTCTTACATGAGCGTGAACATAGTTATCCATGACATGTCATCACTTTTACTGTAATAAATCATGAAGCACTAGCTTAGCCGTACACTAATGTCTTTATGTCTAATCCTCGGAAGATTAAAGCCTTCTACCATTAAAAACTACTATTTCCTACTGAAGCTCTACTGCCTCTAACGTTACCCCACTGATGTTGACCTGGGTTTTCCTTTGTGTGTAGAATATTCTTCGGTAAGCGAAAAGTTGTAATGGTTTATACATTTGAATAAGCCTAATTGCCCTGTGTCCTACATGTTTCAGGCTCTGGTAAATAACCCCAATGTATTTTCGGCTTTGCACACCTGTTAAATCTTGTAGACCAGTGCATGGAAAGAAATGTTCAGTGTGTGTCTTCTCTAGGATAAACCACAACTGCCATCCGCAATCACAGGCAGAATCTGTTCAGAATCTGCAGACATAAGCGTGCAACCTAGCTTTCACTTTATGGGGTAATGTTACGCAAATCAGTAGTGTTAGTTAGCTGACAACATCCCAAAATATCAAATGGGCTAATGTAACACTTGTCTATTCACAAAGTTGCAGAGCCTTTGTTGGCTAAGTAGCTCATTCAGAAACCTTGAGGAAGTCTATCCTAACCTTTGGATAGCCCTGAGATTTGCTGTCACCCTACCAGTTGCAGCATCAGCAGAGAAGATCTTATCAAAATGAAAGCCCTTCAAAAGCTTGCTGAGGTCTTCCATGTCACAGGAAGGCGTTAGTGGCCATGAGCATGAGTCAACATGTTAGGAAACAAATGATGTCCTATGATGATGTCATTGTTTATTTAGTTTCAAGAAAATGCAGAAGTGTTATTACAGCTTTGGTACATTTCTCAGATCAGAATTGAAATTCTCAAAACTACCTGTTCAATCTTCACATCATTGTGTCGTTTGTGCACATCAAAAAAGCAGTTTCACATTTCTTTGAACAAGTTGCAAATGCTTTGGTACATTCATGCAAATGATTATGTACAATTTTCTGCTCTTTCCTACATTATGAATTGCTTATGTCATGTTCATCAAAATGTATTGTAATGGGTCTCAATTGAATAGTCTCCCCCCCACAATATTTAGGCATTAGTTCATTGCATAAGTATTTACATGCAAAATGGTTGAACAAGTTGTCATAATGTCAAGCATATTTCTATACATTTCCATTAGACTTTTTTTCTAAACAGACAGTAAGAAGAACAGAACCGAGAAAAACAAGATGCCGAGCACCCGTATGCCCTATTTTTCATGGTTTATATTTTGAATGATGTATGGATTCACCATTTTCTTTTCTACATAAATGAACCAAAGTTCAAACTTACCTCTCAGTCTTGGTGTGTCATTGCTAACTTACAGTCACACACTGCTCCTTAGAATCTAGCCCTAGTTACTTGTAATGATTTACAGTTGCTACATACATTTGAACCCAACAAAGCCTTTTTTTTTTTAAATAACCAACAGAGGAATTTTGGAAAGACCGTCATCAACCGGGATAGCTTCACTCCTATGACTGCATGCGTGAGGAATGCAGTCCCGAGGTTGCCAGGAAAACGCTCCTGTTATCTAGATTGTTGCGGTAAAATACAAGCACTGTCCCTCCCATCTATCTCTAGGAAGATGTTGGATGTCAAAGCCAATTGCTAAGCTAACCCCATGCTGTTAATTAGCTTAGTGGGCTAGCATCCAGCTCTGCTTATTGTGGATCAATAGGCCTACTCAAAACTAACACTTTATCTTGGTATTGGCTTTTAGATAGGCCTATGTTAAATACACACACACACACACACACACACACACACACACACACACACACACACACACACACACACACACACACACACACACACACACACACACACACACACACACACACACACAAACACACACACACACACACACACACACACACAAATCTCTTTCTAGTCTGGGTACAGTCTAAAGGCGGCGACACACCGGGCCAACTGCTCGATTTGCGTCGGTAAATTAAGTCGGGCTATTGATCTGGCCGACTCGACCAACCGAAATGGGAAGTACACACCTATGCGATTACCGCTGACGCCATACGTTCTGCGCTTGCGCTAGATGTAATGTCTCCAAAACAACAGGCGGCGCTAATCTGTATCGTGGTCCGAAAAAAACGAAAAAAACGGAAATACCAGGTCCTCTCTCTAGACCGAATATCCATACTTCCATGAGTACGCTTAAACGTAGTACACTATCCGTACTCACTAAGTGAGTAGTGTCAGTGTTGTTTCAAATCGAATACTCTGTTGTGCACTAACCGGAAATTACGATCACGACTGCCGCCGTGGCTCCTCCTCGCAATAAACATCCCGCTTTGAACGGTGAAGTCTTTATGCCTAACATCTATTAGAAGCTATAAAAACTGCAAAATGACTCTATTAATGCAGGCTATGTGGAAAATGTGCCGACTTTGGCTCGGCCAGGCTCCGCCCTCTTCCGCTACGTAGCTAATGCTGCGTTTAAGTATTCTCTGCGAGCCGACTTCGATCTCGGATCTGACCCCACGCACAAACGTTTTATTATTTCGCTCGGTCGTTGGAGGAAAACATGGACGCCACCAGGAAAGCTGTTGTCACGGTAGCATTGGCAGAGGACCAGGCGCTCCAAAATAAGTAGGCCATAGGCCATAGGCAGAGATACGGACGCAGTGAGGTATTTCAGTAATACGAGTGATTGAAATTGCCATTTAAACCACCAAAGCGGTCCAAGCACAATGAAAACAGTTCATGCTTCAAGTCACACTGGGCGCAGCCATCTTGAATTCTGTCTCGGAATTTTGCACGGTCACCACTGAGTTCAACCGAGATGGCAAGTTTGCCGTCCGAGGAAAAGGGGCGTGTTCGTGTCGCTAGGCAACGTCCTCGGACCACCGAGACGGATGGATAATAAAACGCAGCAAGATGGCTACCGTTGAGTATGAAAAGTTTACATCGATCCACCCTTCGCGATTTGACCGTTTTGAGTACACCATCCGGGTCCTTTCAGTACACTTATTTTCGCCTGATATGAAGATACTGGCATTGTCAGCTCTCTTGCTTTGTCTTTTGGAAGAAGGAAGTCGTAAGCGAAAAATAAGGAGAAAAGTTAGCCCTATTTTAACGGTCTGAAACGCAAGTGAGAAGCGCCAAACGCAAGTAGCTTTGTGGGCGGATCTACGGCGGTTCTCACTACTTGTTCCAAAAAGTAGCTGAGTTAGTAACTGAATTACTCTATAATAAAAGTAACTAGTTACCAAGGAAAGTAACTATTTGCGTTACTGTAAAAAACGACCTTTCACTTGGCCTTAATTTGTTATATGGTTGAACTGCCCATTCAAGCCCTTTGCTTGGTTGCAAAGGCTGTTGAACATCTGCCGAATACTACAGAAAATGCAAACCTTTCATCGGATTGCTCCGGACTCGCCATTTCTGCTGCTTCATCGAATCTGTTTGGTGTGTGCGTGTGCGTGTGTGTGTGTGGTGCGCGTGTCCTGGCTTGTGTGTAAAAACATTGGCTCAGATTGGCTACCATGAAACATGACTCTGCCATAGCCAATCATATTCGCTTATCTCGTTGTTAACCCAACCGGTCTCCTCACTAGCAGTTTGTGTTTGGAGCCAGGGCTGCGTTCGGATTACACAGTTTATTCAACCAATTCATAGTAACGCACCGCATTTAACGTACAGTAACGGTAACAGCGTTGTAACGACGGAAACAGTAATTTGTTAGATTACCCCATAACTGAAAAAATAACAAAGTTACCTAACTTTAAACTGCGTTATTGCAAACACTGCTCTTGCGCCCGGCGCAAATCTAAAAATGTTTTTTCTGAAGTAGCCTAATTACCCTTAGGTGTGGTTTGGGCATAACGTGCAATGAACCAATGAGAGGGCCAGCTCCCATGCTCTTCAAGAGCCATGAGCGCATTTGAATCTGACAAGTTGATATTTTGACAGCGCGTTTACAGTCTCCGATGAGACAGATGCATGACCACATGAATTTCAAACTTCAAATGGCTCAGTTTATGGCCAAATAATATGGCCTAATTCACACATGGAATAACGTTTACTTCCACAACTTCAGAAATACTGAGTCCTGAAATAAATTTTGGCAAAGAAAACTGATATGCCATTGATATGGGGTTACTTTGGTTCTATTTAATGATATACACAATACATTAACAAACTTAGTTTCTTATCAGTATTGTATGCATTATCGTTATTGACTTGTGTTCCTAATATGCATGTGTCCCCCCGTTAATATGCATTGCCATGGACTGTATTATGCATTACGTGTTTAGTTCGCGTGCGTTTAAACAGATGGACGCACACATGCGCGCGCATTAATTAATTATTTCACACATTTCACAGAAAATATGTGTTTGCTGTACGGTGTTTGCAGATGCATTGATTTAAAAGTACAACTTTTACCGCTGAATCAGCTGTTCTTTCTCAAATAATTTACCAAGAATGTGTGGCTAGGTAGATGAGAGAAGCAAAGTGTATGTGCTAGGTGCACAAGCAACATTATGAATGCGCCCTTAAAATAGCATCTGAACAACGTGCCACTGACTTTAAACCAGGTATTTCCTGGTTTGTGGCGGAATTGTTTTCTGAAACTGCAAAATAGCACCAGGGAACGTTTGCATCAGACCACATCTCCTCCTTTCGCCAAACCGCACCTTGGGGTGCAAGATCATTCCCTAATTTACCGACGCGTTGCGGAGGAGGGAAAATAATGCTCTGCGCCAGTTGCATACTAGCAACCACACATCGTCAGCGTCAGTGTAGAAAGTCAATTGCGCTGGATGCAAGATAGGGTGAAGCTGTGGATACCACTGTGAGCAGGCCAAGGAGCTTATATGAATTTAGTTTATCGTTTTATAGTTATATACTTATTTTTATTTATCGTTTTATAGTTCAACATTTATAGTTTATGTTTATCTGGTATGTTTATGCTTCACTGATTCACTAGTCAAGCTGCTAGCCCTCCACCAATCAGAATGGTAAAAGACTGAAAGACTCTGAAATCAAGTCCACAGAAGTCGATTACCTGCTACCGTAAATAATACCATGAGACGCAAACACATTTAAAACATTCAAGTATCAAGAGGGGAGATTGTTCAGTTAAATTTGTTGGCACCTCGATTATATTATTTACGATAGCAGGTAATCGACTTGTGTGGACTTCCTGGGAACATGGACCTACCGGTAAGGCACAGACTTGGAAAACAGTCTTTTTTAATGAACTCCCGGTACGCTAACTAAGTTGTTGATGCTTCATTTTATGTGGGGACCCTAATCATGCTACCGCAGAGGTTTGGTGTTATTCTGAGCAATATTAGTGGTTAAAAAATGACGATTTGGAAGCGTTTGCGGTGCCCCTAACCAATAACATGGAAGCCAAACATTGCGCCGGGCAAACTGTATACTAAATTTTCAATGAAAAAAGTATCTGGAGGGCTTATTTGATGGGTATAAATGCCAAAACAAAGACCCTGGGTTGAATTTTTGCCGGAATTACACTTTAAGCTTTATCTACACAGAGGGAGAATGTTGAACGCAGCTCCAGGTGTATGCTTCCCTCCCCAGGGTAGTGGTGAGACACCTGCAGAGTTCCGGACCCCCGCACAGCCCCTACCCCGCACACAGCGGGGGGGTTAAAGGTAAAGGCTCGCTGTATTTCCGAACCTGAACACTCAATATTTTCACCTCTCGCTCACGATAATAAATTCATCCCATAGAAGACAGAACGACCTACACTCATTAGCATTTCACAAGGCTAAGGCTCCTTGGCAATAGAGTATAGTGATTTATCATCAAGTCACGGAGAACACCAGTGCATCACCTGGAGGCAGTGGACTTTGTGCTTTGATAAGAACACAGGGCCAACAATTGATGACTGAAATTGGCAGCACATGTTCCCACGTATCTCAAAGGCAACGTGGCGTTCTGCTGTGTGTTGGGCCGCTGGAGTTGTGTGCATGGGGCGCCTTCAGCTCGCTAATGCGTCCCAGCCCCTCTACTGTACATCTTCAGACCTTCCAAGTGTAGCTGGAGGGGCTAGGCTATGTCAAGATGGATTAGAAGATAACCCGGACCTCCTTTTAGCCTTGAGTACATTGGGTCATATTCTTTAATACCACAAGTTCTGTTCCCCTTTCCTTTCCTTTCAACATGCATGATATCCTTCATTCCTCAGCGTCTCTGCTTGGATCCCTGTTCTCCATGAGGTTGTTATTTTTCACTACTTGGTTTTGCATAAAGCCAATAATGCTGGGTGCACGTTGAGCCTGGTTTGCTTTCCTCAAAATGGACCCAAGCTACCATCCCGATACAAGGCTAAGTTGTAATCATGGCAAGGGCATTGAGCTGAGGAAAGGAAGCTTTTTTTTTTTCATTTGATTTGGTTGGCTATTCATAGGGGAAGATTTCTGTTCAATGAAGTTGCAGGTACTGGAGAAGGGGGCATTTGAGGACAACGTATCGAATTAGTATTGTTAGCATTGAAACATACTGGAGAAGGGGGCATTTGAGGACAACGTATCGAATTAGTATTGTTAGCATTGAAACACCACTTAAAAAACAAGCATAAAACTACTTTTGTCTAAGTGACAGAATTACAATCAGAACCTTTTCCATTTACTTTGCTCAACTAAGTTCCCTCTGTGAATGTTAGTTCACAAAGTCCACTCCACATCTGTTGCTCTGGTAGGGTGTTGCATGGAAACCTCATTAACAGGAAATAAATACAACATCCTATAAACAAAGGGAAGCATGATAGCATCAAATATATTATGTCATAAATGACAAATATGATGGACACATTATAAGCCCAGCTTCTCCATGACGGTGGTGTCCGTCTCAGAGCAGTGCCCTGCACCGCATTAACAGGAGCGACACTGTTGTGTTGCCCCGTTCAATCACACCACAGCATTACATAACCAACATGATGTCAGACATTAACATGGCATGACAAGTTCTGACTTCAAGCCCAGCACACCGTCAAGATGCTGACCTGCTAGGTGGAGCAGTCAGCGTTATGCTGGTACCTTCTGCAGAATGTTTGACCTGATGATGGATAGGGTCTCTCTCTCTCTCTCTCTCTCTCTCTCTCTCTCTCTCTCTCTCTCTCTCTCTCTCTCTGAATCATGGTCTTTATTCCCTCGAGCGCTGCACAGGCCTGATTGGAGATGGAGAAAGTTGTGTGTTTATGTGAGAATCTCTGCAGCATATTAACTCTGCTCTCTGCCATGGAGCCATAGTGTAATTATAAATCGACCTTGATGAAGTGAGTATTAATTGGCCGCATGACTCATTATCCATCATTGAATCCTGGATATTAAAAGTGTCGTTACAATTAGTTTTGATTCTATCATGATGACTACTAGAGTTTACACACGTGCGTTGCGCACGCTCATCCTCTAGTTGTTATTAAACCCATAGCAATAATGTAGAAACCCCAGTCGATAATTTTACACATTTCTGAGTGCATAATATAATAACATTTTGCTTATAATTGTACAACGTCTTACATTCGTTCACCACAAATGACTCTTAAAAGCAGTGCCAATTTTTAAATATCTTTTAACCATTCAGCAAACAAAAGGCAACAGGCTGATTATCATTTAGGGGGCCACTCAATGACATGCAGAAGTGTCATAAACACAGCCGCTGAAGTGGTATGAGAAATATCAACTTTCTACTCCTCTTTCACATATAAGGTAATTTAAATTTCCTAGAAAATACCCCGTTAGGGGCAGTATTATTCAGGAGATTTTCAGGGTACAAATGTCAGGATATGTTGTTCACACATACGGCCCATCAGGAGAATATTAGGACTTACACATGTGTCTGAGAGCAGCTTGTGTGTGAGCATTTGATTACATTATAAAATAAGTCAACTTATGGTAACAGAGGTAATTGTTCAATGGAAATTGTAGTATACTATGCATGATATATATAACAATTATTAAATAGCTTTTACTAGGGCTGGCCCTAATTATTCGAATATTCAAATACTCGTTTGGAAAATTAGTATTCGAAGCATAAATCAGTATTCGGAGATTCGTTTTTTTTTTTTTTCACGTACGGGACATTACCAGAGTGAGGGAGGCAAACTATAAGCGTCAGCGACACCAAGCAGAGAAGCGAGAGAGGTGGAGGAAGAATATATATCTTGTTTCCCTTTACTTTCTAACACAACATTAGCGGGATCTCTGGAGGAAAAGTAATACTTAAAACCTTAGCTTAGTTGTTTGTTTACGTTCGCTGTACAGCGCCGCGCCAATCTACTGTGACTGGCTTGCTGCAGAGCGTGAGCGTCTTGGGAAAACCCAGTCAATATAATGGATATAATATGGACACATAAGACAATCAATATTCGGTATTTGTTATGGATTTATTGTACAAATTCCCTGAAAAGATGCACGTTCCAGGATGAATTGAAAAGCTCCCGTAAGGGCTGAGATGGCAGAGGACAGCTGATTTGGAACGGAACAACAGCTGTTCGCTTTCACGGGGAAAAACTAAGGAACTTCAACCTACTTAGGCCTACTAATTAACGTTCAAAAGCTATTAAATCTTCAACAAAATATGCAGATACTGTCAAAATCGGTTCCAGGGAGTATATAGGGATTATTAATGTTGTTTTTGATGGTGTTTTTTTCTGGAACGAGTATTCGAATATTCGCTCGGGAAAACCAACGAGTATTCGAAGCCTGAAAAAATGGCATTCGGCAGGCGTGTTTCAGGTGCCTCGGCGCGAAACACGCAGCGGCTGCCTTGTCTATCCCCGCCTCCTGCACCGCCTGCCGCTCACTGCCTGAAGAGGGGCTCCTCTCCAGGCACCTTTTCTTTTCATCGTCGGTGGCCATCGACAATTTTTAAAGCCAGAATTCCAGTATCGAAGACGACGACCTCATCAAGGTGGACGATGAAGCAAGCGGACAACGCGGCGATCCTAGCGTGGCAGCTAGACAACTCGTTGCTCGTTCATCGGGCACGAGTGCAGCGGCTAGACAGCTCGCTGCCTGTTCAACGGACACTAGCGCGGTGTCAGCTCGCTGCTTGTACAGCGACTGACTCTGTAACGTCTACCGTGCTCGCTGAACCCCCTCCCTTTCATGGGATGCCCCCCTTGGTTCCCACACAGTGTGGAGGCGGTAGGGGCAGAGGAATACGGATCATTCTTGGACAGCATTCCTCAGCTGTCAGCTCGCCCTCTCTCTGACCGCTATGAGTGTTGGCAAAAGCGGCGCGTTCTTCCATCGCGGTTGGAAGAACAGGTTGAGATGGGGCCATCCCATACAGTTGAAGCACCGTCCCCCACCCTTTATGGGTTTGGTGGAGACCAGGCTATGGGACCCGGCGGCAAGCACGGCTCTGGCAGCAGAGGTGGCTCGTCTCTTAGAGAAGGGCGCCATCACTACCGTTCCCTCCCACGAGTCACATCTAGAGTTTTACTCCCGCTACTTCCTAGTTTCCAAGAAGTCAGGGGAGAAGAGACCTATTCTGGATCTTAGCGTGTTCAACAGATTTGTAGCCACGAGGAAATTCAGAATACTCACTACGAGAGCGCTGCTCCGATGTTTAAGAGAGGGCGACTGGTTCACATCCCTGGATTTCAAGGATGCTTACTTCCACGTCCCTGTCCGGCAGGCGCACAGGAAGTTTCTCCGCTTTGCCTTTATGGGGTGTATTCGGCTACTCCCTGGCCCCGCGCACCTTCTCAAAGTGTGTGGAGACGGCGTTGCTAAGGCATCAGGGAAAGAGGGTTCTCTTCTACCTCGATGACCTACTTATTCTGAGCAACTCAGAGGAAGCTGCGAGAAGGGACACCATGACAGTGATAGAATCTCTCTTTCCTGGGTTTTGTCATCAACTGAGAAAAGAGCTCCCCAGCCGGCATAGTCTACTTGGGGCTTTGCCGAGACTCAGCCACCATGACAGCGATTATCTCGCCTCCTCGACGAGACGGCGTCCTTTTGGCACTCTCCCGCTTTTGCGTTCGCAGAAACGTGACCACACTGTCCACCATGTGCCTGTTAGGGCTGAAGGCAGCCGCCCATCCCCTGGTTCCCCTGGGTCTGCTCTTTATGCGCAGACTCCAGCGGTGGTTTGCTCGCCAAAGGTTTGACCCCATGCAACACATGCTCAGGGTGCTCCTCTTACCCCGTTCGGTGTAACTAGACCTGGAATATTGGGAAACCCCCCCTAAGATGAGTGGCGGTTACATCCAACATTGTCAAACTGATCTTGCAGAGGTTCGGGGCGACTCAGGTGGACCTGTTCGCGTCCAGGGAGAACACACACTGCAGGTGGTGGTTCTCTGTCAACCCTCGGGATCTTCCCCCGTTAGGGTTGGAAGCGTTGGCACACACAACTTGGCCGCGGGCTCCCTCATTATAGTGGCTCCGGAGAACCGCTCAGCTCTGTGATTTCCAGAGCTAGCGGCGCTCTCACCGACGGCGCCGTGGCCGGTACTGTTCAGATCGGATGCGCTTTCACAGGCCCACGGGACGGTGCACCACCCGCCCGATGTATCGGGACGGCTGTTGGTTTGTCTCCTGAGAGGTTGATCCTGCTGGGCAAAGGTTTGCCTGAAGCGGTTATCAACACTATCCAGAGTGCTCGTGCACCTTCTACTTCTTTCCTCTATGTGGCGAAGTGGGGCGCTTTCTCTAATTGGTGTGACAGGAACCACGCTGTTCCATCTCTACGCGAGGTGGGAAGCGAGCTTGCGTTTCTGCAGTACTTATTGGAAAATGGTTTGGCCTTTTCCACTATCAAGGTTTATGCGGCAGCCGTTTCGGCTGGCCATGCAGGCTGTGATGGTAGACCGGTCTTCAGCCATCCACTGGTCAAGAGATTCTTGCGTGGGGCTAGACGGGTTAGGCCTGTTTCGTGCGTGCTTACACCACGCTGGAAACGCCCACTGTGTTGCGCGGGTTGTCCAGGATCCTTTCGAGCCTCTGTCTCAGGCCCCCTTGGATACCCCGTCCTTTAAGACAGCGCTATTATTGGCTTTGGTTTCTGCCAAGCGGGCCGGTGAATTGACCGCTCTGTCTGTCAGCCCGAGCTGCTTGTTGCTTAACGAGGACAGCTACTTTGCGCTGCTTAGACCTAATCCTGCATTCCTGTGTTTTAGCGAAGCTGGCAGGGGCCGCGCTCTTTCTAAACAGCGTTTTTCTCGCTGGATATGTGAGGGTGTTTGCTTAGCCTACTCACGGCAGGGCTTAGCACCACTGATGGGCATTACAGCTCACTCGACTCGGTGCGCGGCTGCTTCAACGGCTCTACTCAGAGGCGTTTCGGAGGAAGACATCTGCGCGGCTGCGTCTTGGTCTGCCCCCAGCACCAGGGGTTCACTCGGCCACTCTGTGTTGGAGCCCCTTCTACGGCTTAAGAATATAGGTATGTTATTTTAAGTGGCGTCGTAATATCCTCTCGCCGGCTGGCGAGAGGATTTGAGTGCCAGTATTTCTCTCCCACCCTTTTTCATGAGAAACGGACTAGAGGGGTTTCCTATTGGCTCGCCAGTTGACAAGTTGGATTCGTCTGCCAGTATAGCCCTCCCGCCGTTTTTTCAAATAAGAAACGGAAGAGACAAGTTCCTTATTGGTGAGTTGGACTCCATAGCTCCGCCCCCGGTGGTAGCCGACACTTAATGGAAACTGTATTACTCTGGTTTTTCTTTTCCTTTTCATGGATTCCATGAAGCACGGATTGAGACAGAGTTTTTACAGACTAAATTTTTCTCTTGATCATCGCCTTACTTGATCTAGGAGGAATTATTTTTCATCAAGCTGTTGTGTTTTGCACATCCTCAGCTTTTTTGAGTCTGATGTGCCCTGGTGACTTTTTTTTGACTGGGGTCCAGCAGGAGTACATTGTTTGGGCTCCAATCGCAGCTTCGCCTTAGCCCATAAGGCGAAACCTAGACGGTGTAGCGTACATGAAATAGAACGATAGTTATGATATTATAACTCTAGCTCTATGATTGTAGCCGTCTAGTTTCCCACCTGCTGTACCTTCCAAAGAATAGTGTGGAGGATGAGCGGCGGTATGCGCTGCATTATATACACAGTGCCGTGGGAAATGTGGGCGGTGCCCACGTTGATTGGTGCATGGTTGATATTTTCACTGGGTGCGAGCAGGCGCACGGGACAAGCCCATAATGCGAAGCCTAGATTGGCTACGCCTAAAATCATAGAACTAGAGTTATAATATTGTTACTATCGTTTACCTGTCCAATTGAGGCACAGCAGGGCTGTGTCTCAATTCAGGGGACGCATCCTTCGAAGGACGCGGTCTATGAAGGTGTGGACCTTCGTAGACCGTGAAGGCCAGGCCGAAGGCCGAACAAACGTTTTTAAATGAGACGGTCTGCCCCACGGAGCATTTCAAGTTTGCGTTACAAGCCGTTAACACCCTTTACCTTGCGTGATGACGCGCCGCTCCTGTCACCTCGCAACCCTGACAGCTGTGGTTCAAACCGGACGGCGGAGGAGAAATGGAGCAGTTTTATATAACCCACGCGATGTCCACTTTCACTTAGATGTCCACTTCCTACTTTATTCTTATTCTATTTAATTTATAATCTTATCTTCTATGCTTGTAATTTCTATTTGTACGGAGCACCTGGAACGAAACAATTTCCCCGTGGGGATCAATAAAGTTTTCTGATTCGGATTCAGACTCGTTTATATAATAATTATCTAAAATATAACGTTAAATAGTTTAACGTTTTATGGCTCGTGTTAATTTAATTGAACTTTGACAATAAAGTTACAAATTTTAAATAGTCCCAACTCTATTTTAATAGTTTTGTCATTGAATGTAATTCGGTGCAACTGCCGCTTCCGCTCTCTCTGACCCCATTTCTGAAAAAAATCCAACGCGCAATGAATCTTGGGATAAGTTGGGCCGTGAAGGATACATCCATTCCGGTGTATCCTTCAAATCCGGGAAAAGAAGACTGCATTTGTCGGCCGCAATTGAAGGAGCCTTCGAACTGGGACAGCCTTGGCGCGTCGCAGTGACGCAATCGCCCTTCGAATGCACCCTTCGAAGGATGCGTCCCCTGAATTGAGACACAGCCCAGGTGTGCAGCCTCCCTCAGCCCCAGAGTCATATCAGACTCGGCCAGGTGAGGCTACTTAAACCTGTCATCATCACACACACTCCACAGGGAATTACAACGTCCCCTGCCCTGAACAAAAGCCTTATTAAAAAACAAGAAAGAGGATGTTTCTCAAGTTTAAAAACGTTTTTAAATGCACACACCGCAAGACGCACCGCAAACTTTAAGGCTCGCCAAATCTGGTGTTGTGTTCATGAACTGTGCTGTTGTAGAAAAGGCTTTGAGGACGAGCCAGAGCCAGGGGCCTTTAGGAAGGACAACGCTATCATAAAAGCAGGTCGTTGTGTTTCCAGGGCCTGAGGCTTGGCTCAATTTGGAAGTCTTGGAGGGTTTTCCGAAAGAAATGAGAGCATTTGGGAATGCTCCCAAGCTGAACACAGACATAAATCAAATGAAGCATCATTAAAGAAAAGATTAGCAGGAAGTGTACTCTACCATACTGCAGAAGTCTTACCTTGGAATCATGGATGTTCAGCTTTTGCAGATGCTTCTGATACACACACACACGCACACACACACACACACACACACACACACACACACACACACACACACACACACACACACACACACACACACACACACACACACACACACACACACACACACAGAGAATCACTTTGAAATCTGCTTTATGTGATTCCAAACAGCCTTGCTTCAGTCGATATCCATACCTGACCCTCTCTGAAACCCTCTTGTTTACTAATTACATCCATTTAAACATGTTTGCATGAAAACACCTGTATTAATAAATGAATAAATCTAGTTTTGCAAACTGTTACCAATTCACTGCATGCTTCTTTTTGTACACAGTGTTGACTATGACGCACTCTACTCATTGACATGGATCTCTAACACAAAACATGCAAGAACACACACACACACACACACACACACACACACACACACACACACACACACACACACACACACACACACAAACACACACACACACACACACACACACACACACACACACACACACACACACACACACACACACAAACACACACACACACACACACACACACACACACACACACACACACACACACACACACACACACACACACACACACACACACACACACACACACATATGGTGTAGAGATCCAAAGGTCCACATTTGCACCTTGGATGTATAGTCCTTGCCCAATGATATGCTTAATGAGTCTATATATTATTCACCAAAAAGTCTTTCCTTTTCATCTGCTGCTCGGCTTGGTGTTCAGCGGACATCTAGTCGTCAGCCAGGCCTCATTTCACTTTATCTCAGCATTGTATCTGAAAAGTTCTCTTAATATTGTGTTTAGAACACAGCATTACAACCGCATCACCATTGCCCATGCCCACCCACACAATTGCGAAGGTCATGTCAAAGTTACTTCGGAAAGATGTTGAACTGACTGTTCAGTTGAGGTACTCCCATGGAAACGCTGGTCAAACTGTTGACATCTTCTTTACCCTATTTTCTCTTTTTTTACAACCATTTTTCATTACAGCCAAGATGTTCAATGAAACATCAGCAGTTGTATTAGAAGTTACAGTAAACCGAGCCCTACCCTTATTTTTCAGGGTTTCCGTGGTAACAGTACCTATTTAGGGGCAGGAAAGCCCCACATTATTTAGGGAGGGGATGTTAGACGGAAAAAGTTAATAGATTAGGAAAGATTCAAATGACACGACTGGAAAACAGCCAACTCCTTTGTGCTGTGCATTGTTGAACATTATAAATACTATGGTCCAAATGTATTTACCATACACTAATGAGACCAAATGAGATGTACTTTGTTACAAATTAGACACAAATATAGAAATAATATGTTTTTTATTAGACAGTTAACAAACACAGTTATACCCTCACAAGACCCCATACAATTATGCTGTAATAATAAACCGCATATATTGCTGTGTTAGACTTTAAATTCCTTGCGTCTTTTCTACTGTGTCAACAATTCATTGATTTTTCGCCCTGCCACTTTAATCTGCATGAATGGTTAACAGGAATTGTTGTCTGTAGGCTAATAGGCTGATGAAGTTACTAATCCAATCATAGCGCAGCGTGGGGAGATGGGGGGGCTGCATGCTGTGATTGGCCAGCCGTCAGGCAGCATCCGGCATAGAGGCTCCTAGTACAAAGCACTGACGCGAGAAAATAATAAAGCTACTCTGGGTCAATGGATTTGTGTCTTTATATATATATAATTTATAAAACATAAAAACGGTCTGCCTCGTATTTTGTGACACCCTTACAAACGCACTAGAAAGCTGGGAGTCTGAAATCGGTTGTACTTCAGAGGACCCCCAGACACCGGGTGGTTTCAGAAGGTGCTTTCACGCCCGTTTTAGACACTTTGTGTTGTTGCCTGTGTGAAATTCTTTCTTTTACGCGTGATCTGATTATCCAGAAGTTGGGAATATTCTACCCGGACTGCATTTTATTTAATCTGCTGCACAGCTGCTGCTTCTCTCTTCATTTGTAGTCTTTTGATACATCTTGTTACTCCCATCTTGACCATTTGCCGTCCATTCTGGAGTTCTGTTGTCAAACCGCTCCCTCTCTCCCACAGCCTTGAATGATTTATCTTTTATAGTCCATTACTATATCCAGGGTCGGACTCCTTCAGCACATTTTAATTCGACTTTCAAATATAACATCATAGTGGTACCATGACATCTCCTGCTGCTGATGTTTATATCATTCCATAGGTGTGACACATCGTACTCTATGAGAAACTATGTGATAAACAACCAGCACATGAAGTACAAGGTTCCTCCATGGAGGTGGATACCTTGGCCTCCTGTGGACAGGCTTCCCAGCCACTGGTTGATGCTTCTCTATCTCATTCCGCAACCTTGTCATTTTGAGTTCAAAGGTTGAGGTTTAGTCAATTCTAAAAGAAAGGGCAATCATAAATCCCTTTGGTGGCTTCCCATTAACCCTTGGTGGTCATCAGCCTGGTAGGAAGGAGGGGGCGTATGTCTCTACTTAAGGGGACAAAAGTACAGAAAGTCTATTCTCCTCTCAGCCAAGGCCAGTGTCAACCCGGTGTGTTGTTCCGTAGCTCCAAAGCATGTAATGGGATTTCCGGACAGGAATTCCCTTTCACGGATCTTGGCCTTGCTGGCTCACTATGGGGTAACACTCTTTTAAAGGGAGAAGTCCAACTGGGCGATTTCCTGGACACACATAAAGGCAAGGTCCTGGACCTGAGGCCTGTTGTGGTGAGAGCTCATCCATCAGTGCTCTATAGGCATACTATAGGTCTATGAAGACCAAGACTTTGCGGTATGTTGTGTGCCACTCTACCTAAGACTGACAATGTAGTTGGGGACAAATGTTAAAGCTGTACTGGTGTTTCTCACTTTTGAGTGAATACAACTTTTTAAATGATGGCTAAAGCACTCCAAGAACGTGATGTATATTTCTCTCCACAAACTTTGCTTCATATAATTATGCCGAACCAAGACCTTTAGATGATTAAGTAGATCCTCTGTTTCAGACAAGGTTGTACAAGAATTATTAATTTAATAAATCAACATTCCAAGTGATTTAGCTGAGGCATAGTTGGATTTTCTGCTGTCTACTGTTCAAATAGTAAGTCGATTAAAAAGTAAGGGATGTTGATGAATGATGAAAAATCCAGAGTAAATGACTCAATAATAATACAATGTGGACATGTGTAGAGGAGTGTATTTGACCTCGTGGGCTCCATTCACAGCCAGAATAGACTCAGTGTAGCTCAGTGACTGCTTCTGTATAAAGGATTCCAATGAAAACACACTCGTTAATATAGTGTACTTTCAACAGGTGCTCAGGGTCACCTAGAACCTTTAGCAGAAGAGATTTATTTTAGCTTAAATATTTGAAGCGAGAGAGCAAATACAAAAAAAAAGAAGAGTCCCCTCAAGCCCCTGTCTGCCAAACCGGACCCCTGATCTGAGAGGAGGACGTTAACCAGCTGACCCCTGATCAGAGAGGAGGACGTTAACCAGCTGACCCCTGATCTGAGAGGAGGACGTTAACCAGCTGACCCCTGATCTGAGAGGAGGACGTTAACCAGCTGACCCCTGATCTGAGAGGAGGACGTTAACCAGCTGACCCCTGATCTGAGAGGAGGACGTTAACCAGCTGACCCCTGATCTGAGACGAGGACGTTAACCAGCTGACCCCTGATCAGAGTGGAGGACGTTAACCAGTGGAAGGGGACGTTAAACCAGCTGACCCCTGATCTGAGAGGAGGAGGTTAACCAGTAGAAGAGGAAGTTATCCAGTTGACTCCTGATCTGAGTGGAGGACGTAAACCAGTTGAAGAGGATGTTAACCAGTTGACTCCTGATCTGAGTGGAGGACGTAAACCAGTTGAAGAGGATGTTAACCAGCTGACTCCTGATCTGAGAGGAGGACGTTAACCAGTTGAAGAGGATGTTAACCAGCTGACTCCTGATCTGAGTGGAGGACGTTAACCAGTTGAAGAGGATGTTATCCAGCTGACTCCTGATCTGAGAGGAGGACGTTAACCAGTTGAAGAGGATATTATCCAGCTGACTCCTGATCTGAGAGGAGGACGTTAAACAGTTGAAGAGGATGTTATCCAGCTGACTCCTGATCTGAGAGGAGGACGTTAAACAGCTGACTCCTGATCTGAGAGGAGGACGTTAAACAGCTGACTCCTGATCTGAGAGGAGGACGTTAAACAGCTGACTCCTGATCTGAGAGGAGGACGTTAAACAGCTGACTCCTGATCTGAGAGGAGGACGTTAAACAGCTGACTCCTGATCTGAGTGGAGGGCGTTAACCAGCTGACTCCAGTGGAGGACGTTAACCAGTGAAAGAGGATGTTAACCAGCTGACCCCTGATCTGAGAGAAGGACGTTAACCAGCTGAACCCTAATCTGAGCGGAGGTTAACCAGCAGCTGTGTAGTGGCCCATTGAATGCTTTCTGTGAGGGTGGGAATAAAATGCTGATGCTACGGGTTGTGGAGAAAGTTAGGTACATTGGATTTTCCTCTCTTTGAGGTTGGAAGGTGATAATTGGAAAGGTGAATAACAAGACTACGAAAATGATAATGTCCATTTTTATTGCATCTTTAACGCTGTCTCTCTGTCACAAACCAATAGTTGTCCCCTGGTCTCCCTGCTCGTATCCCCACTGGGGGCCTGCACACCCATCCCCCTCACAAAGAAACTAAAGCTCCCTCCTGTCACTCAGCCCTACGGCAGCAGTGAGTTTCCCCCTGCATGCAGAGCGGGGAGAGCCCAGCGAGCCATGACGCTGCTTCCTTCCTGCTGGTTATCTGAGTCTGGTTTTTAGTGGTTTGTTATTCTGGAATATAATGTATCATATCAAATAACACACACAAATCAAGTCATAAATCAACAAATGTTTATATTCATATATACGTCTTTTGCGTGAATGGATGTATACATAGTATACAAAAACAGCTAACAAGAAACAATAAAAAAAATGATGTAAAACAAAATAGCGCCATTGCAAACAACTTTACATTTACACAATTCAGATGCACCATGAGCCAAACGGTTAAGGGTGGGTGCTGTGGGCTTTGACGGACCAGCGTTCTGTGTTTCTGATTCCCGTGTTAGTATTGCTGTCCTACAGAGGAAGCCGTTGGTCATTTCCCTGTCCTCATGCAGGCCTGAACTCTGCATACCGTTACTTGGTTCATCTCAGGTCATATGATACTGGCTGGCTCACATGGGGAATAACAAATACTGACGCTACTTTTCTTTGACTCAACATTTATTTAAATTGACCTAAATCCCATGAATCAACGCCGCATTACGAGGGGGTGTAGGAGGAGGACATGTAGGAGGAGGATGTGTAGGAGGTGAGAGTAGGTGGAGGAGGACGTGTAGGAGGTGAGAGTAGGTGGAGGAGGACGTGTAGGAGGTGAGAGTAGGTGGAGGAGGACGTGTAGGAGGAGGAGGGAGTGGGAGGTGGCAAGAGGTGGAGAGAGGAGGAGGAGTAGGTGTTGGAGGAGGGCGTGATGCAGAAAGAATGCAGCGTTAGTCATGGTTTTGTTTATAACACGTTGAAGATATCGGCTGAGGAACAAACTCCGTAATGCTGACTCTTCTAGCGGTGATATTAAAGGAAAAATATCCATTGTAAAATGGATCTGGGATATGTTTAGTATGATAACGAGTTGGAATGTTCGTTTGGGAGCAAAATAGTGTCTATAGACGCATTCTTCAGTTGGCTGTTTTTAGCCGATTCTACCGAAACGCTATAAACTTGGAACGATAGGGTCTCATGGTAAAAACTAAATAGCTATATTATATATATGCGCTTTTTTGCTCCCAAACGAAGATTCCAACTCGTTATCCAACATATCCCAGATCCATTTTACACCGGATTTCTCCTTTAGTACTGCATTTATATAGACGTATCCACAATATCGACAGAAGAGCGGAAAGCAAACAGAAGTTGGAACGCAAAATACAGGCAAGAAGAGAAAAGTACGAAGCAGCTACCCTCTGTGCTCTCAGTTTTGGCCAGTAGCATGATAGAAACATCATCACCACAACAACAACACGTCAGCAACATGCTCACTTGCTCACTGGGAATTCTCCAGCTCGTCGATACTCCAGACTTTACACCAGGGTCCTGGCCGGATAAACTCTGGGTAACCTCTGGGTAAACTCTGGGTAAACTCTGAGTAAATTCTGGGTAAACTCTGGGTAGACTCGGGTAAACTCTGGCTAAACTGGGTAAACTCTGGGTAAACTCTGGTTAAACTCTGGGTAAATTATGGGTAAACTCTGGGTAAATACTGGGTAGACTCTAGAGGTATTATACAGAGAATGTGTGAAAGGGCTATTAGCGTCTAAAAGCTTAACCCTCTCTCAGACGTGGACATCCACTGCTGCAAGTAGGGTAAAATAGTTTAGAGAATGTCAGTTCGAGGATCCATGTTTTTGAAACGTTAGTTTCGAGGTAGTATTCCCTGTCCGATAACTAAAGTGGGCTCTCGCTCATTCTGAGAAAGTTGGTATCCGAAATGAATACATCATCATACATATTATCAAAGGCAACCTATATTCTCAAATATGTTTTTTTATCGCCAACTGCTATTGAGATGGATGATCAATACATGTAACACATAGTGGTAATAATATTCATATGATGGTAGTTTACCGCAATGGAGTATCAATATATGTAAAGGATAGGATAATTATAGGTCTATCATGGTTGTTTACTACTATGGATGATCAAAAGATATAACAGATAGTGATATATGATGGTAGTTTACCATTGTGGATGACTGATCAATACATATAAAAGATAGGGATATTTATAGATCTCTGATGGTACTTTACCACTATGGATGATTAATACATGTAACAGATAGGATAAGTATAGGTATATGATGGTAGTTTACAACTATGCAGTTAGAACACTGTGTGTTGAGAACCTAAATAGGCTGTTGCCTCCGCCTTGTCCAATGGTGTCTCCATGGTGACTATGACAAAGATACCCGATTGTGATTGGTTTAACTGATTTATATGTTCTAATGGCTAAAAGCCATGAGAACAATCTACCTTAATGCGATACAAGCTAATGTTCCTTTTTCGCAAAATCAAAATTGTGCCGTTTGTGTAGAGTCCCATTCAGCTCCATGATCTATAATAAAAGCGCAACTAATAATAGTGTTCAATGTAAAATTACCATTACTTGTAAGCTATGACCTATAGTCTTCCATTGAGAGGCTTAACTAAACACAATTTATAAATCTATCAAAGAACCTCATCACTTGACACCTGGCTACTAGATGCTGTCCCTACTGGCACCTTACACAAAATTAGCCTGTACAGGCCACCTTACACAACACTGGCCAGTACAGAACACCTTACAAAATACAGGCAAGTACAGGACACCTTATACAGCACAGGCCAGTACAGGACAACCCACACCCCAGAGGCCAGTACAGGACACCCTTCACAACACAGGCCAGTACAGGACACCCTACAAAACACAGGCCAGTACAGGACACCTTACCGAACACAGGCCAGTACAGGACACCCTACAAAACACAGGCCAGTACAGGACACCTTACCGAACACAGGCCAGTACAGGACACCCTACAAAACACAGGCCAGTACAGGACAACCCACACCCCAGAGGCCAGTACAGGACACCCTTCACAACACAGGCCAGTACAGGACACCCTACAAAACACAGGCCAGTACAGGACACCTTACCGAACACAGGCCAGTACAGGACACCCTACAAAACACAGGCCAGTACAGGACACCTTACCGAACACAGGCCAGTACAGGACAGCTTACAAAATACAGGCCAGTACAGGACACCTTACACTACACAGTCCAGTACAGGACACCTTATACAACACAGGCCAGAACAGGACACTGTAGTTGTTATAAAGGGAGGGCTGATTTCAGTTAGTTTCAATCTGCAACTTTTAATTCACAGGTAACATATGTAGGTCTGATAAAAGTTCAGTGATTTCTTTGAATGATTAAAGAATTCAACCAATATTACATTTTTCCTAAACTGGCCTTTCACCCTTCTTTATCATGCAGCATTAATCACCCTCCAATCATATTTATTCTTATTAGATTAGATTAATTAAATGCTTACATTGTATGTGTTTGTGTATGATGTTCAATTTATTTGAATATAAATTCATGGTTGGTGACTCAACAACAGTCCAATACTCTCTGTCTGCCTATTTTTACTCTGTCTAACTAGTCTCACATGTCCAACTAGAGGTAGACTCTCTAAAAGCCACTGCCAGAGGCTGTCAACCAATGGAGAAGATGAGGGCACGACTTTTAGTCTGTTCATGTCCATTCAAAGTAGGAAACAGGAGCATCTCTGGTGTTGTTCTCCATTAAAGCCCGGTAGAGCCAGCCAACATAGCGAGAGTGTGTTTGATGGTGCAGTCTTGTCCCTGAATGAAATGGTGTCTTCAATTGAGGAGGGATTAGTATTAACATTCGTTTTGAATCCTCCTTTCTCTGCCAAGGTAAAATGTTCCATTGTTTTTATTTGTCTCTATTTAACATGGCCTCAAATTACAGAGGTCCAATTCCTGAGGCTTTTTCCTTCCAGAGCACTGATCTCTGGGTAAAGTCAAACTGTTGTGGCTCACACACCTCAGTGGACGCCGCTTGTAGCCCCGCCCACAGGACTTGGAGCAATGTGCCCAGGGCCCCACGTCCCACAGGGGGCAGGGGGCCCCGCACACCCTCATAGCCGCCGGCCTCCCGCCCATGTGACAATCCCCCGCGGGGCGACCCTCCGCACCCCGGCACCCCACCGGCCTCTTCTGGAGCCCGTGGCCGCACGTCACCGTGCACCTGTCCCACTCGCCCGCCACCCACTGGCTTGGGCGGCTGGAGCCCAGCGCCGGCTCCTCAGCCTCCACCTTGTTGCTGTAAGCCAGCACGCTGTTCTTGTCGCGTTCCTCCTCCTTCAGGGGCTCCCCCTCACGCCCATGCTCCTCCTTCTTCAGGGGCACCTCCTTGTTCCGGGGCTCCTCTTTGTTCCGGGGCTCCTCCTCCTTCAGGAGCTTCTCCTCCTTCAGGGGCTCCTCCTCCTTCAGGAGCTTCTCCTCCTTCAGGGGCTCCTCCTCCTTCAGGGGCTTCTCCTCCTTCAGGGGCTCCTCCTCCTTCAGGGGCTCCTCCTCCTTCAGGGGCTTCTCCTTTTTCAGAGGCTCCTCCTTGTTCTGGGGCTCCTTCTTGTTCTGGGGCTCCTTCTTGTTCTGGGGCTCCTTCTTGTTCCTGGGCTCCTTCTTGTTCCGGGGCTCCTTCTTGCGTGGGGGCGCTTCCTTGTTCAGGGGCTGCTCTTTGTTCCGGGGCTCCTCCTTCGTCAGGGGCTCCTCCTTCTTCAGGGGCTTCTCCTTCTTCAGGGGCTCCTCCTTCTTCAGGGGCTCCTCCTTCTTCAGGGGCTCCTCCTCCTTTAGGCGCTCCTCCTCCTTCAGGGGCTCCTCCTCCCTGCGGACGTAGAAGGAGTAGCGCACCCTGGGCGGGGTCATCCTCCCCACGGACAGCACCTCCACGGTGAGGGGCTCCTGGAGGGGTCTGGTGGCCAGCAGGGTCTCCACGGCCGTGGAGGTGCCGCTGTAGCGCAGCAGGCTGCCCCTCACCAGCAGGTCCCGCTCGGCCGCCGACACCACGTAGTCTCCGTTCAGGAGGTAGCGGCCGTGCTGGTTCTTCACCGCCAGGTAGTTCTCGTCTCCCACCAGGCCCCGGTACCCCCGCTGGCGGATGTCCACGTTGGAGGCCCCGACCGGCAGGGTTAACACCAGATTGTAGCCATGTCTGAAATGAATTGGTGGAATGAGTTTGTCATGGGTGGAATGTACTGCAGGATGAAAAACAAATGGGTCGTGCTAATTCTAAGCTAATAACATTCACATTTATTGAAGCTTACGATGCAAATGCCAAGGACGGAAGTCGATTGTTCTTATTAATCCTGTACTTACATGGGTTTCATGAAATGTCCCGACACCTTCTTGCAGGCCTGGTTGTCTCCACCACACACACCACACTTGTCAAACTTGCTGTTGGAGTTGAGCCTGTGGTCGCAGCCAGCCTTGATGCACCTCCCCTGCACGCACACAGCCGAGGTGTCCGGGGAGCAGGGGGTCCCATCCACCACCTGAGCAGGGACATCCATCAGGACGCCCACTTTACAAGTCATGTCTGTTTACATTGAAGGTGGTGAAAGAGGTAGCACCGATGGCCATGGCTTGTGTATAGTAGAACTGGAATCAGCAGGCCTTGGCTTAGGTTGCCATCACATGCTTGTTTATTTGCCGTTTGCATAAATACTTGCTCACAGGCCGCAGCTGTGAAGTGATACTGTCCTGACATGCTTCCCCTCTCTCCCTCCCTCTCAGACAGCAAGGAGGACTCCTTGTCCTGCCAGCTGCTGCTCCTATTCCCTGCCTCACTGTTGACTGTTCACAACATTGACTGGAAACACCTGTGACTGCAGTTCCTCGTGTTGAATACGATTTTGCTGCAGGTCATTCAAATACCTTCATCTCTTTTACAAACGGACTAATTCATGTTTGGTTTATTGCAAAGTATAAAATCGAATCACGTGTGCGCTTTGCCCAAGTGTTGAAAACATTTTGATTTGGATGATACATACCTTCGGAGCAAGCACGTAAAAGTATCCAGTTCCGTTGGCTCGGCAGATGAGTTTACATTTGTCCTTGGGAGAGATCCCTGAGTACTTGGGGACCCAGCCCACGGAGGAGCTGAGGCGGTTGGTTTTCAGGTTGAAGCCATTGAACGCCTCGCACTGCTCCTCGCGGTAACTCTTTCCTGCACAACAATAGCACTCTTTAGAACAAAGAGGTTGACCCTGTGTCTAGAACAAGAGGATTCAAACCCACTTTAAAACAAGAGGTTTTAACTCCACCTTTAGAACAAGAGGTTTCAACCCATCTGTTCTGCTCTAAACATCTCCATTGCCTCGATGATGCCTCATCCTTCATATCATTATGTCACGCTATTATTTACCTGTTTCAGGACAAGTACTGAAGTTGCAGGAGCGGTATTTAATGCGGAGGCCATAGCAATATTTTCCGCCGTTATCTGGCACAGGATTGTTGCATTCCCTCTTGGCCAGTTGGACCCCCCCACCGCAGGTCCGAGAGCAGGCCCCAAACGTACCCCACTTTCCCCACTTGCCATCCACCTGGGGAACACAATCAGGAGTGGTGGTTAAGGCAGAACTAGCTTCGCATTGAATTAAACGATTACAATGAACAAAAAATACAATTTCTAAACGTGAATGTGAATTCTATTTACCGCTGCATTACATTATTGACTACTCAATAACATCTTCATGATAACCATCTGTAGTCAGCTGTGGCATGATCAGCTGTTGACATTTCAAGATGGTGGTGCACAGTGGACAGAGCGAAAAGGGTCTGAGCATGACTTCCCTTAGTGCACTATGCCAGCTGGCACGATGTATTGCTGGTGTATTTGTGCTTTATCTCTGATGACTCAAAATGTTGGGAAGAACCTCCCAATTCCTCATGGGCATGAGGATTCTCCCAGCGCCTTACACTGACCTTGATGTGCACAGTGTTGTTTTTGTCCACGCATCCCCCTCGGTAGCAGACTCTGCTGGTTCCGCAGCTGGTGCCGTCTGCCCATGGGAAATGTCTGGTCTGGCACACCAGCTGCCCACGGGCCTTCCCCGTGCACCATAGCTTGGTGCAGGGATGCATGTAGGGGCATGGCCTGGAGCCGCTCCCGAAGGCAAGCTCACACTGGCGGTGGAGGCTGTAGCTGGAGCCAGGGAGGGTCTCTGGGAGAGTCAGCTGGTTCTGGGGCTGGTCCAGCAAACATTCTCCTAACAGAAGCCAAACAGAACCAGCAGGTCTATCAAACCTCATTGTGTTAAGAGTTTGTGGTCCTTTTAAATTTGGGTTAGCCATATCAATAATAATTAATAATAATTCATTATATTTATATAGCGCTTTTCAATTACCCAAAGAAACTTACAGTGAAGGGGGGACCTAACTCACCACTACCAGTGATAACCATGACAGCCTGAATACAGTATCACCCTCTTGGTCAATGGGACTTGCTGACAATTATGATTTGGGAATTTGAAAGTCACTAGTATTACTATTATTGCTATAAGATGAGGAACATGAGGTTTAAAGGTATTATATTACATTCTGCCGCTAAGGGTCTCTCGATCAAACAAAAACAAACACAAACATTTATTGATATTACATTAACTAACATTTTATGGAGTAGAACTTGTAAGACTAAACATAGGGAACGGGTTTGCCCCGTCCCGAAATAGGGAAAAGCGATGGATGATATTTGTCTCCAAGCATGGGCTGCATCACACGCTTCAACTAGTTGGACAAGAGGGTCTGCTTACTCAGCACATCTTCACAGACACACTGGCTAACACAAGGAAAAGCGGAGGCCATTTAAGCATTCCCCACAGGCTTACGCATGCCTGGAAGATATCCACATTGATATGAAAATGCCAGCCAAGCGCCTACAGCAACAAGTGCATGTTGGAACAGCGCTTACTACATGATGCAGATCGGCCTTTCAGTGTCTATACAGCCCACCACAACCCTCCAGCTACGCTGACGGACAACCAGCGGACCCTAATGGAGAAGACAGTGCAGGCTTCAGCTCCCTTTGAAGAAGTGACAAGGGTAGAGAGTGCTGAGACTACAGCTACTGTGATCCCTGCCATGACGGCCCTTAAACTTGTTTCTTTGGTGAGCACAGCACCGACCAGGGAATCAAGAGCATGAAAAGCACTTTCCTAGAGGTAGCGGCTGCATGCCTAAGCCAGGTGGACACTGACTCTACTGCACTGCTAGAATCCACATACCAGCACAGGCCATCCAGTTTGTTGGCCTATTGGATGCTATGATGAAGCATATTTGTATGCATTTGTTTCAATGAATCCAATATAGCTTACCAGTATTTAAGCCACTCTATTTTGTGGTTAAGAAAATAAAGTAGGTTTAGATGTGTTGATGGTTTGGTAATGGTCTATCTGTCTCAGTAAGCAGCTGCCAGGAAGGTCTCATTGACGCCCTTTTCCACACAGTGATTCCTGCTCATTCATTGGGTGTCCCGTGTGAATGTAAACCCTGCATGTTGTGATTTATGTTTTTCTGTGTATGCTAATTCCCTCACAGCGCCCCAAGTCCACAATAGGCGCTCTGTAGTAAGCCATCTGAAGCGGGGAGGACAGGGGTCAAAGTCTCCGTGGGTCCAGCGGGGCTAAGTGACTGTGGATCAGCTCGTCATGTCTCTTCATATACAACGCCATTGTTTCTGTCTTTCCTTTTTCAGTTATCACCGCTAGACTTGGACTGCGGATTGTCTCATTCTTACCCCGGATAAGATACATTTATTACTGATCATTAGACATAGAGTAAACATGCACAGCTCGTGAACGAGACCCTTTTTTTTTCTTTTGTAACCATTGCGGAACCCATCAAAGTTTAATCAAAGTTGACTAAGAGTTTTTCTGGGTTGAACATTGCTGGAAATATTTGGGAAGATGTACAGAACTCAACTAAATATATGACCAAGGTCATGTCGATTCTAGATATTTGAATTCGGAAATGTTACATATTAAAGGAAAGCTGCTGAAATGCTCAGTACCTTCCTTACACTCAGTCCTTACACTACCAGTTTCAGGGAACAACGTTTCAGGAAACAACGTTTCAGGGAGTTCCCAGCACAGCTGGCCCTGCTGTTCAGGCAACAGACCGCTCTGTTTCTGGTTTCCATGTACTTTCTAGATATGGTCTTTGAAAGCGGAGTAGGGAAGAGCCCCTTGTTACTGGCTGGTTCTCGAAGCCGGCAGTAACAATGCTTGTGATTTCATTGGGAATGACGTATGGAATGCACTACTAGGCTATCCTGCACCATGATTCCACTCACGGTACTCCCTGCCTCTTGTTCTACTCCCTAGTTGAAGGGCATCGGTGCTCACCATGACCTCTGTCCAGGAACTCTGTGATAATGGCAGCACTGCACACAGACCAGGGCCGGCTCCTGTCAATCTGAATCAGCGTAGGAGACATCATTTGGTTGTCCCTCAGCTTCCCAAACACCGCTTCACAGGCCTTCACATTGTCATGGGGCATGTTGAAGACGTGGCCTGAGAGAGGGGGAGAGAGAGATCAGTAAAAGAAAATTAGAATTTCATTGGAATTGTCCCCATGTATATTCTAAATTACAGTCAAATCTGATATGGCTGATTTGACCGGGTTTTGAAAGCAGATGATGAGGCAGCAGTGCTTGGTAACAATACATATGGCATGCGTTCATGCGCTGATGTTCATCAGCTTCAAAGGGAAAATGTGGTTCAAACCATGTTCTACCATACTCATGTAATATAAAACAAAGGAGAGAAGTAACACTCACAATGGGCGTCTTTACAATCTGATGTTGACTTTGGAAGGGGAATTCTACAATGACTACATATGAGTAGGCCCTGTAAACCAATGCCTCTGTTGGGACCTTGAGACATCTGGCAATACTCGCACATCTGGTTTCAGGCAGGCATACATACCCCCCATCCCACCCAACCAGGGTTGATATAAAAACACTTGATAGAAACGAAAGTTAGTTATTAGTCATTATTATGTCTCAACAAATGTAGGTCAACAGACTCTCAAATCAGTTTAATCTGTGTAAATACCTCTTACAGTAATGTCCAACACTCAAGCCGCATCAACACACACACAACCTTTTTTTTTTGGTCAAGACTAATGAGAGAGGGGTGTGACCAATGAGAGAGGGGTGTGACCAATGAGAGAGGGTGTGACCAATGAGAGAGGGGTGAGACCAATGAGAGAGGAGTGTGACCAATAAGAGAGGGGTGACCAATGAGAGAGGGGTGTGACCAATGAGAGAGGGGTGTGACCAATGAGAGAGGGTGTGACCAATGAGAGAGGGGTGTGACCAATGAGAGGGTTGTGACCAATGAGAGAGGGGTGTGACCATTGAGAGAAGGGCTGTGACCAATGAGAGGGGTGTGACCAATGAGAGAAGAGGTACAAATGAGAGAGGGTGTGACCAATGAGAGAGGGGTGTGACCAATGAGAGAGGGGTGTGACCATTGAGAGAAGGGCTGTGACCAATGAGAGGGGTGTGACCAATGAGAGAAGAGGTACAAATGAGAGAGGGTGTGACCAATGAGAGAGGGGTGTGACCAATGAGAGAGGGGTGTGACCTTTGAGAGAGGGATGTGACCAATGAGAGGGGTGTGACCAATGAGAGAAGAGTTACAAATGAGAGAGGGGTGTGACCAATGAGAGAGGTGTGACCAATGAGAGAGGAGTTACAAATGAGAGAGGGGTGTGACCAATGAGAGGGGTGTGTGACCAATGAGAGAGGGGTGGTATCACTCACCTAGTTCATGAGCTGTGGTGAAGGCCGAGGGTAGGCCGTCATCCTCAATGACAGAGCAGCTCCTCTTGGGGTCGCAGATGGTCCCCACATCAGCCATCCCCAGAGTGTCGCAGGTTTTGGCCCCACAAAGGTCCTGGATCACAGGAGATCAAATTGGATTTCTCTGTGAACTAGGTTATATAAATATGGTAGTTAATACTACCGTATAATTTAAATTATCTTAACAGCAAATCAATAAATAAAATGCTCTGAGGCAGTTGCAGGCCTGTAATAGGCGTAAGCCCGTACCTACATAGCTACCTGGTACATGCATAGACTCTGCCTGTGCACTCAACACGCATGACTCCACCCTGAGACTTTCACAATGTCAAGCAGACCAAACGATAAAGCTTGCGAGTTAGTCACGGGTTTGGTGGATTTTGAGGGAGGTCTGATGGAAGGAGTATTCTGGGGAACGTAGCAAAATAGCCTGTGCAGACAGCAGTGACTTATTTAAAAGACAATGAAGTCTATTTAAGCATATAGGTAAATGTTGGTGTCCAAACACCAATATTCGTTTTATCAACAACTTTTTTCAATGTCAAAGTGGTTGAGGCTGTATGATTAGTGCTCTTACTACGTACCCACTGATTGTTATCCGTGACAGATTTTTTTGTGTTGTTGTTTTATGTAATAATGAAGAGCATTTTGCCACAACCCTCTGTGTTCAAATCCTCTCAATACTCTGACTTTTAAAAATCATACGTATCACGAGAGAATTATCATTAGTCTTTTTCTGTTCTTATCTTCTTTCCTAATGACCCGGAGTGGATATGACCTTGAGGCCATTCTCATCCTATCACTGCATGTGAGGCGTCTGTTTGAACCTTACAAGGAACGTCGTGACCCAGGTCCAACTAAGCTGTATTTCAGCATTCACTGGCTGTGAGCATACATAGCGTGGGCTATCAGTAATTGGCATTAGCCTCTGTATCACTCTCATATTTAAAGGTGACAGATGTATTTATATACTTCAATCACTATAATACTCATTTGGTCACTGCAGAAGATCAGATCAGAAATCCTCATGCTCTTTTCCTCTAATTCTCATTCTCTAATGGGATGCTCTATCACCCTTCTTATTGTCATGCTCTTTCCTTCTCAAGGTTATGCTCTAGCATTCTCAAAATCATGCTCTCTAGTATAAATAAATATTTTATCTTCACGATTTTTTTCTTTTTTTTATTGATTATCACACACTTTGTGAGTGTCTTCTCCTGTCTTGTCCTGATGTTTTGTGTTGAGGACCACAATGGAAATAGGTCCTGGACTTTATTGTATTTTTATCCTCAATTGTATTTGATGTATTTTCATGTGTGTAAGGCATTTGTTTGATACAATTTAATAAATCAAATCAAAATAAAATAAAATAAAAAAATTCAGTCAGTAAATTGTGTAATTGCAGTAATGACATACCTTTTGGTATTCATTGTTTACATAGTTTCTTCAGGAAACCACAGTTTAATAATGAAAATAAATGTATGTTTGGTTTCTTTTAACCCTGCTGTACCGAAAAACCTACCGAACTGTGACTTAAAAACCGAACTACGTAATCCTGACTTTTGTGTATCGTTACATTACACCCCAGAGCCTTCTCAACGTAATTCTCTCTAGCCTTCTCAACCTCATGCTCTAGCCTTCTCAATCTCCTGCTCACCATCGTTCTCAACCTCATCAACATCCTTCCTATCATTCTAATCTTATCTCAATCTCATCCTCAAATCAAATGCTCTACCTTTCTCAAGAATTCTGCTCTATTATTCTCCACCTCCTTCTCTGATCTCATGCTCTCTCCATCTTGATGTCAGGATTAACGTACCAATTGAAGTGACACAATGTCTCGACTTCTTACCTGCTTGGTGAAAAGTATGGCTGTGTCCCAGTAGGCGGGATGTTGGTCGTTGTATTTATTCAACTTTTTCTGCCAGGAGCAGAAATTACGCAGCGTAAGAGCTGCGTTGCTGGACACTTTAGGCCCCTTGTCTTCTTCGTGTATAGCCATTAGGCCTACCACCACTATGTTTATGGAGTTCAGAATACTGGGATGTTTGTAAAGCCTGGCGGCCACCGACATCAAGGTCAGGAGGTAATGCTTGAGGTCATCGCCGTGGAATTTGACCATTGAGTTGTCCGCGACCACCAGCACCTCCACAAACCTGGGGATAGATGCGAAGCGTTTCGATCTTCCCAACGATCTCATGACGGTTTCGGTCGCACCATCCATCTCGAATTCCTTCATGAACTCGTACTTTTGCAGAGTATCCGAGGAAAGGTTGAACTTGGCGTTAGTGTGTGCCACTCCGCACCTGCTGGCGAAGGGACCGCTTCCATCGCTTCCATCACTAAAGTGAGCCCGCGTCCGGCGACGGATGACATGCGTCCTGTCAAAATTCCTCCCAGCCTCCGGACTTTCTTCACCCCCAAACAGGCTTATAAAATACTCCGTTCCGTTATGCGCGAAAATTCCTTGGAGCCCCTTGCAGAGACTGACAGCCGCGAAGGAGCGCGGGTCCGCGTTCACGTCGCCGGAATAGAAGCACTGCCTCGACGCTCCACCTGCAGATGCAGGGGCACGGAGCTCTATACTTAACGGGCCAAGGAAATTAGAATCGGGGGAAAGGTGTAGGTAAAATACTTTTCTGAAAGCATTGAGTTTAAACACTACATGGTTTTCAGCCGTGCTATCCGTGCGCCCAAGGAGTTGCCTCATTGCAAGTCGCTCGTCGAGCTCAACCGGTGTGCAAAAATCGATTTCCATGCAAAGGTTCAGTTTGGTATATATTAAAATATCCATCAGAATGATCCACGACCTACGAAGTGGAACCATCTTTGCTCCAAGTTTACCAGATAGACCGCGGCCGTACGGCGGTCAGAGGACCTGGTGATCGCTCTCTGCCTCCCGCATCTTGTGCGTCCTGACCCGTGGTGCTTCCTTGCCCGGGATGCGTCCTGGCCAGGGGTGGTTCCTCCGGCTCCTCTGCTCTTCACACGCCCTTTAATGAGATTAGAAACCAGGAAACTACTGGAAGAAGTAATATCATCCGAAATAAGGCGGTGCGTTTATAGCGAGCTTATTGGCCATGTCTCTGTGTTTCTACTGGAACCCAAAGCAGCAGTTGCCTCCACAGATGTTGCGGTGCAGGATGTGTGGGTATGCCCCCCCCCCCCCCCCCGCGCCTCACCCCCAGATGGAGGACGACTCGGGATGCAAAGCGCGGCTCCTCACAGATAGATGAATAATGATCCAAATAGAGCTTTTTTCATGACCGACATGCTCTTCTAACATATAATATTAATAGGAACACAACGTTGCAGTGAAGATCAACGCAGCTCCGAAAGACCCCCAAGTTGTAAGTTCCCCATCAGACCCTGGTCTTCTCATAGAGTTTGGTTTGATACTTCTAGAGGTTGGTTTGATACTCCTAGAGTTTGGTTTGATGCTCCTAGAGTTTGGTTTGATAATTAGAGTTTGGTTGGATACTCAGAGTTTGGTTTGATGCTCAGTTTCGTTTTTGATTTCGTATTGCTATTTGTAGAGCCTCCGCTCATCACGCGTGTCTGCAGTCTAATGGCTCCCTCTGCAGGGGACTCTGATCATTACAGAGTGGAGGCAAATCACTTCAGAATAGGAAGCAAAGGAATAGGAAATATTTAATTTGTTATCCTTTATTACTCATCGACGTATTTTTATCTACGAATACATTACATCTGTGGATTTATGAGTTTGATCATTTATATTATTTCACTGCTGTGGGGGAAGAAGACGAGCTTTAGTAAATGTTAGACACCTTGTGATTTCTATCGATGATGTGAGGGGAGGAAAGGAGTTGGAGGGGCCCCGCTGGGTTAATAACAGGAGCGCGGTGGTCAAACTGCTGCAGAAGGGGGGGGTGTCGCTCCACTTCATCCGATCCGTTTTATGCGAACGGTTCTCATCAAGTAGGAGTGGGAGGAGTATTTCCAGCAACGCACTGGATATCCAAAATAACCCCCTGGTGTCGGGAGAAGAGCAGAAGGTATAAATACCCCTGCTGTACCAGATCTCTATGGACCATAGGTGAGTGGTTGAACCAACACTAGGTAAGAGAAAGAGATTCTCAAGTTCTAGACTAGCAGAAAAGGACCTTAGCCGATCCAACCCTTTGACGGATCCACTCCGGCTGGAGAAACCATCTCTGACTTGTCCCTCCCGACCCGTTAGACCAGAGCGTCCAGCGAACACAACAGAAGAGTTGGTCAATGAGCATAATTTGTGTATTATTCTAGAGTGCGGTTTCCATTGCACAATGTGGTTGACACTTCGTTGTATATTTCTGTACCTGTGCGTAATCAACGTCGTGCTTTCCATGGTCTATGAATCAGAGGATATTGTACCGGTCAGGATAAATGGAAGAGGCAGAGGGCGCTTCTGGAAAAGGAGCGAGGAACAGCCGAGATTCACTCTCAATGCCTTTGGCGAAGATTTCACGTTAAATCTGAAGCCAGACACCAGCTTTATCGCGCCTTCGTTTACAATCCAGCGCGTCACAGCCAAACATGTCGAGGTTTTACAAAGCGCTCCGGGTGCCCAACGACCAGATGTACTCCATGACTCGATACACCAACTCAGAGGCTGTTTCTACTCGGGGAACGTGGACTACAATCAGGACTCAGTCGTTGCTGTCAGCTTGTGTAACGGAATCTTCGGGTCATTCATTAACGAGGGAAAGGAATATGTGATTGAGCCAAAGCAGTTCGGCCTAGGACTCGGGGCTATCGAACAGCTGCATGTCATCAAAAGAAGAATTCACAACAATACAGTTCACAGTGGCCCGCTGTCACCTGGTCATCACAGTGAGGAAAGTCCAACGGAGTGGGACGAGGACCTTTTTACGCGCGGACTGCATGACGCACAGAGGAAACGTCGCCAGAAACGTTTTGTGTCCGCGCCACGATTTATCGAAACCTTAGTGGTTGCAGACGCATCCATGACCCAGTTCTATGGAGATGAAATCAAGGTAGGCTATAACCCAGCCCAACACGTGTTTCATCAACACTAGCCTTTTCAGAATTAAATAATAATACTAATGAATCATTATTATGACATAAATTACTAAATACGCATACTAGTAGGATTTAAGAATTGCGATACATTCATGTTTTCTAAAAAAAAGATGCGTGGTGCATCGTATATTTCAGGGAACCAATCGAGGTAATAGTACCGAAATGCCAAAAATGTTGCTCCACATACTTTAAGACTTGGTCATTATTTGGCCTCAAATCCACTCACACATCCCTCCACCGATAGTGGAGCGTATCGAAAGAAGACGTTGGATGAACAATTCATACCAGAGGCTGTTTAATACACAAACGCTCTAGTAAAAATAGAGGAAGAGTAAAACCATTGTGCATTTTTTCCATTTCCATCCCACTCATGGGATGTTTCTAAAATACTTTCCAAAACAACCCACCCCGATTCTTGACTGCATCCTATTTCCCATTTTATTTACCTCCCCATATTTTTCATATCGCAGTGTAAGAAAGACCATTGTTCAAATACCTTTTATATACGAGAGTGCAATTCTCATTTTTCATATTGGCCACACTGCCAGTTCCACAATAATAATCCTCTCTCTTTCTCTTTTCTCCTCCACTCCTCCCCTCTCCCTCTCCTATCTCCTGTCATTTCTGTTCTCCGCCTGTCCCCACTTCACCCCTCCTGCCCCTCTCCTCTCCTCTCCTCTGGGATCTCCTCCTCTCTCTCCCCCGCCCCCCCCCCCCCCCCCCCCCCCCCACCCCCCCCCCCCCCCCCCCCCCCCCCCCCCTGATCTCCTCTCTCCCCTTCTCTCCTCTCTTCGCCTCTCCACTTCATCCACCTCTCCTCCCCCCGTCTCCTCTGGTCTCTGGCCTCTCCCCTGATCTCCGCTCTTCTCCTCTCCTCCCTCCCTCCACTTCATCCTCCTCTCCTCTCTCTTGTTTCCGCCTCCCAGCACTACATCCTGACCCTGGTTTCCATGGCAGCGCAGCTGTATCAGCATCCCAGCATTAAGAACTCTGTGCACATGGTGGTGGTGAAAATGCTGGTTGTGGAGGATGAAGAGGTGGGCCCCGCTGTCTCCAGCAATGGAGGCCTTACCCTGCTCAACTTCTGCTCCTGGCAGCAGCGGTTCAACCCGCCTAGCCACAGGCACCCGGAGCACTACGACACGGCACTGCTCTTCACCCGAGAGGTGAGGCCTCCTTCCATCGCGGCCGTACACGCTGCCTAGCAGTTCCATTGGGGGAGTAGAGGAGCAGAGGAATGCTAGTGGTAGTCATGGCGTTTGTGATGGTTCTCCTGTGAGGCAAAGCAAAGTTAGCCTAGGATACGGTATATTTACCTATATTTAGGGTTTTACACTACTACCAGCCTCTTGAGTTCTCTCAAAATGGCAGAGTATCTGCAAAAATAAATCCCAAGATGCATTCTGACGTTCTAGCGCTACTGAGGATGTGAACACCCTTTTCCATCGAGTGGTCCACTTAGGAAGTCCTTATTTTGGCCATTGAAGTACCTGCCACCAAGGGTACCAACATAGGATTAGGAATAAATTCTAAGATCTTTTATGAGTCGGGGAAAGGAGTATGGTTAAATCAAAGCAACAATCTCAAAGATTTGCATGTAAAGAAATGTCTGTGAAGTCACTATCTATGAAAGCCCTTTCATTTGCACTATTATGATTATGAGAAATCACATGCAGCGCACAGTGTGTGACGTATTTCAACCCGCCGCTGTGGACGGGTGATGGAACGTAGGCAGTTCCTCTGAGCTAATGTAACAAACTCCATCCAACTCGTTCTGTGTGAAGCAGCTGACATTTCTTTCCCGTTTTTTTCTCTGCTTGTGCTGCAAGCTGCCAAATGTCAGATCACAGGTGACAATGTTTGGATCTTTGGGATGAGTGGTCCAGAAAAAAACCTGCAGGCATTGCTTATCGCCATAGGCGCCAAAGACGAACTAAACGTAATTTTAAATGAAGTATTTAAATACATATAAGGATTGAAGTTTGGTGAGTGTTTGTCAATCACGCGCCTACAGATCCCCGCCTCCAGCAACATGAATGGTCGAAAAAAATATGAAACGGAAAAAAGTTAACGTTCACCCAGACGATAAGATTTACTTAAAAAGTCATCCTGTTGCAGTGGATTCTTATGTCAGGTTAAGCATTCAATCTGCATGGTGATGTACTAAATGTTGAGTAATTAGCAAGAGCTGAATAGGATGGATGGAAGGGTTTTATTCAGTTGGATAATTTAAGATTCAATTAATGGTAGCCAATCTCTTTAGTTGTTTCCAAGATAAGAGTGCAGATGGCTCCTGCTGCATGAACTACTTAAGCGCCGAGAACTCAACAGACCTCACAAGATGACATGACTGAAATGTCCGGGGTCTTTTTAACCCACACTGCATCCAGACTTGACCCTTCAAGCTATTCACGCTGACTGCTGTTTTGAATTTTAACTCAAACCAGACTTTTGAATGCGGTGGAAATTAACACAATGATACACGTCATTTGGGGTTTCATTTTACTGTGCCTGTGTCTGTGTGTGTTTCGGTGTTTTAACAAGTGCTTTCTTTATGTTTGCAACCAACCTCAGATGCAATTCTTAATGAATCTGCCATACCTGTGTTGGTGTTTGTGCCCATGGTAACGATGATCCAGCCTAATTTTCAAGGTGCACAGACGCTGAAGCTGAGCTGCAGATGCAAATCCAGATGTGTTTTAAATCAAGGAGGGCTATTTCTTGTGGTTTGTAAAAGCCAGCTTGTGGCCATAGTCCAGCATGCATCCATTTCAATCAAACAGAGCTGAATGGCATCCAAAGAGGAGGAAAGATTGTATGCTGGTTCCTATTTACAAGCCCAACTTCTGATACAAGCATGCTGTTCATTTGACCACATTATGGCCTTCTATGTGCCCATGGGCCAAGAAGATTTATTCACTCACATTTTATGATGGAAACATTAGACATGTTTTTAAATGCTTTGGAAAAATGAAGACTGCACAGGCAGCAACCAAACACATCTCAAGTTTGCTCATTGCACGGGTTTACAAAACAAAGAAGCTTTCCATTAACATTCTGAAATGCCTCGGTTACTGAGTGACTGTTCTCGTCCAAACCTTTTCTCCAGAGAGACATGGGGTTTGACCTGTCTTTTGTTTTTGATATTCTTGTTTGTGTCTTAGGACATCTGTGGATACCAGAGCTGTGAGACGGTGGGCGTGGCAGACGTAGGCACCATGTGTGATCCCAAGAGAAGCTGCTTCGTCGTCGAGGACGATGGCCTGCAAGCAGCGTTCACCGTTGCCCACGAACTGGGTGAGTCCCTCCTTGGTTTTTAGAAAACTTTGATGCCCAGTAGGTTCACTGTAATACACCTTGCACATGCCCAGTAGGTATCACTGTAATACACCTTCACATGCCCAGGAGTTATCACTGTAATACACCTTGCACATGCCAAGTAGGCACTGTCATGCCAAATTTGTACCGGCTGCCAAATTTGTACCGGGCGCGTCATCCATACGTAATCCACTCCAAATCTGCCTGGCAACAGATGATCGCTTCGTCCGTTGCCTGGCAACGGACGATCGCGTTGAATGACGTGAACATTCGCGAACCTTCTATCTAGCGATCCGTTATCTGTATTGTGCTATTTCGTCCTTGACCTGCTTTAAACACTCAGTTTACTTGCTAAATTTGATTAAACAATTAAATACAATACAATAAAGTAAAAACAAGTGTTATCTGTAATGATATCAACATCAGTTATTAGACCGTCACACGGAGCATGCGCAGTTGGATTGGCGCGCTGCATGTTGATGTCTGTTCCAAGATACATCGTGTGTTTATTAAGGAACCCAACAAAACATTACATTATCTAGCGATCCGTTAACTGTATTATGTTATTCGTCTTTGGCAACATGAGCGTGAATGTTTTTTGAAACCTGCCCGGCAACGGACGACGCGATCATCTGCTGCCATGCAGGTTTGGAATGGATTACGTATGGATGACGCGCCCGGTACAAATTTGGCACCCGGTACAAATTTGGCATGATAGCACCACTGAATTACACCTTGCAAGTGTCTGGTTGGTATCACTGTAATATTACTGTAATACACCCTTCATACAAAGTGTGTTTGTTATTTTACAGCTGATTGTGAGACAAACAATTCTTGAGCTGGCGAATAACTTTATTCGGAATGTCAACAAAAAGAAGAGCAGATTTGTTTAATATCTGGTCTTCTATTGCAAATCCAAGTTCATATCAATATTATATATTATATAAGTTATTGTAGCAGGTCAGAGAGCGTGCGGAGACCACAGTTCGACTTCCCTCACTGGGAGCTTTTTTATTTCAAATGGTAGCAAAAAAAACAGAGACTTGAAACTATAAATTAAGGTCCGGGAAAGTCCTCGCGTTCAGCGCTCCGCGACCTGCGATCTCTGGTGGGGATTGCGTTGGATCTCTCTCTGCTCCCCGGTCTGGTTCCTACTAACAACAAAGCAGGCACATAAATACAAACACTCCCTGATTGGCCTGAGTGCTGACACCTGCTCGCACTCAGGTCCAACCCCCTCCCAGCCAATCCGGTGCGCTCCCAACCTGCCCATACTCCCCCAGGGAGAAAGGGAGATCAAAGTTAGGAGCACACAGGACCCCCTGAGAGACCCTCGCCCTGACCGAACGGGGGGGTGGGGCCTGGACTAGGGACGTATTGCCCGAGCTCTTCCCTCTCCGGTAACGTCGACGCAAATGCGACAGGGACCGCATCGTTCCACCTCTTTAGGAGGTTAATGTGGTAGACCTGCTTGTTTTCGCCCCTTTCCGAACGCGCTACCTCGTAATCCACATCCCCGACCCGCCGTGTGACCACAAAGGACCCTTGCCACTTCGCGAGTAATTTGGTGCTAGAGGTGGGCAATAGTTCAAGGACCTTATCCCCCGGGGTGAGATTGCGTAATCTAGTCCCTCTGTCGCACAGGCGTCTTTGACTCACCTGGGCCCGGTGAAGTGCTCAAGTGACAATACCCCTAGTGAGTGAAGCTTTGCACTCAAGTCCATGACGTACTGGATTTCGTTCTTGCTGTCACTGGACCCCTCCTCCCAGTTTTCTTTAATGAGGTCCAGGACGCCCCTGGGCTTGCACCCATTAAGCAACTCAAATGGGGAAAACCCTGTGGAAGCCAGGGGCACTTCCCGCACTGCAAACAACAGAGGGTCTAGCCATTGATGCCAATTTCGAGCATCCACGTGTACGAACTTACGGATCATGGACTTTAACGTCCGGTTAAACCTCTCACACAAGCCGTCCGTGGCTGGGTGATAGACGCTTGTGTGGATGGCCTTGACCTTCAACAACCCGTAAAGTTCCCTAATCGTGCGTGACATGAAATTAGTGCCCTGGTCAGCAAGAATCTCTTTCGGGATTCCCGCCCGCGATATGACATGAAACAACGCCTGCGCAACACTCTTCGCAGAGATGTTGCACAACGGAATTGCTTCCGGGTATCGGGTTGCGCAGTCGATCAGGACTAACACAAATTGATACCCGTGTGCGGAACATTTTAATGGCTTGATAATGTCCATGCCAACGGGGTCGAAGGGGGTTTCCACCAGGGGAAGGGGCCGTAAGGGAGCCCTGGGGACGGCCGGGGGATTCACCAACTGGCACTCGGAGCAGGATGCGCACCACCTGCGCACCTCCGCCCGAATTCCCGGCCAATAGAATCGGGCTACTATCCAGTTAGGTGTTTTATCGTACCCCAAATGGCCCGCCATTGGGCTATAATGCGCCGCCTAGAAAACCATTTCCCGGCGGCTCCTGGGTACCAGCAACTGGGTGACAACCTCCTCACTCTGGGTGTCACGACTCACCCGATAAAGCCTATCCCTAACCACTATAAAGTGTGGGTAAGTCAGCGCTGCGTCTGGCCGGACCTTACTCCCATCAATAGCTATCACCTGGTCGTAGGCTGAGCTCAGTGTGGCGTCACGAGACTGCTCGAGGGGGAAATCCTCCACCGGTGGGAACCTCAGCGCTGGGACCTTGGGTTGGGGATCCCCCGCCTCCCCCGATCCCTGAGCAGCGTCGTCCGCCCCCGCCTCGGCGCAGAACACAGCACACGACTTACATGTCCCTACCGGTCGTGTCCGCACCCCCATAGTCTCCCTAACAGCCTGAGTCCAGCAGTGCCTGGTGCGTACCCCGCTGTATCTTCACCGGGATACGGTACACCTCGGCGGGACCGTGGGGAGGAGACGGGGCAGCGGTGACGCGGACGACCTGGCCCACCTCCATTAGAGGGCAATCCCGCTGGAAGTGACCAGTCCGCCCGCACCTCCAACACCCCTCCCCTGCCGTCTGAGCGCCCGTCTGCGGAGTGGGGGTGGGAGATGATTCACGTGCCCGCTCCGGAGCGGGGACCCCCCCTCTCACCCTTGGCGCCGGGCTTGGCCTGTCCCGTCATAGGGAAGCTGCACCGGTGCGTGGGACCGGTGTTGGTGGTCGCTGGGCCGTCGGTGGGGGCTGCAGGTGGCTCTCCGCCAGGTCGACCGCAGCGGAGAAGCTCTCGGGCCGGTGGTACCGGACCCAGGCGGAGGTCCTGGCCGGAAGCCTCTCAACAAACCTCTCCAGGGCCACCTGCTCCACCACGTCCTCTGCCGAGTTCTGGTCTGGAACCAGCCACCTCCTCGCCTGGTCCTGCAGCTGCTGGGCAAAGGCGAAGGGACGGTCCCCCTCAGTGAACGCCAGCGTCCGGACCGGCGCCGATGTTCTTCCGGGTAGAGGCCAAGCCAGTCCCGGATGGTCCTGGCGATGGTCCCATAGTCCCGCTGGGCCCCGGCCGGCAGACTGTGGGCCGCAAGCTGGGCCTCCCCCATCAGGAGCGGCAGGAGACAATGAGCCCACTCCTGATGAGGCCACCCGGAGACCTCGGCCACCACCTGAAAAGTCTCCAGGAAGGCCTCCGCATCGTCCGCCTCCCCCATCTTTGGGACGTGGATGTTGGCCACGGGTCCTGCTCCCCTGGGTCCCTCGCCGCGTCCCACGGGAGGAGCTCCCGTAGGACTGGGCCAGCTCTGTGAGCACCTTGCTTTGGGTCTGCTGGAGCTGGCCCTGCCGTTCCGCCATCTGGGCCAGATGCCCGAGCACGCTTCCCAGCGGTGACTGGTCCATGTCTGCGCCCGCCCCGTATTGGGCTCCGCTGTAGCAGGTCAGAGAGCGCGCGGAGACCACATTTCGTCTTCCCTCACTGGGAGCTTCTTTATTTCAAATGGTAGCAAACAAAACAGAGACTTGAAACTATAAATTAACGTCCGGGAGAGTCCTCGCGTTCAGTGCTCCGCGACCTGCGATCTCAGGTGGGGATGGCGTTGGATCTCTCTCTGCTCCCCAGTCTGGTTCCTACTAACAACAAAGCAGGCACATAAATACAAACACTCCCTGATTGGCCTGAGTGCTGACACCTGCTCGCACTCAGGTCCAACCCCCCCCAGCCAATGCGGTGCGCTACCAACCTGCCCAGACGTCGTACGTCCCCCCCACAGTTATATATTTGCATCAATGTTTGTTGCCACGGAAGGGATCTTCAAAAAGGAGGACTAACAGGATGCACACCCACAAAAGGACATAAAGGCACAGTACACACACACAGATACACATTTACGCACACAGATGTACACACACACACACACACACACACAAACATATAAACACACAGACACAAACACACATATAGACACAACCATACACATATACACACACACACACATACACATACACACACACACACACACACACACACACACACACACACACACACACACACACACACACACACACACGTATATAGACACATACACATAAGCAATAACTTCTCGGCTGGCGTTGAATGCTGTCCGCCCTTGGCCTCACTGGTCTAAACCCAGTCTCAGGGGCCAATCACACTAGGGCCGTTTGCCTGTTCCGTGCTGCAGGAAGATTCAGCACGATTCCCCCCCTCCCCACTCCCCCCGCTGGCCCGTGGTCACACTGCTCCCAAAGGCCGTGGCCTGGGCACGATTGCTCCTTTATACATACGTCATCACGTCGTAATGCGATAAATACGTCATCACCAAGCGTGGTGTCCAGCTGCGACTGAACGCTGTCGTCGGCCCAAATTTCAAGTAAACACTCGACTTCACCATCGCACCAACGTAAACCCACTCGTGAACCGCTTGCCGGCATTGTTTAAAATTATTGTTGTGGGGGAAAAAGGTCATGGACCTATAAAGAAAGAAGGGTCGCGCAAGGACTACGTCATCCCGCTCACGTTGCGTATCCGCGCGTGTCATCTCATTAGCATCTGTACTTTGGCCACGGCACACCTCTCCCAAGTGTGCCTTGGCCAAGGGGCTGTTCCGTGCTTGAGTACGGATGGCGTGGTCACACTAGCCAAACGTTCTAGACTTTAGTATGCAAATGAGCTTGGGCACGGGGCCACGGCCCTAGTGTGAGTGGCCCCTCATTGAGGGTGAGAGCCCAACACACATGAGTATTTATTGTTTCCCTCTTTAAGCTCACCAACCACAGTTGCGTCTGTCCCTGCAACCAGGCCGCCCCGCCCCCTTGTCTGCAGCCGACGCCAAGCCACGCCCCCTCACTCCAGTGTTATAGACAGAAGGGGCGATTGAAATCATGTGTTTGCCTCAAAGCACCATTTATCAAAGCAGTCTTTATGGGAGGTTGATTATTGATCAGTGATGTTCTGGTGCAGGCCATGTGTTGAGTATGCCCCATGATGACTCCAAGACCTGTGAGAGGCTGTTTGGGGCCCTGGGGGGCCAGCACCTCATGGCCCCAGTGATCCTGAACCTCAGCAGGACCGCCCCCTGGTCGCCCTGCAGTGCCCTCTACGTCACAGAGTTCTTCGACAACGGACACGGTGGGTGAAGTCAGAGGCCGGTAGAAGGATGACAGGTCACGTTTACAGTAGATTCAGTAGATGCAATTGCTGACCGCATGCAGTTGTTTGCACATCGTACTTTGAAGTCGTTGTCTCTTAGGAAAAAGGATTAAGGTGAAATTATAGGAAAGCGAAAATAGATTTATCACAATCACAATCATTTACTGAGCTAGAGTAATCATGTCTATTCAGAGTATTGCGAGGAAGTCTGAATCACCACATGTCACAAGCAGTTCATCTCATTGCCCAAAAAGGAAGTGTAGGATTGCCGTTGTGGTTTGAGAGTGTTATTACGTTGGGCCAGGGTTCACTCCAGGGATCAACAAAGCATGCTGTAGTTTCTCACACCATCTCTCGCCTATACTCATTCACAATTTCTCTCCTGTTAAAACATGTTTTGACAACCACAAAATGACAGGTTTGAGAAGTAGTTTAGAGTAGCTCTTTTGGTTTCTAATATCAGTCTCTCCTGCTCTCCTTCTCTCAGCTCAGTGCTCAGCACTGTGTGGGCCTTTCTGGATTGTTTTGCATTAGGGGACGACCACGGTCCCAGAACCTACTTTTCCACTGACTCATACTACTGACTTTTTCCTGCTGCAGACTCCTTGCGCCAAGGCAACAGCTGTCATCAGCTAAATATGTTCTTTATCAGTTGGAAAATGTCTCCACAGAAGACTAATGTGAAGAATCATTCCTAACGCGATACGTCAGCCACACAACTGTGGACAATGTCCCTATTCAATGCAATATAAGTTCATTAAAAAACAATAAATATTGAAAGGAAAGAAGAAGCTGGATTAAATTTGAATGCTTTCTGATAACTTAAAAGGAATACAGTGTTTTGACTCGCATGTAGGATTGGGTTTATTATTGATCTCTTTAGGGTTTAGGTGAAAAAGTGTCTTAGCCATTTCTTTCAACAATATCCAACATCCAAACGTATCAAAGAAAAAATACACTATAAAGAAAAAAACAATAGCAGCAATTATTTGACTCGTCTGTAAGTCACTATATAGAATACTGGGAGGAATAGTAAAGGCCCCATGCGTGACCGTGTTGGACTGAAGTCTGTCCACTCATTAACCCCTGACCCCTCTCAGGAGACTGCCTGCTGGACGCCCCGGAGACGGCCATGCCGCTGCCCCGGGGGCTGCCCGGCCGCACCTTCAGCCTGGACCGCCAGTGCCAACAGATCTTCGGAGAGGAGTTCCTCCGCTGCCCCAACACGTCGGACAGCGAGCCCTGCTCCCAGCTCTGGTGCCACGAGGAGGGCGGCCACCACTGCACCACCAAGAACGGCAGCTTGCCCTGGGCCGACGGCACCGCCTGCCCCAACGGAACATGTCTTCATGGGATGTGCCGGGCCACCCAGGAGGTCCTGCAGCCACGGGTGAGAGTCATGTTGGATAGTGAACCAACAGCATTAATCAAATGGATACCTATTTTATTATACAGATGCATCCGCTGGTCACCTGATTCTATATTCATATTTTGTGATGATACCCTATATCCTATTCTCATTTATTAAATTTCATATTTTGGACTTTGTTCCATATTCATTACGTAGTCCACACTTCATTGTCCTGTTATCCCCTGTGTTACTCTATATCCTGACAGACCTTCAGACTCATTACTTTTACGATAATGTTGCTACCCAAATAAATCTAGTCAAGAGTACTCATCTAAAATAACATCCCCACTAGGATCGTTTTCTTCTATAAGCCTTCTTTCTTTGTTCAAACATCCTCTCTGCCCCTTTCCCATATCTGCTCACATTTACACAATCTGTTGCCTGATAAATGAAGTTTATCATTTGTATTCATTAGTTTGGCTCAGTTGCTCTGACATCTCTTTGTATATTCTATGTGTGAAAATCTGCACGTCTGTTTGTAGACGTCCTTACAGTAAGGCAAATAGCTGCTCCAAATCATGTAAAGTCTGGAAACAACACACTCACACGTACACACACGTACACACACGACACACACACACACACACACACACACACACGCACACACACACACACACACATACATACACACACACAGACACACACACACACACAAAATGTATGTCGACATGGACAACATACATGCTATGCATCTGAACTGTATTCCCGTTAATGAAGCCCTTAACCAGGTCTTGTGCGTGCTGAGGCACAAGGGGCAGGGACATGCAACAGCAGGCCCAGAGCGGTACTAACCCCGGCCCCAGTGTGCCCGGCTCTAACCAGACCTTTCCTCCTGGTCTCCCCAGGTGGTGGTAGACGGGGGCTGGGGCCTGTGGGGGTCGTGGCGGGAGTGTTCCAGGACCTGTGGGGGCGGAGTGGAGTTCTCCTATAGAGAATGCCAGGACCCTGTACCCCAGAACGGGGGGCGGTACTGCGAGGGCCAAAGGGTGCAGTACCGCTCCTGTAACCCACAGCCCTGTGAGGACAGTGATGGTAAGACATGCAGAGCTGGAAACCATCCCTATGGAGGATTTGTGTGGCTCCATATTTGATTGATTATTTGTATTTGTGTGCTGAATGAGTTGAGAGTCGTGAGTTGAGAATACATTGGTCATTTAGAAATTATGAATTATATTTCAGCTACGTCTTGCATTTGGAAGATGCAAGCCAAACTATGTACTGCATTTATCAAGTCCCATTTCGGTTACCATCAGAACTATAAGTCACGTGACGTAGCCAGTTAGGCCTACCAAGTTGAATAAATGTTTTGACCCAGACAGAACCTTATCGATTGTATATAACACTGTTCTATTTTCTGTTGCCAACATGCTGGGTCTGAAGGGTTCTGTGGACGTTTGCTGGCAGAACCACAGACCCTGAGTCGCCTTTGTGAGCATTACGTCTCACTTCTTTCAATCTCACATGTATGGGAGCTCAAGTATTTTTTCCTGGAGTCATGTTTCCAGTGCGGGGTTGATCCCAGACCAGTTACTGCTGTGCCAGCAGTAACTGCCAGTTTCTGCTGTGTGACCCCATGGCTCATGGTGTGTTGTAGATGTATCATACACCACCCGCACGAGTTGCTCTTCGGGGAAGAACAGGCTATTCATTGGCTCATTTGCTATTTGTTTGTCATTGTTAGCTACATTAGCCTCTTTAGCAAGCCATATCGGAAAAAAAAACCACAAAAACTTTACATTGTATTGCTCCCACAGCAAGACCGTGCAATGCATTAATTGGTGACCGGATTAAAGCAGCAATGTTATCAAGTGTGTAAGAGCAGAAATCAATATTAAAAATCAATATTAAAACGACCAACGTGGCACAAATACAAAGAAAATACACCTCAGTAAAAAAAAAAAGAAAGACGGCAGCGAAATGCTTTTTTCTTTTTTTTATACCATGAAGAGCCGAGAGGCTATGGGCTCAGCCATTTTTGTTTGTCGAGTCATACGGTCAACCTTACTGAACTCGTTGGACTCTCAGAATCCTGAGATATTACGACCAAAAGGGACGTGCCTCAGCTAAAATGCCGCAAGAAAGCTGGGAGATTTCCTTCTTTGCAACTCGTGCGGGTTGTATACGATGCATCTCGAATACACCATCAGTGTGGGGTGGATCCCAGACCAGTTAATGCTGAGAGGAGGTGTGGCCCCGTGGCTCAGTGTGGGGTGGATCCCAGACCAGTTACTGCTGAGAGGAGGTGTGGCCCTGTGGCTCAGTGTGGGGTGGATCCCAGACCAGTTACTGCTGAGAGGAGGTTTGACCCCATGGCTCAGTCTGAGGTGGATCCAAGACCAGTTACTGCTGAGAGGAGGTTTGACCCCATGGCTCAGTCTGAGGTGGATCCCAGACCAGTTACTGCTGAGAGGAGGTTTGACCCCATGGCTCAGTCTGGGATGGATCCCAGACCAGTTACTGCTGAGAGGAGGTTTGACCCCATGGCTCAGTCTGGGGTGGATCCCAGACCAGTTACTGCTGAGAGGAGGTTTGACCCCATGGCTCAGTCTGGGGTGGATCCCAGACCAGTTACTGCTGTGATGAGGTTTGACCCCATGGCTCAGTGTAGGTTGGATCCCAGACCAGTTAATGCTGAGAGGAGGTTTGACCCCATGGCTCAGTCTGGGGTGGATCCCAGACCAGTTACTGCTGAGAGGAGGTTTGACCCTGTGGCTCGCAGGGCAAGCTGCCCTGGACCAAGCTGCCTCATCTTATGGAATATAGTGTTTGGATATATTTAGATTCATTTCTTTATTTCGTACAATATAATTCTGGGGAATAAGACCCCATCGATAAAATTGACACGTCATTTCATGGCTTTTCTCTTTTCCTCTTCCGTTCCTTCTCTCTCAGGAAAGAGTTTCCGAGAACAGCAGTGTGAGAAGAACAACAGCCCACACTACCTGGATTTCAACGGTCACATGAAAGAGTGGATCCCCAAGTATGCGGGCGTGTCCCCTAGGGACCGCTGCAAGCTCTTCTGCATCACGCGGGACAGCAGCGAGTTCAAGGTGTTCCAAGCTAAGGTATGTCTGCTCTGTAGGCCATCATGCTATCGCCATGGCAACAACTCTGCTTGTGCTGGGAGAGCAGAAAAAATGGAAGCAGGATGATTGGTGTCCTTCAGGATTAGACGAGTTTGTGCAAAAATGGGAACACAGTATCTATAAGAACCATATGGCAACAGTTATGGAGCTATAGTTATATATTAGATATTTCAACACTTTTGGTTTGTCAACAGGTAATTGACGGCACCACCTGTGGGCCTGACACCACCTCGGTGTGTGTCCAAGGCCAGTGTGTGAAGGCTGGTTGTGACCAGTTGATTGGATCCAACAAGAAGTTTGATAAGTGCGGAGTGTGCAGAGAAGCCGCCACACACGAGCTCACCTGCATGAAGATCACAGGTTCCTACAGCAAAGCCAGGTACGCACTATGGCTGATATAGGGATTAAGAGGAATGATGGATGGACATCTTCAACAGCCTTCACTTCAAGTGGTCAAATTCTCTATTTATATATATATATATATATATGTATACATATAAATAAAAACTTGATTGCCAAGTTAATATATTCACTTGATCACAATATACATACCAAGAGAGTGTGCATATTTATGATAGGAAGAGGGTTTCGAGGTATCAACTTAAAGCTGTAACTGTATCACAGTAGGGTGCCATTAACCCAAAAAGACATACGCCAAAGTCAGTGTCCCATGCTCAAAGTTAAAATTTGAATCATTTTGCACGAAAAAACTGCAGCCTATGAAAATACATACAGAAGTAGGTGAGTTCAAAGCCAGGTGTATTCATATATTCCTGTGTCTTTTCCCCCCAGATATGGATACAGCGACATTGTGACTATTCCAGTCGGTGCGACCAACATCGACATCAAACAACGCAGCCACCGTGGGGTCAGACACGACGGCCACTACCTGGCCGTCAAGAGAGCAAAAGGCAGCTACGTCCTCAACGGTAACTTCTCCGTGTCCACGCTGGAGCAGGATATCCCTGTTCAGGGCGCTACTCTCAAGTACAGCGGCTCCTCCACCACCCTGGAGCGGATCCAGGGCTTCAGGCAGCTCAGGGAGGCCCTCACCATCCAGCTCCTCGTCCTGGGGGGCCACTCCATCCCTCCCAAGGTCAAGTACACCTTTTTCATCCCCAGGGACACCACCTTCAGCAGTAGGGCAGCCGAGGAGCGGCCCGGGCGCCGCCCTCTCCCCGCACATGCTCCACCCGCTGGGCCGGCCACAGTGGGTTCTGGGAGAGTGGTCCCAGTGCTCCAAGAGCTGTGGCTCGGGATGGTCCAGGAGGAACGTGGACTGCCTGGACGGGGCCGGGTTCCACTCCGGGCAGTGTGACCGGGACCTGAAGCCCGTCGACATCCGTCCCTGTGGGGACGCGCCCTGCCCCATGTGGCAGATGGGACCTTGGTCCGCATGCTCACGAACTTGTGGTGCAGGGGCGCGGCGGCGCAGCGTCTTCTGCACCGAGTACACCGGGAACATCGTGGAGGTGGCTAAGTGCGACCCCAAAAAGATGCCTGAGCCAGTGTCCGGGGAATGTCTCGACCGAGACTGTGCATGAAGGAAAAGAGTGGACATTTGGAAAGTGAATCGTTTGTAGCCCAAAAAGGTGGTTGACGAGGCCCGCCTTCAGAGGGAAGATGTTGACCATGGTAACCAGCCAGTCGCGTTAGAGCCTTCTACTTGGTCACTGTGCAACCCCCTTGACATTCTAGAACCACTATTGAAATGTTGTCATTAAATCTACCTCAGGATGTATATGTTTTGTGTGTCAATACTAAATGACGGTACTGTGGGTTTCTCTCCAGAAACTGATACGTTTCTAGCCTATATAGATGGAGAGTAATTTTATTAATTAATTGCGTTATTACTTTGAGTCAATTGGAATTAGCTATTTTGTTTTTTTTGCATGAACTCTGCTGTCAACAACAGTATAGTATCAATATCCCTCAAATTTGTATCCACAGAACTCAGTCCAATATAAAGCCTTAATGAAGACTATTATTTAAGGTATAATGGCAGGTCAATATTCATTGACACTCTTTTTTTAGATAAACTGACCTATAAGAATGGATGTGTTTAAACTAAAGATGTTAAATCATTCTAAGCATAGTTAATGACTGGGAAGCATCCTAATCAAGAAGCACCATACACCAGACACAGGAAACCTTATTCTGATCTGTAGTGTGTAGTCTATGCTCTGTGAACTATAATACATTTTCTGCATAGTAGTTACTGTTAGGATAGCCATAAGCATTTTATGTTCCTGTGTTTAAGGATCATAATAATATGTATTTTCTTTAAAAAATATATATGTAAATGAAATATTCAAATGCACACTGTTTATTCATGATTCTTTATTCCAGTTTGGTAAATCACAGTATGTTATAAGGCATGAGAGACAAAGAATCAGGCCTATATCCCTTCAGTGAAGGACCATACAATATCATTATTACAGCTTCCTTTCAAGATATTTATTTTTGTAAAGTTTTTACTTTGGTTGTTGATTTACATTTCAGATGCTGCTTTATTTGAGTTTTTTATCTAGTAAAATAAACTAATTCAAACCAATAATTGCACAACTTATTTAGTGTTTGTGTTGTTTATTATTTTGTATTCACACTGTGTGAATCTGTATCTATATTTTACATACATACATCTACACATATACAAATATAAACAATATATGTATGTATATATATATATATATTATATATATATATTATATATATATATATATATAATATATATATATATATATAAAAACAATAAATTATATATATGCCTCATATATGTCACCAGGTTCCAGTGATTCAAGGTTGGATTTGTAAATGTAACTTAATATATTAACTTTTATTGGTTGGTTTTAAAATGCAACCAACGCTATTAGCATTCGCACAAAATCACGAAAGTATTAATTGATCCATGTGATAGGTTCACTAATTAAGTCTTAGCTAGTACATGGTTTGATTTATCCATGTTTATGAATTAAGGCTTTACTAGTACATGGTTTGATTGATCAATGTTTATTAATCAAGTCTTAACTAGTACATGGTTTGAATGATCCATGTGAAGATTCATTAATTAAGTCATAACTAGTACAAGGTTTGACCATGTGAAAGGTTAATTAATTAGGTCCTAACTAGTACATGGTTTGATTGATCCATGTGAAAGGTTCATTAATTAAGTCTTAACTAGTACATCGTTTGATTGATCTATGTCTTAACTAGTACATGGCTTTCTGGTCTGTGTGGAAGCATCAACAGAGGGTGGAGACGCGTTGCATTCTGGGACATAAATAAAGCGCATTTAGGAAAACGGGGAGCACAAAGGAACGATAGAGGCACCTTATGAACTTTTAATAGTAAGTTAGTGGAATGTCTACTCTTATATTAATGAAACTGCTGTTGTTGCTGCAGGAGTCCAGTTAAATAGTCTAGTTGAAGCTGGAGGGATGTGAGTGAGGAGCGGGAGCAGCGGGTAAAGTGTCGCCGTGTGTTGTGCTTCTCACCCCAGTCGGTCGGAGGTCTCTCCAACCCGAGGCCGAGGACCGAAGCCCTGCTCCGTGAGGTAAACAGCGCCCTACTGCCCACCGATTACCCGAAGGTTGACATCCTGTGTGGATGAAGCGGCGCTACTTTTACCTCGTTATATGCTAGGTAGTTTTGTGTTGAGTCAGCTAGCATTAGCAGCTAACTTTGTTAGCCGAGTAGCACAGAAACGTAAGCTAGCTGAATAGCATTTTGTGGCGCAGTCATTGTCTGCCTCATATACACTGTGTGTGTGGACTGATGAATGTCCACGTCGTTAGTACATTATGAGGCGTTAGCGGGCTGATTGACAGGTATAATGTCCCACGTTGTGTACGTGTTGTCACCGCGAGCGCGTCGGAGTAAACAGAGCGCTGGAGGACGGGCCACGCCCCCTTCTGCTCCAACATTAGCACTCGCATCTTTTGGGGTGGTTGGAGCCATCCGTTGATTCGGAGGTACTTTTTCTTTCTAATGTTTTCTATAGTCCGAAATCTGTGCAATATGGGATAAAAATGACAATTAACAATTGATCAGAAAAACGGGAGGCAGTGGTTAAAGCTCACCAATGGAAAGCAACTGACAGCCAGCTGTTTGCTCCTGTTGCTACCTGATGTAATATTGTATGGCTCACGGAAACATCACTGCAGCCAGCTGTTTGCGCCTGTTGCCACCTGATGTAATAGTATAAAGCTCACAGAAACATGACATGTTTATATGATATGATGAGGTCGATAAATCTAGTTTCAGTAAGGTATTACGTTAAGATCATTATTGAGATCACATCGTTTGCTGTTAGCTCAGAGATGATCAAGTCAAGATGCGGGTTTGGTTTTAATAGTACTCACTCACATATTTTAAATATTAACTAATGTGGTTTAACAGCAGCCTAGTCTCCCTGCTATTTTTATCGTGTGTTTACACTGTATAAAAGAACAGATCCTTTATCATGCGATATTATTGAATCCAGATTTGAAAGACTGTATGAAAAACTAGGGCAACACGCCCTTAATGGGTTGGATCAATACCTGGCTGAGTTTGGCAAATTTCAGCGAAGGCTGGCTGACAAACTGCATTCCAGCTATTACCTAGTCGTTTGCTATTACTTGTTGAAAAGACAATCAGGCTGCACTATAAATCCAGGTGTGAGGTGGCTCTGCATTGACTCTGCTCTATATCGTCCCCGGTCTGGAGTAGTGTGGCTGAGCAAACGCTTCAGTCTGTTATTTGGTCCTGGTCGTCCCTGGCTCCCCCTGCGAAAGGCCCCGTAGCTGGAGCTCTTGGATGGAAAGTCTCATGCCTCAGAGAGTGCACATGTCTGCAGACAGCTGCTCAGCATCCCGTAGCGCTCCGCTGGCCTCTGCCTAGTCTGGCTCCCATCACTGCGCATCTGCTTTGATTGTCGTTATGTAACTTGGCATTTGGATTTTGGTACCGTCTAGCCTACTGTCTGTTTTTTTTATTTATTATTATCTAAGAACAGGAACACCAACCACCCCTCACTCACTTACAGTCCTGCTCGTCAAGCCCCTGGTTTCCTGCAAGAGCTATGGGTCTTAGACAGTTGGATATTAATTCCCCCCCTCCATATTATTGATTAGCATTGCAGCAGGCCGCTGAGATGCTATTGTTTGACAGCTCATTTACCTCCTGGTTTGTTTAGTTAGGTTTTGTTGAATATAATTAACCATCCACAATAAATGACAGCAATGTTCTTGAATCAAAGATGGTTTTCACTTTTGCTCTTTCTCATTTCTGTGAGAGATGTCAATATGTTTATTTGTTCAAAGATAATAGAAAATAGGAGCCTTTCACTTTGCCGTATGTTACGTTTCTATCTTCTTTCCCGATGATCTATGATTGCCTTTATTAGCCGTGATTACGTTATTGTTACATTGTGGTTCCTCTTTCTACAGAAGGACATCGTCCCCCAATTAAACCAAAGAGCAGTACTGTGCAACTTAGAAGATGGGGGTCAAAACCTTCACCCATAGTTCACCCTCCCACAGCCAGGAGATGCTGGATAAGCTCAACGCACTCCGCAGTGAGGGCCACCTCTGTGACGTCACCATCCGTGTCCAGGACAAGCTGTTCCTGGCCCACAAGGTGGTCCTGGCCTGCTGCAGCGACTTCTTCCGCACCAAGCTGGTCGGCCGCTCAGAAGAGGAAGACAAGTTTGTGCTGGACCTCCACCACGTCACGGTCAGTGGCTTCACCCCCCTCCTGGAGTACGCCTACACCTCCACCCTCTCCATCAGCACAGAGAACATCATCGATGTCCTGGCAGCCGCCAGCTACATGCAGATGTTTGCCGTGGCAAGCACCTGTTCAGAGTTCATGAAATCCAGCATACTGTGGAGCTCCGGAAACAACGGCAACAACAATTTAGGGGCAGACAAGCTGCAGGAGTCTGCGCCAGAGAGCGCGTCGTCGAACTGTGTCCTGACGCCCCTGGACGGCAGCCTGTCGCCCGTGTCGTCTGACTGCAGCTTGATGGAGCGCAACGTGCCTGTGTGCCGGGAGTCGCGGCGCAAACGTAAGACCTACGGCGTCGCCATGGCCTCGCCCGAGAGCCTCCTCAAATGCCCCACGCAGCTAGTTGCCACCTCCCCTCAGATCCCCCACCCCTCACCGTCCTTCTCGGACAGCGCGGCCCAGCCCGTGGAGTCGTCTCTGGCCTTCCCCTGGACCTTCCCCTTCGGCATGGATCGCAGGTTCCACTCTGACAAGTCCAAGCTCCCAGAGAGCCCCCGAGGCCTGGACCACGCCACGGCGGCGAGCGTGTCCTCGGTGGAGGCGCAGGTTGTTGGCCGGCGGCTGAGCGACTTCCTGACGTGCGAGAGCTCAAAGGCGGGGTCGTCGCTGATGGCGGTGGAAGAGGAGGACGTGAGGGTGAAGGTGGAGAGGCTGAGTGATGAGGAGGCCCAGGAGGGTTCCTCTCAGCCCGTCAGCGCGTCGCTGAGCGACCAGCAGACGGTGCCTGGGAGCGAGCAGGTCCAAGAGGAACTGCTCATCAGCCCACAGTCTTCCTCTATAGGTGAGGGATGCTTTCCACATGACTGGCATAATACTTCTCCTGTACTATGCACTCTAGGGTTGAGGATGATGTTTGTATATTTGAAATATAAAAGAATACACCTTATATTTGGGTTGTGTATGGGCAAGATTAAAGTGATCGTATTCTGCTTTTGTGGTTCTCCCTCTCCTGTAGTGTTGTATAGCTTTTTTTTTTTCCATAATTAAGGTCTGCTTGGCTACGAAGTGCGGGGTTACTCATTCCCAAATAAAGCATCTCTCCTGAAATGCTGGTTTACAGTAAGATTTACTTAGTGCTTTTGTTACGTCAAGAAATCCCGGAGATGCAAGAGTCGCGGGTTGTGGCTGGTTTGGCAAACACCTGTTGAGAGGTGGAGTTCTGTTAGCGCCATGTCACAAAGACACTGCTGTCGTCAGTATGAAGGCAAATTCCCTTTTTATAATATGTGGTTAAAAATACATTTTGACTCCTTCGTGAGCCAGGCATAGTTCAATGCTGTGCATCCTGTAGATTCAGGATCACTAACAATGCTTTATCTTGATTTTTCAAAAAAGGCAGCTGCTTCGACTGGTCAAGTGCAGAGGCATTGGTAGGAACAGAGCTCTCTACAACCTGTGGGAAAATTAAGGTCATTGTGTTCAAATGTTTTGGTGCGACAGCCTGAGGCTGGTTAACTTGCTAGCTAACCTAATGGTGTTCCCATGTTTTGGTTAGTCAACTGTGAGCCTTGGCTACCTTGCTACCTACAGTTATTGTGTTCAAATAGTTTTGCAGCTGAAGGCCCACTTTTACCTACAAAGATGTAAAAATATGGTGTTGGTTTTCCGACAGATGTGTGGAGTTGGATTTATCATTATACAAGTTGTAATGTTTTGGCCGCTATACAGTTATTTACCTTCTGAGACACTGTTCCCCGTTCATTTCCTGACTTTAACTTTTGCTGTTTCTGTTATGTAAAGGCCGAGTTCAACAGAAAGGGCAGGGATATTGTGTTGGTGTGTGTGTACATGTGTTTACATGGGTATGTGTGGTCAAGGTTTTTTTTCCCCAAAAAGTCCAAGAAGGCTGAATGCACAGCAAAGCCAAAAAAAAATGGCCCACTATTATTTTGTAAAACATTTGTACTTAACATAATAACTTAAAGAATAATATAGATGATTATGGGCATACTTTACACGTGTATAAAGAAAGTGGATTTCAGAAATATACTCGCTTTAAAAAAATGATTTACTATTTGAAGGCAATATTTTACAGATAATGTGCACGACCTCATGAGCTTGTCGAGGTGCTGATGAGGTGTTTTAGGACCCATCGCCATTTGTTGAGTTTAAGATGATCCCCATATCCCAGGACCTGTCATCCTAGTATAAGGGACCCTCAAAGTCCCTTATAATCCAGGGGCGATCGAAGCCAACAAACCGTCCAGATCAGGATACTCCTGGCATTTCCAGAGTACCACACAAGAAGTGATGACCACCCAGACATACCTTCCTAGGTAGCTCCAGCTGACATAAGCTATTATTTTGAGGAAACCTTTATTTCTCATTTTATTTTAGTTTGTTGTGGCATTAAATTATATGAAAAATGACTCCTCTGTTCTACTCATCAAATGCCCTAGTCAGCTCTATAATTATTGTTTGATTTCTGCAGGGTACAGGGATTCAGTGTGGCTCTAGACCTGGATGTGGGTGTTGAACCCTGGCTGGAGGGGGGGACTGGATCCTGGTTCATATTACAACCTATTAAGGAAATTACAATGATTTACAAAGTTACCCCTTATATAGAGCAAATAACTCATGAGGAAACATGACCGCATCACTGCAGCAGATATCAAGGAAGTAACAATTGAAGTTGACCAATCACAACAAAGTGGACCATCTGACCTCAGCGAATAGGAGAGGCCGAGGGGGGGGTATTAAAAGGATCTGACAAAGTCTGATAGTGATTCCGCAGCAATAAACATGTGATAATAAGGTGTATTTATTACATCAAAGCATGTCAACCATAGGCTTATGACCAAATGCACATTATGATCCCTTTAATGCAGTATAAATAATGTCTGCATTGATATGAATTAAAGCCAGGTTAGTCAACTTCTTCATATTTGGATGTATTCTCTTTACATCCTGTCATCAATCAATAAATCAAATGCTCTCAAAATAAGAAAAATATGCCTGTTTCTATGGCTAAGTGTGGCTGTAATAGCCTGTCCAATCCGAAGTACAGTATTTGGCGGCCTACCTGTCCCAGCTCTGTAACTCCCTCCCCCAAATCCGCAATTCCCGGTCCCTCATCATCTTCCAGTCCCACATCAAGACCCATCTCTTCTCCTCTGCTTATTTCTAAACCAGCCCCCATCTACTTATTTGTTGTTTGTTTCCTTTGTTAAGTTCTTTGAGTGTGAGAAAGCGCTATAGAAATGTAATGTATTTTTATCATTATTACCTACCGGGCTACCTGTGAACACCATGCAGAATACCTGAAGGGTCTCTCTCTAAGAGTCTCCCTCTCCTTCATAACATCAAGCATGCTTTGACTGGATTCTCCATATTGCTTATGCTTGCCATAAATCTATTGACGGATCTATTTGAAAGTGCATCATGATTTAATTGATTATGCAGGCCATAAATCTATTGACACATATATTTGAAAGTGCATCATGATTTCATGCACCTATTCTTGATTTAAATATGATGAAAAAGTAATAAAAGTTGTGAAGGACCTTCAAGCGCACATACACATAAACTTATACTAACTCCAAACCTATTAATTGTCAAGTGACATTTTACAAGTCGCAAATCTTGATCACCTTGACATGACTCAAACTAGGTTTGAGTCATGTCTTCTCTGCCTAGTAGACATGACGCTAACTCAAACAGCCTAGGTCTGATTCATGTCTCCCCTGCCTAATAGAAATGATGCTAACTCAAACAGCCTAGTTTTGATTCATGTCTCTCCTGCCTAGTAGACATGACGCTAACTCAAACAGCCTAGGTGTGATCATGTCTAACCTGCCTAGTAGACATGATGCTAACTCAAACAGCCTAGGTGTGATCATGTCTAACCTGCCTAGTAGACATGACGCTAACTCAAACAGCCTAGGTGTGATCATGTCTCTCCTGCCTAGTAGACATGACGCTAACTCAAACAGCCTAGGTGTGATCATGTCTCTCCTGCCTAGTAGACATGACGCTAACTCAAACAGCCTAGGTGTGATTCACGTCTCCCCTGCCTAGTAGATATGACGCTAACTCAAAAAGCCTAGGTGTGATTCATGTCTAAACTGCCTAGTAGACATGATGCTAACTCAAACAGCCTAGGTGTGATCATGTCTAGACATGATGCTAACTGAAGCATCTGCAACATAAATTAGGCTCTGGGTTTGTTCGTCACCTTATTCTTGGTCTAATTACAGGGTCGATGGATGAGGGTGTCTCTGAAGCCTTGCCATCAATGCAGAGCACGTCGAACTCTAGAGGCGAAGATGATGAAAGGTGAGGTGTTTCTGTGAATATGTTTGGAAACGCTTTAGCGAAGTGATGGGAAAGGGCCTCCAGTACGTTGATCAAACCACCCTAACCGTCTCCTGGCTTCACTGAAACAGATCAAAATGTCAGTCTTTACATCAGAAATTCAGGGCAAGTGTTTGTTTATAGGTAAGATTGAAAAGTTGAAGGATGTGGATTTATTAGAATATCCACAGAAACAAGATTTCTTAGAACATGGTAGTTGAATTTTTCATGCATGAATTGCTTTAAATTTTCAATATATGAATAGATTGTCATTTGAAGTATTAGATCTTCGACCATTTGACTCTACCTCTGGGTCAATTTAGATTACATTTGATCCCTGCTGATTTTGCATGGAAAGAAATAGGAAGGACGTCTGAGCGCGGATCATGTCTCATTTCCTAACTTTTGAATTCATACATTTGTATAAGTTTATTTATGGTTGTTTGTCTTTTGCCCTTAATCTGCCCTGGGATCAAGGCTGGATGGGATCCAGTACCCCTACCACCTCTACATCAGCCCCTCGGCCCGCTCGGGGGCCAATGGCCCAGACAGGCCCTTCCAGTGCCCCACGTGCGGAGTGCGCTTCACGCGCATTCAGAACCTGAAGCAGCACATGCTCATACACTCGGGTAGGGGCTTTTGGACCTTTGGTCTTCAAATACATTTAGCTGAAAATCATTGGGAAACGTTTTCTGAAACAACCAGCTTTTGTTATCAGTGAGTATTTTAGCCCCTGCCTACTTAGAGATATGACCTTTTTAATCACACTCATGCTATTATTAAGAAATATACTTATTACGAACAGGTCATCATATCGTTGTTAATAAGTTACAGTGCTAAACAACTGAAAGGCCGAGACAATTGTGTTAAAGCGAGGCGAACTGAAAGGTGAACCCCGATCATGTGTCATGCCTTAAACACTGCTAGAGCTAAGGTTGGACCGCTGAGTGGGCCTATAAATACTGCTAGTGCTAAGGTTGGACCGCTGAGTGGGCCTATAAATACTGCTGGAGTTAAGGTTGGACAGCTGAGTGGGCCTTTAAATACTGCTAGAGCTAAGGTTGGACCGGTGAGTGGGCCTTTAAACTAGGGATCGACTGATATGGATTTTTTAGGGCCGATACCGATATTTTTTCATCAGCCTTAGCCGATAACCGATACGCCGATACCGATTTTCTGGAGCCGATATTTTGAGCCCATAATACCCTGGAAATCCAGAGTTCTCGCGAGAGCACAATTTGAATTCGCTCAGCGAGTCACTCTGGGAACGAGCAATATACTTGTGTATATTCTGGGCCTCCCCTGGCCCAGAACATTAATCAATCATGTATCAATCGATGTATCAATATAGGCGGGCCAAAAGTGTTGCTTTTTTACCGACCGGATACGGCAAGAGTCTTATCTATTGGTTAGCTCCACTGGTCTGGATACGTCACCCCTTGTATTCTTCTGATAGTTTCAAATGCATGCTTGGTGCAGCCCCTCGAGTTGGGCCATTTTCATTAATCGTTGCCAGACCCTACAGTCTTCTAGATGTGGGTCTGGATTTTCAGGCTATGCCTCTCTCAATTAACATCATAAAAATGACACAATGATGATCGACCGATACTGAAAAAAATATCGGCTGATACGATACACGATAATATCGGCCGATCACTGCTAGCAGATAAACACTGCTAGACCTAAGGTTGGACCGCTGAGTGGCCTTTAAACACTGCTAGAGCTAAGGTTGGACCGCTGAGTGGCCTTTAAACACTGCTAGAGCTAAGGTTGGACCGCTGAGTGGCCTTTAAACACTGCTAGAGCTAAGGTTGGACCGCTGAGTGGCCTTTAAACACTGCTAGAGCTAAGGTTGGACCGCTGAGTGGGCCTATAAACACTGCTAAAGCTAAGGTTGGACCGTTGTGTGGGCCTTTAAACACTGCTAGAGCTAAGGTTGGACCGCTGAGTGGGCCTTGAACCACTTGGAGACAAAAGTAGTAGCAGTGGATTCCTCTGGGTGCTAATGTCTCCCCCTAAGGCCTGGCTCTGTGTCCCCCTGCAGGCATTAAGCCCTTCCAGTGTGACCGCTGTGGGAAAAAGTTCACGCGGGCCTACTCCCTAAAGATGCACCGGCTGAAGCACGAAGGTAAACGCTGTTTCCGGTGCCAGATTTGTAGCGCCACATTCACGTCCTTCGGCGAATATAAGCACCACATGAGGGTCTCCCGACACATAATCCGCAAGCCGCGGATTTACGAGTGCAAAACGTGCGGCGCCATGTTCACCAACTCTGGCAATTTAATTGTGCACCTCCGGAGTCTGAACCATGAGGCGTCCGAACTAGCAAACTACTTCCAGAGCAGGTGAGGAGTCCTGGAGGGTGTCAAGGCACACCCCCCCCCCCCCCCACCCCTTTCCTCCATCCCTTCCTTCCACCACCACCACCACCACCTCTCCCTCCCACATCATTTATTCAAATCACACCTGGGGCAGATTCTAACCTCTGCTAACCCCAGTGGAACAAGGTTTCTTGTCCCCTAGGTTGTGGCTGTAATGTGATGTACCTGCTGTATGAAAATGTATGAAGTTGGGTCTGTATATCGGACCTAATGAAATACATTATTTTCTGATCACTTTTGGGGATGATGAGGTGACTTGTAAAGCACTTCTCATTTAGGTACATTTCAAAAAAGATAGTGGAATAATCCAGCCATTCAGACTGTTCATATACAGGATACTATAGCTGGGACATCAGTTTAAGGACATGGCTAAATATAAATGTGTGTTAGTCGAGCTGTACATTTAGACCTATATTTCCTAACTTGCACATGTATGTATGTAAGGATGTTTGTATTTGTAGGCGTATGAAGGCCTCACTGCTGGTATTTCCAGAGTAGTCTGGTGCTCCTTACACTTCCACTTCTTAATCATCACAAGCCTCACAGCAGGGCACCACTCCTTCTGGAGGTTCATAGTAGCCGGTCCAGATGTCAGACCTCAGGGGAAAGGCTTCTTCACCCCATCCACACACTCTCAGCCCCCTTCTTCAGAGTTCATATAGAAACACTGCATTGAATGTACGGATGTCTTTTCAGTACCAATATTTGATCAGCTCCGTGACACCTCCCCTTTCCAACCTTCTATTTGTTGGCTTATTCGTTATTGTTTTATTATTTAAAAATTGCTATCAACCTTATTGACACTGATTACTTTTATATATCTGTTATACTGTTAACTCTGTTAAACTGTTGACTTTGTTATACTGTTAACTCTATTAACAGCAGACTGGTGACGCTTCCCTAATTTCCAAACCCACTCCCACCCCGCCCTACCCCTCCCCACCCTCTATGCAGTGATTTCCTCGTGCCCGACTACCTGAGCAAAGTGCAGGAGGAGGAGGAGGCGGCTGCAGCGGTGGCACTGGGGGTCCAGTACCAGCTTGAGGACCCCTCCCCCCACCTCCACCACCTTAATCCAATCTATCCCAGCAACAGCACTTCTCCCACTACGGCCTCCGGCACCGCTGCCACCTCCTCCTGCTCCTCCTCCATCCAGCTGCCGGTCATCTCCCAGGTGTCGTCCTCCACCCAGCCCTGTGATGGTTCCCCGCCGGGCTTCCTGTCTCACGAGCCGCCCCAGGAGCCGCCGGGGCCCCCCTCCCCCTCCATCGAGACGGATGTCGACGGTGGGATGGTGGCCCTTGTGAATGGCCCCGCGGCGGGGCAGGGGGCTGACGGAGGAGGGGGTGTCTCCATGGAGGAGCTGCAGCAGCACGCCCAGGCCCAGGAGCTGGCCTCCATGAGCGTAGATTGAGGATCCCCCAGCACATTACCCCTTACAGCCCCTACACCCTTCCAGCCCCTACACCCTTCTAGCCCCTACACCCTTCCAGCCCCTACACCCTTCTAGCCCCTACACCCTTCCAGCCCCTACACCCTTCTAGACCCTACACCCTTCTAGCCCCTACACCCTTCTAGCCCCTACACCCTTCTAGCCCCTACACCCTTCCAGCCCCTACACTCTTCCTGCGCTTACGCCCTTTTAGCCGCTAACCTTTTCCAGCCCCTACACCCTACTTTTGGAAAAGAAAGAAAAAGTGCCTGAGATTCTGTGAAGTACTGTAGAGAGTGGGAAGAGAGGTCTTCACTTGCCAATGCTGACTAATCAAGTCTGTTTGGGCAAATAATAGTTCAGCATTTATAGTTCCCATGCTAGTTTGTATGAACAGAGACCTTCTCCTCTAGGGTCATCGTTATAGGCAAACTGTTAATTGTTAATGTTGCAAGAGCTTGTACTGTAATTTTTATATCTGAATGCTATGTCTGTTGGGTGTCGTAAGGTGTGTGGTTGTGTTTTTATGTATGTGGATTTTAGTTTGTAAAGACAATATGAGGAGGTATGGAACCTTTCAGCTTTTCATTAAGATCAACATTTGATTGATGCTTGTATAGAAATATGAATTGACTCCATGTACGGCCTTTAACAGAGTTGTACAACTTCTGAAAAAAGAATTGGACCCTGATATGTCCATAATATGGTCAGGCATTTTAGAAAAGTCTACTTGAGCAGAAGTTGATCTGAGCTACTTTCTCAACTTTTAATTGATCAACCAGATCTAAATGGAGAACAGCAGTAGTCATGACCAGCAATGTTTTCTATGGCGATTCTATATGGCTGAAAGACTTGCAGTAAGGTAGTTCTTCCACCACACTCACCTATGGTTAGCGTTGGTGTCTCATTTAAACCCTTTTTTGTTTTTACAAATCCAATTTTCTGTGGAATCATTTTGGGACACGCATGGATCCCTGTTACGGCTGCCACCCAAATCTATCAGAAGCATTGAGGTTTGATATGATCAACATTGAAATACGTGGCCATATCTGTGGCAGACCTCTGTGCAAAGCCACTGTTTTATAATATGTATTATGACAGCTGTTCATAGAAAACAATATAGGCCTAGCTTATACCATACCTTTGCAAAGTCACGGCTATGCGTGTGAATGTTTTTACTGTGAGTGTATCACTATCAATGATTTATGCTAAAGAGGCAGTATTTCCACTCATCAACATCTGTTGATAATCAGAGCTCTGACAAGGCCTTTGTTGCTTTTTTTGTTCTGGCAGAAGCATTTGGTTGATTTCTTGTAGTCGGTGTAGTAGGCATTCTGTACTTGGTCTTTATTGTGTCTGGTAAAGATAATGATACCTGTGGTAATTTCCATCATTTGAATACTACTGATATGTATTACTGGTTTTAGAAAATTGAGGTGCTCATCTTTAATATGCCCCATCCCCCGAGCACAGCTCAAGAGCAAAAGTTAAAAATGTGATCGAAAAAAACGCAGGATCTCTGGTCTATACTGGTTTACAGTGTTTTTTTCTAATTGGCCCAGTTAGGTGTCTTCAACAATTTCATCCAATCAGTCAAATAGATTGTAATTGCGTTTTTTCCTGTCTCCTTTCTCTTCAAACAAAGGCTTGAGCGTTTACCCTTTTAAAGATGAACACAGAGTCGAGCTGTGTGGAGGTATTTCAGAAAATGCTGTCATTGGTATAACTTCTATGGACATTTGTCTTAATGAAAAGAGATCCCCATCATATGCTATATTGTCAGATTCTTTGGGAGGTTCAACTCCCCGTGACGATTGCGCTGAAATCAACTTCCTCCCACTCCACTCCCGAATTTTGGACCAAATGATCTCGCCTCATTCGAGAAGATGCCACGGCAATCAGTAATTGCACATAACCAATTAATGATAATCATTTATAAGGTCCATGCTGCTTAGCAGAGGGGCTGTGCTTTTATTGCCCCTTAACACTGTCTGATATTGTGCATTTACGAGGCTAGCCTTACAAAATGGACCTATTCAAGTCGAGTTGCACAGTCAAACTTTTAAGAAGTATTTTCTTTCTGTTCTCCATTTGAATGTTCTGAACTTTTTTAATGTTGTCTTGTGCAGTGTTCAAACATGTTTTTTGATTATGAAATGCTGCTCTTTGTCAAAAAAAAGCGAAAGTGCCCAAAGTATTTTTGTGAACCTAGTGTGCAATAATTTGACAAGTGTCGAAAAGGATATTTTGTGCTTGAAAAAAGTGTAATTTTGTGTAAATCAATGACTTAAGGAAAGCTGAAGAAAAAGAGGCAAGGATCCCAATCAATCTGTGAAATCAAGCTTATCTAGCAAACAGCTGGTTCTCTCCCAATACGCCCTTCCATTGTCAAGTTGCATGTTCATATGATTCTATGAATTGGAGAGCATGTTCTGCTGCCTCCATGGGCAACCCCTTCCTGATGTTCTGTCATGGCCTTATTCCTAGATGTCTTCATTACCTTCTTTTGTTCTTCAAGCATGTTTTTTAATTTCTGTAAGTAGCTATTTTTCTGTGCAATGTTTTGTGATATCTTGATTATATACAGTACATGCCTTTTTGGTGTACATTTGATTGATGATTTTTTCCACTTCATATTTAAATTTGCTAAGAAAAAAAAACTGTAGCTCTTCACGAGTACAAATATATATATATATATATATATAAATATATTTTTTGGGTGAGTTTTGTATTATGGTTGCTGTTAAAATGAGTATGCCATCTTTGGATCTTCTTGATTAATGTGAACAGGAGGGTGTGTGCGTGTGTGTGTGTGTGTGTGTGTGTGTGTGTGTGTGTGTGTGTGTGTGTGTGTGTGTGTGTGTGTGTGTGTGTGTGTGTGTGTGTGTGTGTGTGTGTGTGTGTGTGTGTGTGTGTGGGGGCATGCAGGGTTGTGATTGGTAGTCTTCACTTTGTGAGTGTCTTGATGTGCAGTTATACACAAAACGTACTATATTGCATATTATTTTTACTGTAGGTTACTGGACTGCAACCTGCTATGAGACAGATGTTGTATTTTGTGACTTTAATACTGTATTTCAAGCTGTTAGTTTCAAGAGTTTTGTTGAAAGTTCCCAGATAGTAACGAGACCTGCACATTATATGTTGTAAAAACAAAAAAGAGAATAAACATCAGTTTGTTGTATTGAGTGTCATTAACTGGATCTCATTACAGAGTGTATATTACAAGGGGAACACACCTTGTAACGATGCTAGTATTACTAGGTGTATTTCCCTTGTAATACTGCTAGTATTACAAGGAGAACACACCTTGTCATTCTAGCAGTGTTGTCTGCTTGGTCTTGGTTAGGGTTCTGACATTTCAGTCCTGCTGTTATAAAGCCTTTTTTGTGTCAAATTTAATTTAAATAAATCTTAACTTGCAGCCAACAATGTTGTTGTGGTTTTATAGTGAGATTTCATGGCTCAACGCGTTAAGTGAGTTCAACTGCTCCTTGTGTATTATAGCTGCTGAACCAGTCAAGTGTTTATGTGAATCTCCTTAAGTGGATAAATGGGATCACAGTATCTTGATCCCTCATGTGACGCAGGCAGTGAGGTAGCGTTTGGACCAGATGACAACGTTCTGTCCCTGGGGAGGGCTGCTGGACCCCCGCCCAGCTGGTCGTGGGTAGAAGCCTGCAGGCCAAGCGGACCCCCACAGCCCATATGGTTCAATTATGGAGAGAAAACGTTGCTAAATAACTAAACAGAATAACCCCACATCAGCTCCTGCTCTGATGCCTCGGCTCTTGAGTTCTTTCATCAAAATAAATCTGTACAACTGACAGGGACAGTGTCTGTCCCTGTCTTCAAACTGACAGGGACAGACACTGTCCCTGTCAGTTTGAAGACCTTCCTAAAGTCTACCCCACTATATGCACCCATTGCACAACACTGGGCTGTCAAACATCTTACTACTATAATAGCAGGCCTGTCGCACCAGTTACTCAAGTTACTCATTTGAGAATGTGCCAAGCAGCCTGCAGCGCACACACACACACACAGCAGCGTGAACGCATACATACACTGCAGACACGCACACACACATACACGCACACGCACACACGGTACGTCAAGACAAAGGCAGCGACACATACACGGAAGCACACACACGCACGCGCACACACCGAACGTCAAGAAAAAGGCAGCGACACACTCGCCGAGCTAAGACGCTATGTTTTTAAACATAACGGCTCCGCCTTTGACACACCCACAGGTAAGAACACACACGCAAGCGCACACACCGCAGCAACACTCGCCCAGGTAAGACGTTATGTTTTTAAACATAACGCCTCCGCCATCGACACATGCGCAGGTAAGAACACACACGCACGCAGACACACCGCAGCGACACTCACCCTTAAACAAGGATCCGCCATCGACAAACGCACAGGTTAGGACACACATGCAAGCGCACACACCGCAGCGACACTCGCCCGTTATGTTTAAAACGTTATGTTTTAAACATAACGGCTCTGCCATCGACACACACGCAGGTAAGAACACACGCACGCGCACTCACTGCAGCGACACTCGCCCAGGTAAGACGTTATGTTTTTAAACATAATTGCTCCGCCATCGAAACACGCGTCCAGGTAAGAACACATACTCACACACTGCAGCGACACACTCGCCCAGGTAAGACGTTATGTTTTTAAACATAACGGCTCCGCCGTTGACAACCTCTCCCATGTAACACATTCTGTCTATAGACTGTAGAAATTGCGATAAAAGAAGGGAAGAGACCATTTCTCACCTTAACAAGCAAAGGCGGGTTGTTCATTTTTTGATATAAAAACCGTTAAATTCAAACATCCACCGACCGGCATATCAACACATAAGTGACATGACCTTATAGAGAAAGCGTGCCTATAACGCAGAACGAAAACATATCAATAACACAGAATGGTGAATTATGTCTATAAAGTCCACCACAAGACTACACTTTGTTGCTCAAATATAATATTATTCTCCTTCTTGAGCCTCCCGAAATGTCTTTATACTTTATTGCCCAAACTTAGCTCTCCTCCTTAAAGGAGAAATCCGGTGTAAAATGGATTTGGGATATGTTTGGTATGATAACGAATTGGAATGTTCGTTTTGGAGCAAAAAAGCACATGCAGACGCATTCTTCAGTTGGCTTTTTTTAGCAGATTCTATCAAAACGCTATAAACTTGGAACGATAGGACCAATGGTAGTTGCCTTGCATTTAAAAATGTCTCTGCACCTTTCAGCCCTGAATAACAGTAAAAGCTATTGATTTGCATACATAGTATACTACACTTTCCATTGAACAATTACCCCTGTTATCATAAATTGACTAATTTTATAATGTAATCAAATGCTCACACACTAGCTGCTTTCAGACACGTGTAAGTCCTGATATTCTCCTGAGGGGCCGTATTTGTGAACAACATATCCTGACATTTGTACCCTGAAAATCTCCTGAATAATACTACCCCTGAGGTAGTATTTTCTCCGTAGGAAATGTAAACTACCTTATATGTGATTGAGGAGTAGAAAGTCTTTATTTCTCAGACCACTTGAGTGGGCATGTTGATGATGCTTCTGCATGTCAATGAGTGGCTTCCTAAATGATAATCAGCCTGTTGCCTTTTGTTCGCTGAATGGTTAAAAAATATTTAAATGTTGGCACTTCTTTTAAGAGTCATTTGTGGTGAACAAATGTTGTATGTTCTTCTAACATTATAGGCAAAATGTTATTGTATTATGCACTCAGAATTTTTCTACATTATCGATATTATCGGGTTTCCACATTATTGCTATGTGATTAACTACAACTAGAGTGTGAGTGCACGCAACGCGCGTGCAAAAACTCTAGTTCTACTAAACTCCTACAGGCAAGAGAGGGCTTCCAAAACATCTGGGCTCACATGTGCCCAGAGGTTGTGGGTGTGTCAGCGGGGAATGGGGGGGGTGTCCTCAGTGTGGGTGGGTGGGTGTCCTCAGTGTGGGTCGGTGTCCTCAGTGTGGGTGGGTGTCCTCAGTGAGGGGGGGGCTCAGTATGGGGTGTCCTCAGTGTGGGGTGTCCTCAGTGTGGGGTGTCCTAAGTGTGGGTGGGTGGGTGTCCTCAGTGTGGGTTGGGGGGTGTCCTCAGTGTGGGTGGGTGTCCTCAGTGTGGGTGGGTGTCCTCAGTGTGGGTTGGGGGGTGTCCTCAGTGTGGGTGGGTGTCCTCAGTGTGGGTGGGTGGGTGTCCTCAGTGTGGGTTGGGGGGTGTCCTCAGTGTGGGTGGGTGTCCTCAGTGTGGGTGGGTGTCCTCAGTGTGGGTTGGGGGGTGTCCTCAGTGTGGGTGGGTGTCCTCAGTGTGGGGTGTCCTAAGTGTGGGTTGGGGGGTGTCCTAAGTGTGGGTTGGGGGGTGTCCTCAGTGTGGGTGGGTGTCCTCAGTGTGGGTGGGTGTCCTCAGTGTGGGTGGGTGTCCTCAGTGTGGGGTGTCCTAAGTGTGGGTGGGTGGGTGTCCTCAGTGTGGGTTGGGGGGTGTCCTCAGTGTGGGTGGGGGTGTGTTCTCAGTGTGGGGTGTCCTCAGTGTGGGGTGTCCTCAGTGTGGGTGGGGGTGTGTCCTCAGTGTGGGTGGGTGGGTGTCCTCAGTGTGGGTGGGTGTCCTCAGTGTGGGGTGTCCTCAGTGTGGGTGGGTGGGTGTCCTCAGTGTGGGGTGTCCTCAGTGTGGGGTGTCCTCAGTGTGGGTGGGTGGGTGTCCTCAGTGTGGGTGGGGGGGTGTCCTCAGTGTGGGTGGGTGGGTGTCCTCAGTGTGGGGTGTCCTCAGTGAGGGTGGGGGGTGTCCTCAGTGTGGGTGGGTGGGTGTCCTCAGTGTGGGGTGTCCTCAGTGAGGGTGGGGGGTGTCCTCAGTGTGGGTGGGGGTGTGTCCTCAGTGTGGGGTGTCCTCAGTGTGGGTGGGTGGGTGTCCTCAGTGTGGGTGGGTGGGTGTCCTCAGTGTGGGTGGGGGTGTGTCCTCAGTGTGGGTGGGTGGGTGTCCTCAGTGTGGGTGGGTGGGTGTCTTCAGGGTGGGTGGGGGGGTGTCCTCAGTGTGGGTGGGGGGTTGTCCACAGTGTGGGTGGGGGGGTGTCCTCAATGTGGGGTGTCCTCAGTGTGGGTGGGGGGGTGTCCTCAGTGTGGGGTGTCCTCAATGTGGGTTGTCCCCACTGTGTGTGGGTGTCTTCATTGTGTGTGGGTGTCCCCAGTGTGGATGGGTGTCTTCATTGTGTGTGGGTGTCCCCAGTGTGGATGGGTGTCTTCATTGTGTGTGGGTGTCCCCAGTGTGTGTGGGTGTCCCCAGTGTGGGTGGGTGCTTTAGTTGAGGGGTTTAAAACACAGAGAGTTCGCCATGATACTGTCAAGCAATGCACTGCCAGGAAAAATAAAACACACTGCATGACTAATACAGATGTCATACATTCCCAATCAATGGAGGGGCGCCGTTGAGTGGAATATTCCACAAATCCTGTTCTGGCCCCATTCATAAGACCTTGTGCATCACTCACCGTTAAAGGAAGTAATCAGAGGCTATTCTAATAATGTCCCCAATGACGTACACTGAAGTCCTGCAACAAGTTAAGACACAATAGCTGAGTCCATTTAGACAGAAAATAAGTGAATCCCAGACAACGACAGCATCTGCATCCCATTATCCACAGTTTACATTGATCCATTTCCATTGAGTAAACAACCTGCAAAACCAAAGATGAAAAGGGGGAAGGGAATCAAGCAAAGAGAAAGGAAAATAAGGACAAATAAGATGGATATGAAGACAGAAAGGAAGAAAAGTGGATCCATCTCCTGCCTAGAGGTCTGCTCCTGAAAGGCTAGGCTCTCACTACTGAACTCGCTCTCTGAATTTTTCCACTACTGCTCGTTAATATCCAGCAGTAGTGCTCGTTACAATCCGTCCCAAGCGTTTTGCAGCCAGACATGGAAAATACGGCCCTCATTCCAGAGAACATTCCACAGACGTCGTATGAAGGAACGAAGAGTAGGCTGAGGAGGGAGAGGAGGGGTGAGGTTAGAGGAGGAAGATGAGGGTAGAAGAAGATGAGTGGTGAGGAAGATGAGGGGTGATGTTAAAGGAGGAAGATGAGGGGTGAGGAAGATGATAGATGATGATGAGCGATGATGAAATTAGTGATAAGGAAGATGTGGGATGAGGAAGATGAGGGATGCGGTTAGAGGAGGAAGATGTGTGATGAGGAAGATGAGGGGTGCAGGTACAATGATGATCATTGTACCTACAATGACCTATGATCTAACTAATAAAAGAAATTGCCAAAAAAAAATTACTTTTAGCACTTGAGACTGAAACTTAAATAAACATGATGCTCCAAGCCAACCTCATTGACCATGAGAGTAATTGTATGCTACAGTATGTTGAGAAAGGGTTAAAATGTGGTGAGGGTTCAAACTGTGCAGACTTACACAAACACATATCACAGATTATTAATTATTACTAATATTCTTATATTATAACCTTTTTCAATGTGGTATGAAAAGGTCATTAGTGCCTATCCATTTCAGATCCATTTGTACAATGGATGAGCAAATTATTTGAATATTTTGTAAAGATGTGTGAGATCCATGGATCCAGGGAAGAAGGGGCCCACAAAGAAAGCTTTGGTAAGGGCCAGTGTTGTGCCAGATGTTTCCTTTGCCCACTGGTGTGACGGTTGGTCCCACGCGCACACACCGCAGCGACACTTGCCCAGGTAAGACGGTATGTATTAATACATAACGGCTCAGCCATCGACACACGTGCCCAGGTACGGACACTAACGGACCCACCGCAGCGACACACTCGCCCATGTAAGACATTATGTTTTTAAACATAACGGCTCTGCCGTCTACAAATTCTCCCAGGTCAGACGTTCTGTCTATAGACTGTAGAAATTGCGATAAAAGAAGGGAAGAGACAATTTCTCCCCTTGACAAGCAACGGCAGGTCGTTCATTTTGTCATATAAAAACCGTTAAATTCAAACATCACGCCGACTGGCATATCAACACATAAGTGACGTGATCTTATAGAGACAGTGTCCCTATAACACAGCGAAAACCTGTCAATAACACAGTATGGTGAATTATGTCTATAAAGTCCACCACAAGACTACACTTTGGGTTTGTTTCCTCCTCGAGCCTCCCGAAATGTCTTTATACTTTATTGCTCAAACTTGACTCTCCTCCTTAAAGGAGAAATCCAGTATAAAATGGATTTGGGATATCGTTGGTATGATAAAGAGTTGGACTGTTTGTTTTGGAGCAAAAAGCCTTCAGTTGGCATTTTTTAGCAGATTCTATCAAAAACGCTATAAACTTGGAACGATAGGGGCATGTGTTATGGTAAAAACTAAATCGCTATTTTAAACCATTTTAAAGGCTAGAAGTAGCCTGACACTTCTTTGGTAGTATAATCAGGGTCTTAACATATAAAACGAGGCATTGATTACTTTGTAAGTGTACAAATTGTTTATTAAAAAGGACATTTTATACACACAATACCATCAGTAGTTCAACGGCGACGCCATCTTGTTTTTAAGACTCGATAAGTAGATTGACGAACACAGAGATTGTGCCATCCATCCAGACCCGGCGCCAAGGGCGGGCCAGACCGGGCCGGGCCCGCCCATTTGATGTCTTTGCCCCCGCCTACTTGATGTCTTTGCCCTTGTAAAAATAAAATGTATTTTACTTTTTTATTTTATTTTTTATGCTAAGATATATATGATGTCAGATACTATTTAAAATCGCAAAAAATAATTGTTAAACTAAATAAAAAATGTGTCGAAAATAGAGATGTGATTGACATATGTGTAAACCTATCGCTATTCAGAATTCGTCACACCGAACGACGGCATTAACCGGCAAATTCAAATTAGTAGCCTAGCCTGCTCTGGTGTTTTAAAAAGAAAATGGATATCAGACGCTGGTTAAAAACTAATTGGCCTACTTATCCGGAAAAAAACCCTGCAGTTACTGTAAGTAAAGTTAGCTCTAACCCTGACCGGGCTGAGCCTCTTGCTGGAGCTGGATTTGAGTTCCCGCCGCTAGCTGTAACAACGCAGCCGCCATTAGCCCTTTCCTCCGAGACGCCTTTTACCTCTGACTCCGACCCGCCAGGAGTAACAACACCCTCCGCCTCCTCCTCGCCTCCACCAATCATTTCCTACAAATTCTGGTGAAAAGTGTCTGTTCACATGCCGACGTCATGGGTCCCGACCGGCGCTTTCATTGGATTATGCGACAATGTTTTGGCCGAGCACATGATGCAATGTTGCGAAAGTTTTGTATGTTTATGTTTATTTGCTCGACTGCGTGGCGCGGCATATTGCTGTTGGCGTCTGTGGTATTTAATGTGCCGCCGCGCACACAATGCAAATGTGATTTGTATTTGGCTGTTTGTGTGTGTTAAAATGTAGGCTATTATTTGCGAACTGCGTGCGTCTTAAGGCAATGCTGTTGTTGGCCATGCTGATGTGTTTGCGCTGTTGTGGTCTGTTGCAATTGAGTTTTTTGTAGGCTACACCTGTCTGTCATAATATAGATGTGGGCCCTCCCACAAAATCTACGTGCCCCCTGTATAGATTTGCTCTGGCGCCGGGTCTGCATCCATCCACAACACGCAAGCTCTGTGTTCGCCATGAACCATGAAAATCTCCTGAATAATACTACCCCTGAGGTAGTATTTTCTCCGTAGGAAATGTAAATGACCTTATATGTGAATGAGGAGTAGAAAGTCGGTATTTCTCACACCACTTCAGTGGGCGTGTTGATGGCGCTTCTGCATTTCACTGAGTGGACCACTAAATGATAATCAGCCTGTTGCCTTTTGTTCTCTGAATGGTTAAAAAATATTTAAATGATGCACTGCTTTTAAGAGTAATTTGTGGTGAACGAATGTTAAATGTAACAATATAGGCAAAATGTTATATTATGCGCTCAGAAATTGTGACACTATCGACTTGGGTTTCCACATTATTGCTATGGATTTAAATACAACTAAAGGTTGAGCGGGTGCAATGCGCGTGTGAAAACTCTAGTTTCTTTTAAACTACAGTAACATGCATGAAGGCATAACTTTCATGCGTTCATCTGTGTTGCATGTTTGGCGTTTTAGCTGATTCTTCAACCAATAAATTGATATGATGATAAAAACAATGGCCACAAGGTGGTTTCAAAAGACTAAATAGAAAAGGGAGTTCCCTTCAACACTTCAGCCTGTATGTCAGTGATTGAACGCGGACATGCTGTCAGTTCTACGGCCCGGCCTCCCATCAAGGTGTTCCTCCTTCCCCCTTGTGTCTCCTTTGTTCCCCACTCTGTCTCCCCCACTTGGTGTTTGTGTGTCTGTGTGGTGGGCAAGGGCGAGGCAGTACATTATTTCCCCCTGGCTCCCTGATTACTACACATCCCTATTCACCTGTTCCAAGACCACACCATGCCTTGCATCTCCGGCCAATCAACTCTGCTGTATAACCCTGGTTCTTCACCCACTCATCTCCAGATCGTTGTTTCATCGTGGTAGATAACCATGGCTGTTCTTTAGTTTTAGGAAGGCAGTCATTTTCCCCTAGCCTGCCTTCCTGCGTGTTCATCTGCCTGCCTTCCTTCGTTCCATCAGTAGATGGGATAGGGGGCTAAACCTTTCATTTGGGTCTTTTTGGAAGACCTATACAAGCGACGTATTCTGTGCATTAGGTTGGAAGACATGCTGGATGTAGAATATAACTACAAACACAATCTGATAGCCTTTGACTTAGGAAGCGTTATTTATAAAAACAACACATTTTGCAAACAGATATAGAACACGTCATATTAAAAGTAAACTTCTTATTTTGACACATTTTTGACAAACTTTATTAGTTTATCAAGCATGCAATAAAAATATGTGGTCATTTATTTTTTCCTCAGTATGTACAGCAGTGCAGTGTTTAACAGTAATGGCTCTAGGCTTGGCTCCTGGAACCTGAAAAATGTTCAGGTGCTCGGTCAGGAACGAGACTGTGACCAAATGGAGTGGAAAACATGTGAAACAAATGAATAGATAAAAGGCTGAACGTGTTACCAGCCGCTGTTATCGCTATTCACCTGTCATCTCTTCATACAAGGGAGGCTAACATCCAACAGAGAAAAATACATCCTTCAGGCAGACTTATGTTCCTTAATAACTAAACCTGTCAACAGATATAACACCGTTAAGGCACACAGAGCTAACAGCACGACATAGTTAACACTGTCTCTTCACCAGACTTTCTCCCAACTCTTTCTTTCGGGGTGAACCACTGCACTCACTAGGGGGGGTGGTTGAAATGCTCTAATAACCGAGAGCCTTTTCTCACAATATTTCATATCGACCGTCTAATAATAGAATAGATACCCAACCCAAGTTATTTGTTAGATCCCGAATTGTTACCCCCCCATATTTCATATTTTCCCATCTCGTTCCGCTTACCTACATCTAAGTATTAGCAAGTCCTGAACTTGTATACCGTTAGTACAAAATATAACACTGTAACTCCGGAATAATTACTGAATACGTCGTGGCTGTATATAGAATAGAATAGAATAGAAAAGAATAGAATAGAATATATATTGTTTTGGATCCGTTTATAATGAGTAATGGAGGATAGAGTTTTAATTCACAAAATGTAAGACAAATAGATAAAGAGGCAGAGACTGCAATATAACTAAGAATATTAACCCAAATAAACCCACTGGTTTACAGTTACCAGACCATCTTAACGGATCATATTCCCACAGGTGTTTTCTTTCCATAGACCTGTCTGCCCCTGTATCCGTTGATCTACTACTGATTGACTCTAGGTTGGTAGAATACATTTTTTGCCAATTGCTTGAACACTATAGACACATGATTAAACCAAAGTAGCATAACTTGAAGTTTTTGTTACTATATCTTAAACACATTGAAGTTTTTGTAAAAATACCTTAAACAAAAGCGCTGCTTTGCACTTTAGTTGCAATTGTGCAACACACTTGCTCCTTTCTGCAAAACACTTGCTCCTGCACACTACACACTATTTCATAGATAAGACACTTAGTTCAAAAATGAAATCTCTGTGTACCATTGGGAAAACACATCTATTCAAAATCCATAACACATTGGTTAATTAAAAATTTAAAAACACTTACTTACAAAACTGTACACCAATCAGCCAGCTACAAAAAGGTGCCCTTCCCGGGGAAGCGAGGGGGTAATATATCATTGTGGGCCGCCGTAAGCCTTTAAAGGGGTAGTTCGGAATTTTGGACATAGGGCCTGATTCCGAAGTGAGCATTGGTATTCTATATCACTGGAGACAGTTTTCAACACATTTCATTCAGTCCTTCTAGTTGCAGAGTTCGCTCGTGCTAGGCTAGCGCAAGTCAACGGGCAATGCTAGCCTGCTATTAAAAACAGTCTTACCCACTCCACAGTACACCCGAGGTAAATCAATTATAACGACAGACTATACATCTAAATGTCTGTTTATAGAATAATGTTAGAAATAAAACCAACCTTGCATTGCATTGCATTTTGAGGGAATTGCGGGGTCTCAGCAGCAGTGTTTATATTCCTGTACGTAGGCTACGTCAGCGGCGGACTGATACCTAGGTTACCTGCCGCTGTCATTGCTACAAACGCAGAGTACAGTGAACGAAGGAATTCTACAAGCGTATTAAATTAACAAGATATGGCCACGTTTGGAGGAGTTAGCGATGCATCTGCTTTTGAAGACGATTATGAGGAATTTGTTGTATCCAACGAACCGTACATGTACGAGCCGGTGTTTTGATGTCAAAGCCAGCAGCAACAAGCCACAGTTGAGTCCTTTCTGGATCTCGCACTGGAAATTGGTGGAAACTTTGTGGTGCCCATCTGTACCATTTATTTCTACAATTTCTAGAAGCACACTGAACCATCATGTTGCCTAGTCGTTCAATTGCGCTTCTGTCCCACGCTTCTCTGTTTACGTTCTTCTGTCGTGATTCGGTTACAAACCTAACCAGCGCATAGTAGAATTCCGCTTCTGCTGAGAAAGTAGTCCCTCGATGATTCATGCGATGCATGGTTAGTTTTATTTCTAACATTATTCTATCAACACAGACATTTAAATCTATAGTCTGGCGTTATAATTGATTTACCTCGGGTGTACTGTGGAGTGGGTAAGACTGTTTTTAATAGCAGGCTAGCATTGCCCGTTGACTTGCGCTAGCCTAGCACGAGCGAACTCTGCAACTAGAAGGACTGAATGAAATGTGTTGAAAACTGTCTCCAGTGATATAGAATACCAATGCTCACTTCGGAATCAGGCCCTATGTCCAAAATTCCGAACTACCCCTTTAAGGGTAATTGCACCATCATGCAAAAATAGGTTCCTACAATACCCAACATATCACAACATTTCTAGATGCACTTCATGATGCAGCTGAACAGGACAGATCAAAGCAGCCCAAGTTTGTTGTTGTCTGGGTTAATGTTAGTTTCCATTGGGCTGCTTTGGTCCGGAACTGGTACACCAACCATAAACAATTTGAAGTCGTCTACTCGCCATTTCTAAACCCTATAGAAGGGTTTTTTTTGGCTTGAAGATGGCATGGATACGACCAAAACCAAAAATACACAACTGTACTGTAAACGAAGAAAAACATGCCAATTGTGAGCAGGTGGGCTTATGCATCCTCGCCTTGTGTGCAAAATCCATCCATGGATTAACCTTACCTCAATGTCACCGCAGGCCTGTTCCATTGCCTGCAAAAGAGGCATGCAGGCATTCGGTCATATACATGCCATCATCAGGCCGAAAAAAAACCTTCTCTAGGGTTTAGAAAAATGGTGAGTAGACGACTTCAAATTGTTTATGGTTGGTGTACCAGTTCCAGACCAAAACAGCCCAATGGAAACTAACATTATCCCAGAAAACAACAAACCTGGGCTGCTCTGATCTGTCCTGTTCAGCTGCATCATGAAGTTAATCTGTAAATGTGATGATATGTTGGGTATTATAGGGACCTATTTTTGCATGATGGTGCAGTTACCCTTGAATGCTTATGGAGGCACACTATGTTATATTTCCCCTGCGCTGCCCTGGGATGTGCACACTTGTCCTTTGGCCTTTTTGCAGCTGGTAAGTGTTTTCAGGTAACTATTTACAGTTTTTAATTGCTTGAACACAATAGACACATGCTTAGACCAACGCAACACAACTTGAAGTTTTTGTTTCTATACCTTAAACACATGTAACCATTCCTGAAACAAAATCGCTGCTTTGCACTTTAGTTGCAATTGTGCAACACACTTGCTCCTTTCTGCAACACACTTGCTCCTGCACACTACACACTATTTCATACATAAGACACTTAATTCAAAGATGACGTCTCATTGTACCATTGGGAAAACACATCTATTCAAAATCCTAAACACATTGGTTAATTGAGAATACTTACTTACACACCTGAAAACACTTTCTTCCAAAACTGAACACCAACAGTTTCATCCATAATAAGGACATTCCGACACGAAAACAGGTATGTCTTCAACTCTCTACTTTCTACTCTACTCAGACTGTATCTAGAGTATTTGCAGTACTGTACCATATCACATGTAATGTATTGCAGGGTGGCTAATGCTCCTTTTTTAACGAAAGTGGTAGTTTTGTGATTACCTACATTGAGATGTTTCAGTACTTTCTATGGTATATACAGTAAAGTACAGTATATACAGTACTGTAAAAAAGAAGCAAACCAATACAGTAACATTTCGTGGTTGCTTTTTTCTATAGAATGACTAGAAGACCATCTGGGGGCGGACGCCAACGCCTGTTCACCCAACAGCAGGAACTTGCCATTGTGGACCTGGTCCGAGCAAACAATGCAATCCGTCTCAACCAGCTACAGCAACAAATACTTGCAGATAGAGAAATATTCAATAACATAGAGCGAGTGAGCATTTCCACTATCAGACGCATCTTGGTAAAGCACCAAATTACCATGAAGCAATTGTACAGGGTCCCATTTGAGAGAACAGTGTCAGGGTCAAAGGACTTTGACGTGAATATGTACAGGTAAGTGTTACAGTCCTTTACATTTACAATACAGTATTGGTGTCATCCAGTTACAGCTGAATATGTGCCATTGTATCAGTACCACATAGATACATTCAGAGAGGTACCAGGTACCTGTTCGATGGGATGGGGGTTCTGTATGTGGAGTACTGTAGTTGAGTGTTTTGAGTAATGCCATCTAAAATCTGTATTGCATGTATTTTGTTTTGTTACATTTGTTTACATTGATTAGGCTGGATTCAACCTCAGCAAAACAAGATGACGGGGTCGTAACATAATTGGCCAATAATTGGCAATTGTGTAAGTCCTGGGGCAGCGCGGGGGAAATATCTCATTGTGTGTTTACTTGCCCACTTACACACCATTTCTAAGCCCCATAGAAGAATTATTTTCGGCTTGGAGATGGTGCGTATATGACCGCCAACCTCATGCTCGCAAGCCTCTTCTGCAGGCAATGGAACAGGCCTGCGGAGACATCAACATAGGGTCAATCCATGGATGGATTCGGCACGCAAGGCAATATTTTCCCCGATGCTTAGCAGAAGAAAATATTGCTTGTGATGTTGATGAGATCCTATGGCCAGACCCCAACAGACGGCAGGATCCATAAGCCCACCCATGCACAATTGCCATGTTTTTCTGTGTTCACAGTACAGTAGGGTTTATTTATTTATTTATTTTTGCTCAAACTGTATTTACTGCACTGTAATGTACAGTACTGCAATGTACAGTATTTAGTATTTATTTTGGTTGTGGTGAAAACGTTCCCTCTGTGGAACTGGATAAAAACAGTGAACATGAAAGACTGCAGTGTTTTATACAAAGTAGACCAGTGTGTTGCTGCTGATCTGAAAGTGTATTCATATGATGCAAGTGTGTTTCATTTTAACATCAGAGTGCCATTTTTCCAAAGAATGTCTAGGTTTCGATAGCCGAGTTTCAATTTGACATAGATGGGAATGGTTTATTTCCCAGTGTTGTTGTCTTATTTGTTTGTGTGTTGAGTTTTGACACAATGAGCCAAATTTTGCCAAACGTGTTCAAGCTATTGAAAAAAACTGTAAGTATTTTCAATCAACCAATGTGTTTTGTATTTTGAATAGATGTGTTTTCCCAATGGTACACTGAGATTTCATTTTTGAACTAAGTGTCTTATGTATGAAATAGTGTGTAGCGTGCCTGAGCAAGTGTGTTGCAGAAAGGAGCAAGTGTGTTGCACAATTGCAACTAAAGTGCAAAGCAGCGCTTTTGTTTAAGGTATGGTAAATGTGTTTAAGGTATAGTAAAAAAACTGTAAAACCAAAATGGCCTTCGGGGACAGTGGTGACATTGTTTATGTACATTAGTAAATTACGTATATTAAACATGTATCTAACATCAGTATGAAGCTTCCTTTTCACTGATCAGCAGACAATCGGGGAAGACACAGATGAAATCGATGACTCACTTCCCAGCGATTCACAAAGTCCTCCAAGAATGTGTTATTCTTGTAACAATACTGCTGTCTGGCCCCCTCCTTGGCTCTCGCTTGCAAGATCAGCCATTTGTGTCCCAGTGTTTTCAGCTGTTGCTAGGGACTCTATCTCTGCCTGACAGCATTTTTACGTCAAACACCGGCCTTGTGCTGGAGCACAGCCCCCCCCCCCCCCCCCCCCTCCCAAAGATCTTATAAGCAGCATGATCTTCACCTTTTAGCCAAGGACCACGTGCCTGATAAGCAGATAGGCCTGTTTAATAACACCGTAGCCTTCACCGCCAGGGCCTCCCGGAACCTTTGATTCATTTGAAATTCACAATGATCACAGACCACAAGTATGTGGGACTCGTGACTTTGGGATTTGTGATGCTGCTGCTGCTGTGCAGGAGTGAAGCTAGGCATTATAAGTACAGTTAGCTTCAGTAGGAGTCAGACATCAGCCAAGAATTGTATTTCTGTGTACATGTTATTTTGTTTTAAAAGATGCCTTATAAATATTAAGTGTGAGTCCAAATGAGTATAGTAGCTAATGGAGAGGCCTTGATTTACAGATACACCCCCCCCCCCCCCTCCCAACACACATACCCCCATCCCTCCCCTCACAGACTCAATCTGGGAGAAGGGTCTTGAGTGCTTTTTTGTCATTCTTTGAAGTCCTTCCACTGCATTTCTGGGAAGTCCTGGAAAAGCCAAGCTGACAGCAGTGACAGTAAAATGCTTGTGACACCTGTGACTGTTTCCAGTAGTCTGCGTTTCAGCACATGTGGACCACCCCCGCAGCCGCCCACACCCCTCCATCGCACTTATTGTATGTTGTACGTCGTAACACTTAAAAATAGTACTTAGCATTTTGTAGCATCTTAGCCTAAATACCTTTGTTGTATACAGGGAATGGATTAACCTAGCAATCATTAGTACTGGGGATTTGGTTCGATGTACATCCTTACTGTACCAACAGCGATATATCATTTGTCTTCATTTGACATTTTTTGCTTTTGTTCGTTTTTGGATAAAAGTGACTGATAAATGCCCTAAATATGATGTAAATGGACTATTTCCCTTCTGATGAATTGCCATTTTTCAACCTCTGGTGTCATGGTTTCGGGGCTAGGTATGACTCGGAGGATGGTAAAGGTTCCAGACATGGTTAATTCAGAGACACAAGGTAAATGGTAAATCCGGGTAAAAATCGAAAGTCTATATTGATAAGTAGAAATATATAAATAAATAAGCAACGCCAACTGTTTCTGATTTACCAGGTGAATCTTAAGTCTATTACGGCGATGGCCGTGCCCAGCAGATTCTCTGCTCTGTCTCCCCCTCTTGGTGTTTTCACGTATGTGCAATAGGCGAGGCATTCCCTGAATGTATCGCCTCAGGATCCCCGACCAATGTTCCTGTCCACCATCCCTCCTGCTAGTCTACCTGCCCACCTGCCTGTGGCCTGCCTACCTGTCCGTCCAGTCTTTCCGTCCACCAACTCAGCCTGGCGCGGTCATCATCTTCGCCTGTCCACCTCCTGTTATTTCCTACTGCTCTCATCCTCAATACAATAAACTTCTGGTTTTATTCAACACCCAGTGTCTGCATCTGCGTTTGGGTTCCCCGTTCGATCCTAACAGAACGATGTGGCCAGTATGGACCCAGCAGACTCAGGTTCATTCTACCAAGCCCTCGCCAACCAAGGCGCCCAAGTGGAGAGATATGGTTTGATTCCTCAGGAGGTCATTCCTCAGAATCTCAGGACCATATGGGCCCAGATAACCCAGATTTGGAACACAGCTGGAGGTTGTCTCATACCATCTCGTCCAGGCGGTTCCAGAGCTCCACCTGGCCAGGCTGCCCCTGCAGCCCTTCCAGCTCTTCCTGCTCCTCCCTCCAGAGAGCCACACATCCCTGTACCGGAGACAATGCAGGTGACAATCCAGCTATCCTGTGCTGGAAAGAGAGGTGGCTGGTAACCCATGGCAGACTCAAATGGTGACATACCTGTGGCCACGCTTGGTAGGGAGTTGTGAAAGTATTCAATCCAGGCCAAATGGGTGCTCCAAGAGGAGGGATTCCTAGTGGAGAGGCAACAGAGTGCCGCTCCTAGGGCCTGGTTGGCCTGCTCCGCCTGCCCATGAGGCTGTGGATGGTAACCCAAAGACAAACTCTCCGAAGCCCCTACGGCTTGACAGAAAGCCTTCCAAACTTGGAGATGAATTGTGGTCGGTGGGTATCCCATGGAGACGGAACACATGGACTACCAAGAGGGCTGCCGTTTCAAAAGCTGTGGGGAGTTTTGGGAGAGCCACAAAATGAACCGCCGTCGAAAAATCGGCCCAATATGGTAGGGATCACTGTTTTACCCTGAGATGGAGGAAGACCCGTAACGAAGGTAGGCCAACTTCTCTTTTTGAAGATACAATACCATAAAGAACGTAACTCCAGGTCTGTGCTAAGGTAATCGCACTTTAGCCAAGTTTGAATGAAGGGTGAGTTTGATCTGCAGAAGAGCAGCCCTGATAAGTCATATAGTCCAGCTGACTGAAGCTTTCGATGGAGGACCTACTACGCTGCAGTGTTCATCACATTCCAGCATTCCACTGCCTGCCATTGAGCTCAACACTGAATGCTACTACCTGGCTGCTGGCTTCCATTTTATTGTGGTCAGATTCAACTTGGTGTCTCATAAGCAGAAACGCTTTCCTGATAGAAGAAACCCTGGGATTTGCAGGGGCCTACCCCAAATTCCCTGGCCTAGGGATAAACACTGAAGTGGGCTGGTGGATGGGCGGAGCAAGGGGTGGGGGTGTCTGGAATCCTCTTTCGCCTGGAATGCTAGAAGCATTCCTCTCCAAAAGCAAAGACGTCAGCAGAGACATGAATTACAACCCACCAGTTGGTGATGATGAAAGAGGACAGGCCTGCACTCCCCAGTTCTCCGGTCCGTTCAGAGGCCGGGTTACAACCCTTCTCTTCCCTGAGAACAGGATTGCCCCGCTGCCTTTTTGCATTTGGTACCGGCTGCATTCTACGTCATCGGCATGCTTTAACAACTGTAAATAACGCTGAAGGAGACCACACCGGATCCAATTGGTGGATAAACACAAGTTGTTATTATGTCAGCGCTATGACAAAGAGCCAGACATGCTGTAGCCTCATTGAATCAAACATTACACACCTTTTCTGTACCAAGAACTGTGTGTGTGTGTGTGTGTGTGTGTGTGTGTGTGTGTGTGTGTGTGTGTGTGTGTGTGTGTGTGTGTGTGTGTGTGTGTGTGTGTGTGTGTGTGGTCAAAGATGACCACTCAAGTGCTTCACAAAATGACCGAGGTCAGAGAAAGCGAAGCGAATAAAAAAAAAAAGGTTGTGAAATTCATTATTATTAAAACGCCCTTATGGTCCTCCTCGTACATGCATACCTGTATATGTATATCTGTGTATGCATGTACATATATTTATGTACATACATAGTATTCTCACCAGCTCTCAGGTCTGGAGAGCCTTAATGGGTATTAGATGTAGCAGGGAGCTAACCCATCAGAGGAATGCCACTATAACCAGGAACCGCTAAATATAGCCTTTATTCGACATACTGTATAACATACAGCTTGCCCTTAACCCCACAGGAACAATATAAAGGCAGGTAAGCTTCGGGTAGCCAGGGCCACAATAATGACCCAAAAACCCTCTGAACCAAATTCCAAAATGTGTTTGAGTCACACAAACACACACACAGACCCCTCTTTTCCCCTTCACATATACACAATCCCACGCGTGATCCCAGCACGACCCACCTACCACCACCACCACCACCACCACCACCACCACCACCACCACCATCACCACCACCACCAACATCACGACCATCAGCCACCACCACCACCATCACCACCACCACCATCACCACCACCACCACCCACCTACCACCACCACCACCACCGCCACCACCACCACCACTACCACTACCACCACCACCACCCACCTACCACCACCACCACCACCACCACTACCACCACCACCAACCACCTACCACCACCAACACCACCACCCACCTACCACCACCACCCACCCACCTACCACCACCACCACCACCACCACCCACCTACCACCAGCACCACCACCCACCTACCACCATCCACCTACCACCATCCACCTACCACCACCACCACCCACCCACCTACCACCACCACCACCACCACCACCACCACCCACCCACCTACCTGTCTCTCTCTCTCTCTCTCTCTCTCTCTCTCTCTCTCTCTCTCTCTCTCTCTCTCTCTCTCTCTCTGTCTCTCTGTTTCTCTCACTGCCTCTCCATGCTGTGACCCAGGAGAGGTCGAAATGCTCCCTTGAGGTGGTGCGAATGTCTAGCACGGTCTGTAGTCTACCACTTAGCTGACCCCATGACCCATACAAGTTGTCTTAGTCTCTTTGTGTGTTTTTGTGCTTAGTGTTTAGGCCTTGCCTGCGTGTATGTCTCTCTGTCTGTCTGTCCATCGGCCTGTTTCCCTGAATGTCTGTCTGTATGTGTGTGTGTGTGTGTGTGTGTGTGTGTGTGTGTGTGTGTGTGTGTGTGTGTGTGTGTGTGTGTGTGTGTGTGTGTGTGTGTGTGTGTGTGTGTGTGTGTGTGTGTGTGTGTGTGTGTGTGTGTGTGTGTGACCTCAGGCCTGGTTGACTGCTGCATGCCTTTTACCATCTTAAAAACTAAATGGAGGAGTAGGCCTTGACCGAGACAGAAGCTGACCGCCGCAGTCCCTCTGCGTGTCCGGAGCACCGGAACCCGCTGGAACCCTCTGGAACCGGCTGCAACCGCCTTGCCCCCGGGACTCTGCAGTCCAGCCCTCTGAAAGTGGCCGGTTAAAACCCCCCTCATTGTTCCATACTGAGAGGGTGTCTCAGTGGTGGACTCCCCTCAGACGCCCTCTGACCTGCCCCAGAAAACGGGGTCACAGCCGCTGGTGAAGGGAGAACGTCTTCAACGTGTACAGTCTCACGTCCCGGGAAACTCCTCCTCCCAGCTGGTACCCTCCCAAGGTGTCGCTTTGGATCTACGCAAGCGATATTCCCGTTGAAGGCCGTGTTGACAACGGGACGCAGTTCTTACACAAACATTTATATTACCCCCACTCAGCAGAAAGTGCATGAGTCGGTACATCAGCCCGTCTCCAGTCGCCGTACCCCCGCCCTGCCTCCCGTGACGACAGGAGGGCTGGGAGGCAGAGGCTCTCCCCCCACCAGACCTTTGAAACATTCCTCCCTTTTACAAGCTAGGCTTCTTTTTCCCTTTACCTTTTTGGGGGTTTTCTGAGAATAATGTCTGCGTGTGCTGGTGTCCAGCAGCCACAAGGGGGCTTCCAGCGGGTCCTCCTCTCCACTCTCCAGTGGACCAAATTCTTGTGGAAAATTCCACTTAGCAGAGCCAAGTCAATGTCCTGTGATAAGAAGCATGTTATTCCTGTTTGGGACAGATGAAATAACAACAATTTTTGTCAAAAAATTGGGAATCCAAAATGATATATCATGTAATGTATATATATATATATATATATATATATATATATATATATATATATAACAAAAGCTTTTTTTATTGACCACGGAGCTTCTGCTTGATGTACATAATCTTGTGTCTCCTCCTTATGATGGTTAGTTCAACATGCCGACGTTACAGCACACGAAGGAGTGAAGGACGCAACTTAAAGGAGAGCAGAAGGGACAATAGATGGAGAAGAAGGTCCTTAAAGGCCAATTTTCCATGATAAAAGCGAACTAATTAGTGAACTATGAGCTCAGTTCACCTTTGAGAATCATTTTGAGAAGTTTATTGTGATTGAGTCTTGGTCTGTGGCTTTGATTTTTCTGCACGTTAGGATTTGATAAAAAAAGTTCAGCCTCATCGTATTCTCCAGCAGGCTTGCAGCCCATGCTTACATTGTTTGGTTATCTATTTTCTGATGAGCTGCAGGCCCATCGTTGAGGCGTTTGCGGAGTTGCCTTTACCGCCACCTAGCGGCCCTTAGTGATAGGTCAGCTATCCGCCTGTGATTACAAAGCTCTCCGCTGGAGGTCGTCTTCTCATCAACCTTCAGTGCCCTCATGTGTCACAGCGCCGTCCAGGTCCAAGGCGGACGTTAGCAACTGTTTTTCATATCAGCAACTCCACTTCGTTCAGCAAATGTGTTTATTGCTATTGTAAAACTTTGTTGACGAAAGCGTCCAAAGCATATTCAGCAGAAAAACAATTCTCCCAGGATAGTTTTGGTGATGCTACAACATTCACGATGAAAGTTCATAAATGCTAGTGGTCAGAAAATGTTGATTGTGTATTTATCATTTGTTTCTTTGCTTCGTCAACTCTGTATCTAAGATATTAACTTCATATTGAAGTATGAATTTAGTAGGCCTATAAGTCGGACACACGCACGCACGCACGCACAGTGTCTTATTTTGCCACTGTCTTTTCTGTCTGACTGTATGCTGTTGTGTGTGTTTGAGACAGAGTGTGTGAGGTCTATATATTGTTGTTTGCTTCTGTCTGAGTGTTTATGTGGTTGCGTGTGTGTGTGTATGTGTTTGTGAAAGAGTGTGTGTGTGTGTGTGTGTGTGTGTGTGCGTGCGTGCGTGTGTGTGTGTGTGTGTGTGTGTGTGTGTGTGTGTGTGTGTGTGTGTGTGTGTGTGTGTGTGTGACAATGTGTATGTGTGTGTGGATGAACTGTATGTTATGCTTCCTTCTGGTCGTTGTGCAAGCGTGTGTGGTTGTGTGGTTCAGGGAAAAGGTTAGGGTTAGTGTACTCCCACATTACGTGAGTCACCATCAGACCCTGAGCCGACACGCATAGCATCACTCTGCTAGACACAGGGACGCTATTGACAGAGATGGCTAACTCGGCCGAACGGTCTGCTGCTTATCTTGTTTATTTGATTTATATTAAGTAAGAAACCCCCCCCCCATCATTTGCTTATTCTGACAAGTGATGAAACTATGTGTGTGTTAGTAAAAATCATTCATGTTCATACCTCTGTGAAAACATAATTGTGAAGAACTTGAAATATTACGGTTCTGCTGGTGATTATGTGGTTCCATGGTTCCTTCCAGTAAGATAGGCAACAGAAAGTCAGGCTACAGTTTGACAGGCTACAGTACAAAAGGCAACAGTTAGACAGGCTATAGGCTACAGTAAGACAGGCTGCAGTTGGACAGGCTACAGACAGGCTACAGAGAGACAGGCTACAGTGAGACAGGCTCAAGTAAGACAGGCTACAGAGACACAGGCAACAGTGAAACAGGCTACAGTACGACAGGCTACAGTGAGACAAGCCACAGTGAGACAGGCTACAGAGACACAGGCTACAGTGAAACAGGCTACAGTAGGACAGGCTACAGTGATACAGGCTACAGTGAGACAAGCTACAGTAAGACAGGCTACAGTGAGACAGGCTACAGTGAAACAAGCTACAACGAGACAGGCTACAGTAAGATAGGTTACAGTGAGACAGGCTACAGTGAGACAGGCTACAGTACGACAGGATATAGGCTGCAGTGAGAAAGGCTACAGTGAGACAGGCTACAGTGAGATTATGCAGTGAATTATAACATAGTAAATGATTCATTATAAGTGTGAGGTAAAGAGGTAGAGAATATGTACTTTATATTAAGGGTCCCAGCAGATAATGAGGACAGTGATAAAGTTTGAGTTAGAAAGATCTCTGTACATGACTCATTATGCCCATTTGATCACAATTAAAATAATGGTCACCATTAAACGGTATGATGTTGTGTCTACACTCTGGTCACACACGTTAATCCTAGTTTAGCAGTACGTGCCTCAGACTCCCTGAAATATGTTCAAATGAAACAGTGGACCTTTGCTTTAATGCTCATTCCTCTCTAAGGAATGTGCTGGAATGCAGAGAACTCTTTTTGGACATATATTTGACGTGTCACGTCAATGTGTAACAATACTGTCAGTGACTGTTTTCCGTCTTAGTAAACTGATCAAATGTGTCGCCTTGATATATATAGAAGCTTTGTTCTGATCTCTGTAGCTTGCATTGTATTCAAGATATGCACATTTAAAAATTGCAATTAAAACAGATGAAACATACAAATGATTACTTTGCAGTGCAAAACTTTACTGTGTGTAAGATTTACATTCAGTCCCAGTCATGCAGCCACTTCTATCTACTGTAGTAGATTGGAGTTTATTTACAAACCACCCATCTTCTGCTCTGGCTGACATAAAAGTCCTCAGACGCCGCAGGACGTGAGGGCCCCTGAATCAGGACCTGTCACCATTAGATCGTCCTCATGTGTCTGTGTGTGTCTGAGTTTGTGGGAGAAAAAGTGTGTGTTTGTATTCTACCTTTGGTTGTGCATTTGGTCTGAGTGTCTATGTTGTTGGGTGCATGAGTACGTGTCTGTGTGAGTGTGTGTGTGTGTGTGTGTGTGTGTGTGTGTGTGTGTGTGTGTGTGTGTGTGTGTGTGTGTGTGTGTGTGTGTGTGTGTGTGTGTGTGTGTGTGTGTGTGTGTGTGTGTGTGTGTGTGTGTGTGTGTGTGTGTGTGCGTGTGTGTGTGTGTGTATGACTTTTCTGTGGTTATATGGGTGAGTCTATTGGATTGTGTGTCCATGTGTCACTGCGTGTGTTTAGAGGTAGTAATCGGGTGTGTGTGTGGGTGTATTTTTGTCTTTGTTTGTGTATGCGTTTAAAGGTTTGTGTAAGGAAGCGTGTATGTGTATGTGCGTGTATGTATGTATGTCTATGTGTGTGTGTGTGTGTGTGTGTATGTGTGTGTGTGTGTGTGTGTGTGTGTGTTTGTTTGAGTATGTTTGCGTGTGTGTGTGTGTGTGTGTGTGTGTGTGTGTGTGTGTGTGTGTGTGTGTGTGTGTGTGTGTGTGTGTGTGTGTGTGTGTGTGTGTGTGTGTGTGTGTGTGTGTGTGTGTGTGTGTGTGTGTGTGTTTTTATAGGGAGAGGGATCCAGTCTCTGCCTCTCTCTCTCTGTTGACTCAAGTAAATTGAAACATTTCATTGGCATGAAAGAAAAAAAACGTTGGATCTGACCAAAGCATAGATCTTTTTTTTTAATTTTGAATGCATTATTATTATTATTATTATTTGTATTATTATTATTTGTATTAATAATATTCATACATTAATAATTATGTATTAATATTTTATTAACTCAATCTTACTTTATTTTTATGTAAACTATTGCAAACTAGTTTAAGTCTACAAAATGTAAACTCCTCTGTCCCTCTCTCTCTCTCTCTCTCTCTCTCTCTCTCTCTCTCTCTCTCTCCCCCCCCCTCTTTCTATCTCTCTCTCTTTCTCTCTCTTTCTCTCTCTCTCTCTTTCTCTCTCTTTCTCTCTCTCTTCCCCCTCTTTCTATCTCTGTCTCTGTTCTCTCTCTCTCTCTCTCTCTCTCTCTCTCTCTCTCTCTCTCTCTCTCTCTCTCTCTCTCTCTCTCTCTCTCTCTCTCTCTCTCTCTCTCTTTATCTATCTCTCTCTCTCTACCTCTCTCAGATGCTGATGAGGCTGGCTCGTCATCGTCGTCCTCCTAATCTGAACTCTGGATGCAAATGTTTTAAAAAACGTCTCTACCCAACATTTGCATTTAAACAAATAGACGAAGGCCATTTTGTGGCTCTCCATGACAGCAGGGTGCAGTGACTTGTGCTCCATCCGCCCCTGCCCTCAAAAGGAAGAACCCCCCCATCTGGGTGTGATGCTTCAGAGTAGTATGTTGCTGAGCACAGGGATTAGGCCACTACTATAGAAGACAACCACCTCCACCAGGGACATCGCAAAGGGACTCAGGCTGGAATACCCCTCCACCAACGGCAGCATGGACACAGGTGAGAACCGGCCTCCCGCTGATTGTTCCTGGGTCACTGCTGCTCTACGGCCCCGGGGCTTCATCCTGCCCATGGACACGTCGCCGTACCATGGGGAACCATGATGCCAGAATAGGATTTTGGAGCATTTATTTCAGCTACTTCAGTCCAGCCGGACTGATGGAATGTGTTGCTGATGTGTGTGTGTTTGTCCTCAAGGGAGTTTCAATGTAGGCCTGCTGTGGAACAAACAAGAACGTGCAGCAACATTAACTTTGCAGTTCTCTGATGGCGTGTTTTGAGCACCGATACGTTTGCAAACAGCAGATATTGATCCCCGATTGAAGAAACAAATTATTTGTTTTTGTGTGTGCGCCCGTTTGTGTGGTTGCTGGTTGGTGGTGTGTGTGTGTGTGTGTGTGTGTGTGTGTGTGTGTGTGTGTGTGTGTGTGTGTGTGTGTGTGTGTGTGTGTGTGTGTGTGTGTGTGTGTGTGTGTGTGTGTGTGTGTGTGTGTGTGTGTGTATGTGTGTGGGGGGGAGAGTGTTATCTTAAAGGCCCATTCAAAGAGCAACTATATTTTACATTATGTTTTTGCATGCAATAAATCAGATTTGACCGAATTATGATTCTTCCAGTAATGTTAGCTATTTGGGCTAAAGCTATGGCAAAGAGCTAACCCTTATCGTTTGTAGGGAATTGCTTCTTTTTAACAGACCATT
>NC_079427.1:21425873-21678252 GCF_026213295.1 Gadus chalcogrammus
TGCTTGTTCTGATGCCTGCTCCCACTCTCCTCCCCGCACTCCCTTGTTCCCTCCAACCCACCCAATCGGTCCCCACCCTCTGAACCTTAACGTGATGAAATCAAAGTGTTGAACAATAAAAAAAAAAGAGGAAAACGAAGCTAAGCATGAAAACAAAAAATAAAAGAGGGAAAAAGGGCACACACACACACACGAACACACACCACTCTTAACCCTTTCCCCTTGCCTCCCAGGAATCTCATGTCCATTGCGTGCATAAAATAAATATCTTAGAAGTAGAAGTATCAAATGAATGCTGATTTCCTCCATCATATGATGATGTCCGCAGAAGTTGCATATTCATAAAATATATGCATACCTTTCGAATAAGGGCTAGTTCCTCCATCATATGATGATATCCACAGAAGTAGCTAGAACATAGAGTGCAAAATAACCAAATGGTATACATAATAAACCATGTACATGTGCATTATGAGGTCTGGACAAAGTATATGGAAAACATAGATCAAATATAAACAATAGCTGACAAAGACACTTTGACCATAAGGATTTATAACATTCCATTTATTTTCTCTCATAACTTTGACCAGCAATCTATATTAGATTTTTTGGCACAATGTAAACGTGCTGTAGAGAGCTCCAGCCAAGCAATCAATCAATATCACATTTATATAGCTACAGTTATATTCAAAATGTATACACTATACAACACACTATACCCCAGTTGAGGAGATTGGTTGTTCTCAATCAAACCAATGCAAGAGCATGGAAAGAACCCAGGCGGACTCATTGACTGTAGTTGATGTACGAGGAGCACATCATGTATTGATACAAGAGGAGAGGTCTGTGTTTACCGAAGTAGGTCCACAAGTGTATTCAGCCTTCAGGTCTATCGAAGCTAAAAGGGTGAATCTGAATGGAGCTCCCAGGAATCTGACCTAAACCACACTGAGCCGCACCATGAGTCTCCTCTAGTCTAGCAGTAGAACTCTAGTAGAAACCACACTGAGCCGCACCATGAGTCTCCTCTAGTCTAGCAGTAGAACTCTAGTAGAAACCACACTGAGCCGCACCATGAGTCTCCTCTCGCAGTAGAACTCTAGTAGAAACCACACTGAGCCGCACCATGAGTCTCCTCTCGCAGTAGAACTCTAGTAGAAACCACACTGAGCCGCACCATGAGTCTCCTCTCGCAGTAGAACTCAGAAACCACACGTAGCCGCACCATGAGTCTCCTCTTGCAGTAGAACTCTAGCAGATGTCCATCGTACTCTCATATGCACATCAAACAGGGACACTATATCCTTGTAACAGCTTTGGATGGATCTCTTGTAATGTAATTTAGTAATGTGTTCCGTCCTTTGCAAGATGTGAATAATAAGACTTTCAATGCAATACTTCAATGTAAAAACTAAAAAGGCTTTTTTCCCCCAGGCTCCCACATGATTCCCGGGTACTACGGCATGCGGCGGCCCTACATCTCCGACTCCGACTACTGCCCCTCGTCCGCCAAGCAGTTCTCGACGGAGCTGTATGGGCCGGCGCTGGGCTCCAAGGCGCTGGAGCCCTCCTCGGTCGGCGGCTACTCCTCCTTCATCGACTGCTACTGCCCCGAGACCTTCGGGGACTACCGCAGCGCCACCGCCGCCTTCTCCACCTCGGCGGGCACCTCCATCTTCCCCCCCACCGCGCTGACCTCCCTGCTGCCGCCCTTCGGGGGCGACGGATCCCACCTCTTTCTGGTACGAGCCCGAGCTGGAGCCTTGTGGGGCTTGCATGGAGGGAGGGAGGGTGGGTGGGCTGGCTGCTCGATGGTTTGGATCTGTGGGGATCTGAGGCCCGTTCAGAGCGGAGATCAGACATGTCTTCATTATTCTGCATCACTGTGCAATCCCTAACTTTCCCCCTTCCTCCTTTCCACCTTCTTTCTTCTTACCCATCTCTCTCTCTCTCTCTCTCTCTCTCTCTCTCTCTCTCTCCTCTCTCTCTCTCTCTCTCTCTCTCTCTCTCTCCCTCTCCCTCTCTCTCTCTCTCTCCCTCTCTCTCTCTCTCTCTCTCTCTCTCTCTCTCTCTCTCTCTCTCTCTCTCTCACTCCACTCACTCACTCACTCACTCACTCACTCACTCACTCACTCACTCACTCACTCACTCACTCTCTCTCTCTCTCTCTCTCTCCCTCTCTCTCTCTCTCTCTCTCTCTCTCCCTTCCATCCTTGCAGAGGGAGTCCTGGGACCAGTCGGTTCCGGAGCCCCTGTCCCAGGTGGGGGATGGCCTGTGTCCCGACGGCCTGGGCAGTGTGGTGGGCGTGGCATCCGCCTCCATCACCAGCCCGGAGCCCGAGGGCAGCCCGTCCCACCAGCAGCAGTACCGCTCCCCCAGCCACAGCTCCTCCACCATGGGCCCGTCCTCCTCCTCCACGGGCCCCTCGGGCCAGCCCTACGCCCTGCACACGCTGGAGGACGTCCACTACCACCCCCTTTCCAGCAGCTCCTACCCGCCTTCCTCGCCCTCCTTCTGCTCCCCATACATGTCCGGCACCGTGGGGGACCTGGCCCCTAAGATGGCCCCCCTGGCGCCGGAGGAAGCTGAGAGCCAAAGGGGCCTCTCCTCCCACAGCGATGCTCATCACCCCTCCTGGGCGAAAGAGGATGCTGGGAGCTCCTGGTCGTCCTATGAGATCAGGAGGTCCTACTAAGCAACTGACGGGGGGGGGGGGGGGGGGGTGGTAATTTAATGTGGCGCTGTTGCATTGTGGCACTTAAGAGGAGTGTGTTTGCCTCCTAGGACTTCATGCTGTCACCGTTTTCATTTGAAGTTTCACTGTAAGTACGTAGATGACGTGAATAAATGTGCTGTAGAAGAGTAGGTGCCCGTTCTCCTTCAGAGTTTATGGAAGATGCTCCAATAGCAGATAAAGTCTCCCGAACAATAGGGAGTCTGCAGTAGGGAGTCTGCAGACTGCAGACTCCAGGGAGTCTGCAGTCTGCAGTGGGCCCTGGGGGAGACTGCGCTCTTGGAGGGGGTGTCCGTGTCTCATGAATGTCTTTAATGTTAAATGAACTAACAAACAAACACATTTACTGGAACAGTCACGTAACAGAGGTTCCAACCACCTTTTCATGTTTAGACTTCACTATTTAGTCATTTAGGTGAAGGAATTATGACTAGATAGGGAAATAATAAAATAGGGGTGCATAAAAAGGGGGGGGGGGGTATTAAACTACCAACATTGAAGCTATAAATATTAACACAGATGTAAACTTTGACAAGATTAGAAGTGAAGACTGAGATTTATTTTCGGATAAATATTTTTTTATTTCAAAAAACAATTTAGAACTGAATCCGTTTTGTGCTCAAATAGGTCTCAGATATTCTTCTCATATTTATTAAAAATACATTGACTGCGAACATTTCGACTGATTAATTTGTTATTTATTTTTAAATAAGAAATAAAACTTTGTGGGATTATCTGCAAACCCCTACATTAAAAATCATGTGAAGATGTATTTTTAACTGCTTGACCAATATAGGCCTACTCCAAAAAAAATACTAAACAACTTCCAATAAAATGAAATAGAACATGAAATAATTGTACACAATAAGTATATTCATTCAACTTGTTAGGTAGCCTACGTTAACAAGCTGAATGGATCTTGAATAGCCTGCATAATCACGTCGAAAGCAGATCTTTTTCAAGGGAAAAGGCCTCTGCTGTGGCCATTAGGGGGCGCTCTGAGCCAGCGTCCGAGCAAGGAAGAGCTTCAAAGGGAATGTATCAATGGGACAATGGAACTCGGGAGAACAACGCTTGATATGTCAACTGTGTGTATAAAACATTAGATAACATCTTGGTAAGTTGCAGACGTCTGGCCGTTGTAAGAGACAGCTAAGAGTTCATTAATGTTTTTTGTTTTTTTTCGTGAAATGAAAGATAAATCACTCAAAGGACTTGTGCTTTTTATGTGTCCAAAGTTCATTATAATTAATGTATTACAGATCAACGTTCTTTGAGAAAATACATTATTATTCATCTCAAACTAATTGAACAAATCATAATCCCAAGCGATGCATTTTTTATTGTAGCAAAACTGTAGCCAAATTATAATAGACCTTTTATATCTTATCAAAGGCCTTTCAAGGCCTTTTATATCTTAGTAAAGGCTTTTTTTAGGCCTAAGAAGAAATGACAGTATGTCCATACCGGACACGGGTAGAGAGAACAGTCCCTACAGGCTACTGGACGTCCTTCTCAGTGGTAAGATAACGAAATAAATATTGAGTGTAAGTGTAATTAACGCAAAACGAGTGAAAAACGTTCATTTAACGAACATAATTAAATATCTATATTAGGCTACTAAACGTATTTCTAAATGTTTGCGAAGAAATTCTTGGATGTTAAATATTCTAGGAAACCATTAATTATTATTAGGCTAGTTATCTGATCCAAGTAGATACAATTTGACTGATGTGAAGTGTATCTAACATAAAGTATAACAAAGAGCAGCCTGGAGAGGCCCCAGCCCGCGTGTGTCTGAGTGTGAAGCACTTGTCGTGTGAGCCTGAAGCCTGCGATGCCCAAGATGGCTGCTGCCCCTTGCCACGCCCACCAATTTACAACTTAATCAATTGTTATTAAATTTTGTGTTAAAACATTTATTGCAAAACATTGTTGGAGTGTTGAATGGTCTTAATAAACGTAAGATTGTAGTCCCAAAGGCATGAGTGGGATCTCAATGGGCATTGGACAGGGGGTGTGGATGGTCGGAATTACAAAAAGGGCCATTAAATGTATAAAACATCACTTTATTTTCTTTTAAATATAAAATACTATTATAATCTATTAAAGTGGGACTTATTTAGTGTGTATAAATGATGAATTGCAGTGAAAAATCGATATTTTTGAGTTGCCTCTGAATATTCAAATTGAAAGTAACGCGCAATCAAATCATTGTCAAATCATTGAGTTCTAGGGGTTTTAAATAGTAGGCATGGAGGGAGAAAATCACAAACTAATATATCCCCAGGTATATAACACTATTGTTGCATGCTCTCACGCTGTTTTGACACTTTTGTGGTGCGATCTTTTTCAATTTTTGCAAGATATTGGTTCTTGGCCATTTAATGAAGCAGAAAAGGGACGTTGGAGAATCTCATAGGAGTTGTTCCAGGAGCCTTTTCCTCCACCCAGCCAGCATGTCGGGTAAGTCTGCCTTGGCGTTTTCCTCTGGAAACGGGCTTGTTGCATTTTCTCCTGAAACAAACAAGGCGAAGAGAAAACATTTTTTAATCACATAGTTTAAACCATCCCACAGACTTAAAGCATCACAATGTGAAGAGGTCTCCCCTACCTCCCAGTGACCCCGCTCCACTGGGCCACAAACAAGGTCCCTAGCGTTACAATATTGGGGTAAACGAGGATTTATTTCTCGGGCCACCTGTTACTTTAAGGCGTAATTATTTTGCTGAAAGTTAAGCATACTGTCTGATCCAGGGGAGTTCGGCTCCAACGCTGCGTCGCGCTTCATTCCTGACTGACATTTTACCCTTTGGCAAACCTTTGCATCTTTGTATCTTTGTACTTTATAACTCTAAAGTGATGCTGTTACTTGATATCTAGCAACACCCATTATTATTATTATATGATACAAGAGGGACGTTACGATACGTTTGGTGGTAAGTGGACGTTACAAAGTGTAAATGAGCTCAGCTATTTCCTATTGACAATTTAAAAGAGACATTATGCCGAATGAATATTGATCCCATTAGTATCGCGACAGGACAACACGTACCAATGATTTCAGAACCATGCAAACGCATCTCCAGACTTGCAGCCCATAGGTCAACATCGGGGCTTCACATTAACTTTACATTACGCGGACGTAAAGACGTAGTCTATTACGTATACATTTGGTTTATCTGCCCATTGGTAAGTGAAATAGTAGAAATGACTGACATGCAGTCATCGCAGCGCGCAGAAGCCCTAAAATTCCATGCTAATTATGTGAGGTGGGGCTTTGGCCAAAGTCTTTTTCATTAACCTATACACTACTTTCTTTGAGATGTTTCCTCCACGGTAGTTTGGAGATCGAAGAATATCTTGTGGTTCCTAAAATGTCTCTGAACGGGACATATCCAGTCTTTATTATGTCAGAGAAACGATGAACCAAGCATCGACTATTCGTCCCCAATCACATCCAACTTTTAAGAGCACACTAAACAGCTTTTACGTCCTTTACTATAAAAAAAAATGAATTATCAGTACGCCGTTCTTTTGAATTGATCCGTCAAACCCAGCTTCACGCCGATCCTGCTCTTTTGGTCCTTTTTTTGCGGGTTATTGTGTCTTTTGGTCTGTCTCGGTTTTACGCGAAATTCGCGTATTTTTTCTGCGTTATCTCAATCGCACCAGACCTGATTTAACACACGATCTCTGCTGGAATAAAACGCAAATCCTGTATCTTAAATATGCACTTACTTGGTCCCATTTTCACCGTTTTTCTTTGTCCTTTAGTGTAGCCACGTTGGGCTGGGCGTCAGTCCATTCCTGAAACCAAAGGGACTTTGTCCTGTAAGCAGAATGCCGTAAAAGGAGCCTGCTGTGAGGCGTGGGGGCGCACGCAGGACATGCAGCCTGGAAAAGTTGTAGAATGCATAGAAACGGACTGAAATAAAAGTGCAAGGATACATTTTGGGTCCAATAGGCATATGTGGGCGATAAAGGGGCAAATTTATAAAAACAAAGCCCTCAACAAGAACACATCCTATGTGGTTTGGATTTTTTATTGATCCCGCCAAGTCAAACAAACAAAAATACATTTGAATGTCATTATTGGTTCAGAAAGCCTTTCTACAACTTGGACACACTGCAAATTGTATGTGCTTGTGCAAATAAACGACTTTACAAATGTTTGGACATTGGGCCGGGTCTCTGCTTATATATATCAATCGATATATCTATAGATATATATATATTCTATATGTCAAATAAAAAAAAGAAGGAAAAGCAAGGAAAAAGAGGGAGTGAGGGGAACAGGCTCTGATACTTGGATTGTGTTTTGGAGGGGAACCATTGTCTGTTGTCTGCTGCGGAGTGTGTTGGTGACCTCTTTGTTATTGACATGCAGATAAGCCACGGGTATACCAGGGAGTCCGCGTCAAGACCACGGTGAAGGAGCTGCTGCAGAGACACAGAGCCCGGACAGCGGACGATAAGGATCTAGCGGTAAGCAGCACCCAAGAAACACGGGTTGGAAACGAGCACTATGTCCACCGCAATAACAGAGTTCCATGATCATCAAATCATCCCCATGTATAGCCATGTACAGGAGTAGTGAAAACAGAATGACACACAAACAAACACGAGCGCGCGCGCACACACACACACACACACACACACACACACACACACACACACACACACACACACACACACACACACACACACACACACTCACACACGCACACACACACACACACACACACACACACACACACACACACACACACACACACACACACACACACACACACACACACAATCAAAAATGCAATGAACGAGCAGATCGTTCATGCAGACAGTAAGCACTTTACGCACGTAGACGCGCGCCCATGTGTGTCCTACGCATCATGTCAGGCGCGTTCACAAACTAATTCTTGGTGACGGCGACATTCCGACGCTAATCTGTACCATCTCCCTCTGTTCTTCTGTATACTTCTTCTTATTGCAATAAGCAGGTATCCCAGGGCTGCATGGACATCCCCAGCCTCTGCGTCGGCCTGTCCTCCCTTCAGAGTAAGTAGACACACGGTGCAGCCCATCGCACCAAGTCAGCCGTCGCATCCATTTGCACCAGGCGGCTGTGTATTGAGAGTCTCGGACTGAAAAGCTTACCAAGTGCAAATCCGGTTGTTTTGCAGACGATAGGAAGACGGGTGTGGGCGTTGTAGCCGTGACATCAAGTTACCAGGGTAGTCCAAAACAAAGTGCATATATCTGCAGATGATATGAAGTCTGCCCTCATCCATCATCCCACAATGAAATCACTTATTCGAAAGAGAATTTCGGCCCTACAATAAGTCTGAGCTGTATTGCCAAGAATGTGAATGAATTCTAGTTAACAATTGATAGGCACGTTCCCAAGTGCTGCGTAATAGGTCCTTTTTTATAAACATGCACCCAAATGCGTTGGCTGATGGCAGAGTGACATCACTTGTATGCTCTTAACATATTTAAATATATTCTTTTGTTTGTGATTACACGCTCATCTTGTTTTGCATTTGCCTTACGGCAGACCACTACGTCGATACCTCGGTTCTGCAGGCGGACGCCGAGTACAGCGTCCAGCTGACGGGGAGCGACGGGTACTACCAGCAGCACCAGTACGTGGACGGCGTGGTTTTGCCCACCGCCGATCGATACGGCGCGGATATCGGCGGCCATCTCCCCCTTCTGACCCCCTCCACCTTCCCTCTGCCCGGCGCCCAGCTCTCTCCGGAGGCAGACTATTATAACGGAATGGTAAGCAAGCGTCACACGTGGAATGTTAAGGCTCTTGTTCCACTTTATTGCGCATTTCATACAGTTATAGCCTAAATATAAGTAGAGAATAAAATGACATTTTGAAGTTGTTCATTTGAATTGGTGAGTTACGTGCAAAATGAAAGAAAGAAAAGTTCCCATTTTCTCCCGTAACTTAAATGCACTTCATCCTCTGTCCGTCTCCCAGGCTTCGTCCTCGTCTCCAGACTCAGTCCAGATCTCCAGCCCAGTGGAGCACAACAGTTACTCGCCGCAGCATTCCTCTTACTCGTCCTCCTCTTCCTCCTCTTACGACTCGCCGACCCGAGTGGAGCCCGGGTACCAGGGGTTCCCCGCCCTGGACCACTCTAACTACCAGCACTGCAGCTTTGCAGACTGCTACTGCCAGATGCAGGCGCACTGCTGGCCGGCCCCGCAGGAGAGCCTTTGGGCGGCCGCGGAGTCCGCGTCCTACTACGGCCCCGCTGGCCCCGCCACCGGCACCACAGACTACCCCTACCCCGCAGAACAACACTGTCTGAAGAGGGGCTGGCCCATGAGTTCAGACATGTGCTACAATATACTCTGATGATGTGGATCTTGATGATGTCTGTAAATACAATGCACTGCACGTGTTGTGGAAGAGCAGAAGACTGTGTCTGCATATTACCTGGTGTTCGACAGCTTTTTTCTACCAAAGTGTGGACTGACACAGTGATGTGGGAACGTAAACGCCGTTTTTATTTTTGTATTACTGGAAAATAAAACATATTTTTTATACAGATCCAAAGTTGTGTTAATATTTAAAATCTGCAAACCAGCATTTATTTGAACATAAAATATTTCAGAAGGCAAGCAATATTTTTTTCAAAAGTCAATAGTCTAGCTTACTATTAGGTAGTTCATATATTTCCATCCCTTTTCAAGAAGAAAATATATTTTTGGCTTTGTCTACTAACTAATGAGATGCAATGGTTTATTTGATCATAAACTCTCAGCCCCTCTTTTATAGTGGGAACAGTTGGCTGATATCCCATCTGCCAAACCGTCCGGTTCTTAAATCAACACAGATTACCACCGCCAGCTGCCTGGACCTCGTCTTATACTTTCTACAGTTGGACTCGACGGGGTCTATCAATTATTTCCCTCTAGATCAATCAAAAAAAATAAAAAACGAATTGTGGTTGATTTGTGATTTTAATTTTTACAACCTGAAAAAAGTTATAATAAAAAATAGGTCTGGGCCCTGCCCTGCTTCAAGAAGCAGCTAAGAATATCATTATATACTCTATTATATAGGCCTGGGCCCTGCCCTGCTTCAAGTAGCAGCTAAGAATATCATTATATACTCATATACTCAGCATATTAATGGCTATATATATTTAAATATTATATATAGGCTATTTACCGGTAATATGATATAGGCCTAATACAACAAACTTATCTATGAAAGTCGATGAGAACTGTAAACGTTATCGGGTTTTTTATCCAGAAAAACCGCAGCTCCCCTGTTTACTTGACTGGTTTTGCAAACCAGTCTTTGCCTCAGCGGGTCGAAGCTCAGTGCGACGTCTCTGTACATGTGTCTAGGCACATGTACGCTTGACCTTTATAGAAAGAGCCGTTTCTAGGTTCAGCGTGCAGCATTTAAGCATCTAGCGGTAAGGTTGCATATTGCAACCAAGTGATTACCCTCACTCCTCGATTAAAAAAAGAGTAGGCCTACCTGTACCGGAATATGTTATGCGATTAATCAGCCTAACCAATCACGTTCGGGTATCTTTGTCATAGTCACCACGGAGACTGTACATGTTTTTATCCCATTTACGTTTCACAACGTAGTGTTATTATATTATTGCATGCATAGTGGACACAACATTCATAAACCTGTATTTATCACTATCTGTCAGATGCATTGATCCTTCATCTCGATAGACCTCGATAGAAGCCAATGTTTCCCTGTTACTGCGGTGCGTGAATATAGGTTACTCTTGCATTAGGGTTTGCAGTATTATAAATGTTTCCATTTGGATACCATCTTTCACAGAGAGTGATACTACTTTTAGTTATCAATAGGGAAGCATCCTAAAAAACTAAAATCTCCAAAACATGGAGATATTAAAGCGGACATATTATTACTAATGGCTTATTCCTGGCCCTTCCACTTGTTCCACGTGTTAACCATGAGAAAATAAACATCTGATATCTGGAAGTCCCCTGTCTTTCTAGAGTTTTGTTCCAAACAGGTTTAATAGAACAGGCTTTTTGAAAAGCGATTTTAAATTAGTATAATCCCATGCCTCTCAGGGTTAGACCACTCCCACCCCAAACACAGAGATTTTCTGCTGAAAGATGCTCAGTCTGGCCACCCGTGGACTGCGGGGTCTGAAGGAAAGTGGAGTTTTTCAGACACTTTGACGCATTCGCATCTATGTTGAAGCCTCAACAACAGTGGCTCCCCAAAAATTAAAATCACAAATCAACCACAATTCGTTTTTTATTTTTTTTTATTGTTCTGATTGCTCCCCATATCTGAAACAACTCATTGGTTTTAGGACTCCCCACACTGATTGCAACACCACTCAAAGGTCAACGCTCCACGACCTCCCCTCATTACCTCATTATGGTTTGAAAGGTCTTAAACTCAATAGTCTCTTCCCTCCACCCATGTAAGGCTTAATCCAATATGCGATCGAAATGTATATTGGCAAATGATCATAGAAGGGATCATAAAAATGATGCGCAAATAATCTGTAAACCTTCCTGAAGTACGTTGGATTATAGAAAGCAGCCCACCGGGTCATATCTTTGGGTTGTGACTGTTTCTTTTTGATATCCTCCACTTGATGTTGGGTGAACGGTGAAATGATAGGCAGGAGGCGGAGACTGTTCTGTGCGCTCTGTTTGTAGAGTTACATCAGATCTGTAGAACCTTTGTCTCTACGGTGCGTTAGAGATGTTTCTGGTGAGCAGAATGTCCTCCCACCAGCCCGTTAATCAGCACCGGTAACAAGGGAATTCCAAAACCAGTGTGCCGCCTCTTTCCCATCGAGCTGACCCTGCATCTCCGTTCTCCACCTGCCTGCTGCTCGCCAAAACCCATAAATATGGAAAAGAATAAAAAGGCAAAGAAAAAAATAACGTAAAAGGTCACAGAGTCCACAAAACCAGGGGTCAAACCAGGTCCAACAGTTCAAATCATAAATCACATAAATGATCGGTTAACTCTTGACATCATGGCGTCAATCATCAGGTCCATCATCAGCTGTAACCTTATCAGATCATTGTCTAAACCAACAAGACTATTAGAGAGCTGTGGCTGGAGTCACCTCGGAGCCCCCCTGTGATGTGCCAGGTTTGGGTCACCTTGGTCCTTGACCTGAGGTTTATCTAAGCTTGTTATGCCTTTCGGACACCGTTACCTGAATTCTGACTTAGCATTTCTGGTTGACCTGGAATTCCAGCTTCTGGAAAACGGGGCCCTGATGTGTCGAGGGGAATGTGTGTGTTTCTAACTGAAACAATAACCGTTGCCAGAGTATAGAGGAAGAGTAAACCCAGCCCAACCTGTCCTCAGCGCTCTGATCTCAACTGTAACACCACCACTGCACTGGGAGAAAAAACCTTTTCCTTCAGGGTCACTAAGTTTGGCATTCTTGAATTCTGTTTTGGCAAGATGATCAACAAGGTTGCGCACATAGAAAGAGGGAGAGAGTGTATACAAGTGTATGTGTGAGCGTGTACAAGTGTGTGTCTGTGTGTTTGTGTGAGTGTGTGTGCGAGTGTGTGTGTGGGTAGGGCGGGTGGGGAATTGGGGGCGGTGTCCCATGTTATTGCCTTAATAGTTCTACCCCCCCCCCCCCCCCCCGTAGGCTGCTGACTGATATACTAATAACAGACATATTGTCTGCACATCTGGCCATAAAGAATTCACTTCATAGGAAATGCTCTGCTCAACCTCTTCCAAATCCACCAGACGAGATACAATCCTCACATAACACATCCTATGCATTATTACCAAACCTAATCTCTTAGACCATTGAAGGGGTTTTCCCCCACAAAGAAGGTGCAGTCTTAGTGACGGGTGATGTGTTGTTGCAGGCCTGCTGCCATGGCTCTGCTGGTGTTGCTGGGACATGTGCAGTGCAGCGCTCCATGTGCATGCCCTTATGTCAACGGGTTGCTGGTTGGAAAGCCCCACGACCTGGAACCACCACACTGCCCTGAGGCAGTGACAGCACCATACTGCCCTGAACCCCCACCCTGGACCCCCATCCTGAACCCCCACGCTGAACCCCCACCCTGAACCCGGCCCTGAACCCCCACCCTGGACCCCCACCCTCCCCTGAACCAATCCCAGCGCTTCAATACACCTGGTTGGTGTTACTGAACCACCAGGGCAGGGACACGTGTGTGTGTGTGTGTGTGTGTGTGTGTGTGTGTGTGTGTGTGTGTGTGTGTGTGTGTGTGTGTGTGTGTGTGTGTGTGTGTGTGTGTGTGTGTGTGTGTGTGTGTGTGTGTGTGTGTGTGTGTGTGTGTGTGTGTGTGTATGTTGGCATGTTTGGGAGATCATTGGCTGTAGGAATAAATCCTGGACAGTTGCAATGGCACAAGCGGGGGCCACCAGGGGCGTAGGCTTATCTTCCACGCCGGGTGGAGGGCAGCATCCAAACCCTCTCAGAGGGGCTCCTTTCAACACGAGTAGAAACCCGGCCATCGATGGCTTCTCTCCCCATTCTCCAACACGTGGCTTCACAGTGCAGCCCACCACAACACACTCAATCTTTTAACCACATTAGATTTGATTTCCACACCTCTTGCAAAATTAGATGAAAGGCCACCAATTCGTGGCAGATTACTGTCACATCCAATCTTTGGTCATCTTCATTTCTTATTTGGGGGGGAATTCAAGGCCATGTTGAGGTAGCCTGGCATCGCCAGACGAATTGCAAGCAGCAATTAGTCTGGGACCTTTCTGACAAATGTTCAATTGACAAGGTTAACCCTAACACCCAGGGGGAAGGGGAGCACCTCCTGGTGCAGTGTGATAGACCAAGGGGAGCACCCCCTTGGTCTATCACACTGCACCAGTTGGATAGACCAAGGGGATGCTCCCCTTGGTCTATCACACTGCACCAGTTGGATAGACCAAGGGGAGCACCCCCCTGGTCTATCACACTGCACCAGTTGGATAGACCAAGGGGAGCACCCCCCTGGTCTATCACACTGCACCAGTTGGATAGACCAACAAACAATCAGAGCAACGTGACCCAGCGCTGAGCAACCAACAAAAAACATCACATTTAAATGAAGTCGTTCTTTATTTGTAAAAAACCATCAAGTTAGTTTAATACTGTCTCGATAGTGGAATCAAAAAACATTCTACATCAGCGACAACCATCTTTGTTGCCTTTCTGGCCTGGTCTATTTCAACATAATTTTTTGTCTGGGAGGGGAGCCAGATCTTATCTGCAGGACAAATGAAACATGAGCTTACGAGATTCATCTCGTTCCCAGGGTAATGCGGAGGAGATCTTGAGTTTATAACATTGATATCAATCTATAATCTACAGGCGTCCTGTGTTAGTCTATTAGCTCGGAGGGGAGATGTTATTGTGTGCACAAAGATCTCCTTATAGGGGGACGCATTGCCATGCATAGGTTTCAATGGAATATGCAGTACATGTTCTTCTACCATGCCTGGGCTATATCAGTGGGCGGGCGGTTCTGATTTGAACAAAACCCTTATTGCTCCATTCATGGGTTTCCCTGTGCTGAAACCACCACACCCAAACCTGATATCAGGACTAGCTATGCAGGTCAAAATAAAACATACCGATAGCAAATACGCATATTTGTTCAGTGGACATAAATGTATTGAAGGAACAACTTAAGGTCCATTTAGCTGTCAGGATTCTGTTTAGTGATGTGAGGCTACGCCTAGCTTCCGCTAGTAGCCAGTAACTCACAACTCTGCATTCATGATGGGATATCACAAACAGCAACAAGTCTCGGCATGAATTTACATTTGAACACTTCTTGAACCATTTTGTGAAGCTATAGTCCAACCAAGGATTCCAAGTATGTATCATGCAGATGTATTGCAAGAACAAGCCCAAACCAACACAACGTTTGACTGTACCTGATACACCATTCCTTTCTGTAATAGTCCCCTCCAGCTATGTTCAATGTCGGTGGAGTTGATTGATCGTTGTGTGCGACTCTCGGCCACAGGCAGTACATATTACACTGTACAATTTCTTCCGGAGCACAAACTTTGAGAGGGATGCGTGTTGAAGCCATTTGATACAGTCGGCCTCAGCTATTTCAACCCCCTTTACCTTGACAGTGTAGCCTGATAACCCAGTGAAATGACCAAATGGTCAAATTTACAGGTCCCAGAGCAACCATCATATAATAATGTCCATGATGTACTTTTAAGTGGCACCCAAGCTACGTGGGAATCTCAAGCTGTTTTATATCCCTACATAATCCATACGACAAACACACAAGAACACTGTGCTCAAGAGAATTTGACTCACACTTAATGAATCAGTTTAAATTGATGTTGTTATATTAAAGATTAAGCGTGGCCAAATGATTTGAGTACATATTTAAGAAGCTAAGGGAAGGCCCGGTTCCTTTGTGTGTTTGAATAGATCGAACAATCTTCTAAGTTAAATGGATTCCCAGTCTGTACCGATGGTCGATTGTTGTGCGATGGCTTCGGAATGTGATTTTCGTCCCACATCACGAGACCACAGTGTGAGTCTAGGTCCCGACCACACGTCAACACGGTAAAACAAAGGACTTTCATTTGTACTCTTAGTATCTGTGTGTGTCTGGGTGTGTGTGTGTTTGTGTGTGTCTGTAAAGAACTCTCACTAAAAGTATTCTCTGTGTGGCAATAACAGTGGGACAGGTCTAAGCGTGATTAGACTGATAACATGACCCCTCCCTCATGGAAGCCCCCCCCCACACACACACACACACACACACACACACACACACACACACACACACACACACACACACACACACCCCCCTTCAGCCCAGCCCTGTTTCCAGAGAAACCTGATAAGGTTCACCCTATGGCTCTCAGTTCATTTCACATGAACATGAAGTCGAGCGACTTTAAGTTCTCTAAAATGCTAAAATCCAAGTAAATCCAAGTAATACGTACAGAGCTCGAGCTATTTCTCGAAACGAAAAACCTTAAGGTGGAAACATTAACAAAGAAAAGCCTTGTATTTATTGAAGGAATGAACCGTATATCATTCTTCCTCCAACGGGTCACTGTGTAGCCATGGCTGCCTTTTACCCGGGGGGGTCTTATAGTTGGGGTCATGCCACTTTAATCAGACATTAATACTGATCTCCTGTATCGCATGGCTAAATAAATACCCCATACCTCTAAGCTCTCATTAGCTTTTCAATAAAACAGCACTTGGGAAGCTTTATCTCTGAGTGGCTGGATCCCTCAGGGGGCATGCCACCTCTGGTGAGAATGAGACACAACTTAACCCATAGGGTCAAGTACACGCACAACAAGGCACAATCAACTCAAATGATATAAGCGGTATTTTGTGATTTGATATGTATGTATGCAGAACTATGACAAACAGAAGAAGGCTATGGACACCAATCTTAGGATGAATGGTAAAGATGTCCCCTAGGTTCCATTATTGGCAACACACACTTGCAATTTACATACAACATTAGACCCACAGCATTGGACCCCCTGCATCAGACCCACTGCATCGGACCCACTGCATCGGACCCACTGCATCGGACCCACTGCATCGGACCCACTGCATCGGACCCACTGCATCAGAGCCACTGCATCAGACCCACTGCATCGGACCCACTGCATCAGACCCACTGCATCGGACCCACTGCATCGGACCCACTGCATCGGACCCCCTGCATCGGACCCACTGCATCAGACCCACTGCATCAGACCCACTGCATCGGACCCACTGCAACCGACCCACTGCATCGGACCCACTGCAACCGACCCACTGCATCAGACCCACTGCATCAGACCCACTGCATCGGACCCACTGCATCGGACCCACTGCATCGGACCCACTGCATCAGACCCACTGCATCATTGGGTAAATAACTGAGGTAAAGGGATGGCAGTTGGATAATTCTTTATTTTTTGGACTTTAACAAAATAGTCTGTGAGCCATTGTGTTCTGCCACCCTGGATAAACAAAACACGGCGAAAGAAAGAGACAGAAATACAGGTACCAGTTATGTCTGCCATTAAACATTGAACATTGAAGTATTTTCCATAGCATTTTGTACCACTACATATAACAAGGCTGAATTTAACCACACGTTTGATTTTACGCTTAAACAAAAAATTACAAGATTACAAGAAACCATTTAACAAAAACATCTACTACTCTAGTTTTCGTGGATAATATATATTATATAGTGGTGTATAAATGATAGAAAGTACAGTGCCCTTAAAAAAAAGGAAACTGCATTTATAGATTAGACACTTTCCGCCAGTTTGATTAAATAATCTGCACAACATACCGAATATTTCAGAATAACACATGTTCAAAAAAATAATGTTTAAGGGTCATGATACCAACAAGTTCTTAGTTTCATGAATAACTACATTTAGTAATATGTTGAGTGCATCATATTGATTACGACCTATTGACACAATACCAGTGGTTTTAGGTCAACGGGTCAAATATGGACTGAGAACAGAGAGCTCCTGAACCTCTCCGGAACCCCCTTCCTGACCCCCCTTCATCGGGCTCCTCCAGAAGTCTCTCCAGTGGGTTCATGGGCTCCATCTCCCGCTCCACCAGGTGATCAAGGGGCCCGGGGCCCTGCTCCACCTCTGCCTCCACCAGGTGATCAAGGGGCCCGGGGCCCTGCTCCACTAGGTTATCAAGGGGCCCGGGGCCCTGCTCCACCTCTGCCTCCACCAGGTGATCAAGGGGCCCGGGGCCCTGCTCCCCCTCTGCCTCCACCAGGTGATCAAGGGGCCCGGGAGCCTGCTCCACCTCTGCCTCCACCAGGTTATCAAGGGGCCCGGGAGCCTGCTCCACCAGGTGATCAAGGGGCCCGGGGCCCTGCTTCACCTCTGCCTCCACCAGGTGATCAAGGGGCCCGGGAGCCTGCTCCATCAGGTGATCAAGGGGCCCGGGGCCTTGCTCCATCGAGGCCTCCATCAGGTGATCCAGGGGCCCGGGGCCCTGCTCCACCAGGTGATCAAGGGGCCCGGGGCCCTGCTCCATCAGGTGTTCAAGGGGCCCGGGGCCCTGCTCCACCAGGTGATCAAGGGACCCGGGGCCCTGCTCCACCAGGTGATCAAGGGGCCCGGGGGCATGCTCCACCAGGTGATCAAGGGGCCCGGGGCCCTGCTCCACCAGGTGATCAAGGGGCCCGGGGGCCCGCTCCATCGAGGCCTCCAGGTCTGGGTGGTGCCGGTGTGGGCTGGGGTCCTCTCGGACCGGCTGGGGAAAGACCGACCTCTCTGGCTCCTGGAAAACCTCAGCTTTGGGCAGCGTGGCACTCACAAAGGCCCCAGGTACGGGGCCGGGGCCGGGCCCGGACAGGGGCCTGTGGACCAGGGCGGAGCAGGGCCAGGGTACAGAGCGGGCCGCCAGCTGAACAGCGGGGGGGGGCAGGGTGGAAATGGAGGCAAGGGGTGGGGCCCCCCAGGGGAAGTAGGTGAGCCCAGCGTCCGGACCCTCCATCTGAGGAGCGGGGGGGGGGAGGGGGGGAATCTATGTGGATTATTATTTTCTTTCATTTATTATAAAGAGAAATAATAATGTAGTATTACAAATAAAAAATCCACTATATTTAAGTCTTAAATATCCTTCAATATATCAACGCCACTTTAGAGTGAGGATGAGAACAGTCCCAGCCTTCAGTCAGAAGGGGGGGGGCTGCGGAGGCCACTCACCCCCAGGCCTGTGAGGAGGGGGGCGTGCGTGTAGGTCAGCAGGGTGTGGGGAGGTCCCACCAGGGCGTAGCTGGGGCCCAGGGTCTTCATGTACACCTCCCCCGCAGACCCAGTGACACCTGTACGACGAGGGCCCGGGGCGGAGGTATGGCTGCGGCCGCAGTCCCTGGCACCAGGCCGTGCAGGCTGTTAGGAACTGTGGGGGCTGGCATGTCGTGCTCCCTTGGGTGCTGGACTGCCCAGTTCCCCCGTGGCCGGGGCCCCGTCCTGTGTCCACGGCGCCACTCTGGCCCCCGAACCCAGAGCAACCTGTCCGTTTAAGAGGTGATATGGGTTTAAGAGGTGATATGGTTTTAGAGGTGATACACTGGTTTAAGAGGGATATGGTTTTAAGGATTTATATGGTTTAAGAGGTGTATGTTTTAATAGTGTATGTTTTAATAGGTGAAGAACAGGTTAAGAGGGTGATATGGTGTAAGAGGGAAGATGGTTTAAGATTTTACCAGGTTTAAAGAGGTGATATGGTTTAAGAGGTGATATGGGTTTAAGAGGTGATATGGGTTTAAGAGGTGATATGGGTTTAAGAGGTGATACGGGTTTAAGAGGTGATACGGGTTTAAGAGGTGATATGGTTTAAGAGGTGATACAGGTTTAAGAGGTGATATGGTTTAAGAGGTGATATGGGTTTAAGAGGTGATATGGGTTTAAGAGGTGATACGGGTTTAAGAGGTGATACGGGTTTAAGAGGTGATATGGTTTAAGAGGTGATACAGGTTTAAGAGGTGATATGGTTTAAGAGGTGATATGGTTTAAGAGGTGATATGGGTTTAAGAGGTGATATGGTTTAAGAGGTGATATGGGTTTAAGAGGTGATATGGGTTTAAGAGGTGATATGGTTTAAGAGGTGATATGGGTTTAAGAGGTGATACAGGTTTAAGAGGTGATATGGTTTAAGAGGTGATATGGGTTTAAGATGATATGGGTTTAAGAGGTGATATGGGTTTAAGAGGTGATATGGTTTAAGAGGTGGTATGGTTTAAGAGGTGATATGGGTTTAAGAGGTGATAGGGGTTTAAGAGGTGATATGGGTTTAAGAGGTGATATGGGTTTAAGAGGTGATAGGGGTTTAAGAGGTGATATGGGTTTAAGAGGTGATATGGGTTTAAGAGGTGATAATGGTTTAAGAGGTGATATGGGTTTAAGAGGTGATATGGGTTTAAGAGGTGATATGGTTTAAGAGGTGATATGGGTTTAAGAGGTGATACAGGTTTAAGAGGTGATATGGTGTAAGAGGTGATATGGGTTTAAGAGGTGATATGGGTTTAAGAGGTGATATGGGTTTAAGAGGTGATATGGTTTAAGAGGTGGTATGGTTTAAGAGGTGATATGGGTTTAAGAGGTGATAGGGGTTTAAGAGGTGATATGGGTTTAAGAGGTGATATGGTTTAAGAGGTGATATGGGTTTAAGAGGTGATATGGGTTTAAGAGGTGATATGGGTTTAAGAGGTGATATGGGTTTAAGAGGTGATAATGGTTGGAGCAGCTGAGGGGGGTCCCTGCTGTTGTTTGAGAGGGGGGACTTACTGACTGGTGTGTAGGGGGAGGGGTTATGGTGTGGAGACGCATCCTGCAGGAAAATAGAACGACACATATAAATCACTACATGGAGCGATAGAAAAATGGTGTTTCTAAGTTGATGCTATACTTCACATGCATTGTTGTATAAAAACCAATGGTGTCTACAGTAATACTGATAAGAGGCAGTTGCATGCATGACATCGTTACGATCTGTGTGTGTGTGTGTGTGTGTGTATGTGTCATACTTTATTAAGTTATCTTTGGAGGGTGAAACATCTTTCAATCAGCAATTTGTACAACGTATAACATTTTCATAGTAAAACAATGTGACAGAACCCACTGTGAACAGGCAGGTTAGAAACAACGGTATGGGTAAGAAGTCTTACTGCGGATGCTCAAAAGCTTGTAGTCAGAAGTAAACAGTAAATATCTGGATAAATACATGCATTAACATCCACTCATGCTGAAGATTCAGGGTAAAGTTGAAGTTGCCCAATCCCTCTTTAAGGCAGTCCATGCTATACATGGCTGCTTCTATTATATACAGCATTCACAGCTGCTGCTGTCAAACACAAAATCATTCTTACATTAGAAATAAACAAAATGAATTATAAACGAACAAAATAAGAATAGAGAATATAGAGAACAAGGTAGAGATAGAGAGAGAGAAGGAGGTAGAGAGAGGGAGAGAGGGAGAAGAAGGTAGAGAGAGGGAGAGAGGGAGAAGGAGAGAGAGAATGAGGTAGAGGTGGAGAGAGGGAGAGATTCAAAAGTGAATTAGCTTTATACAGTGAGTCCGTGCATGTCTGTGTTTGTGCGTGTGTGTGTGTGTGTGTGTGTGTGTGTGTGTGTGTGTGTGTGTGTGTGTGTGTGTGTGTGTGTGTGTGTGTGTGTGTGTGTGTGTGTGTGTGTGTGTGTGTGTGTGTGTGTGTGTGTGTGTGTGTGAGTGTGTCTGTGTGTTTGTATGGTGCATGTGTGCACTTGACTGTGTGTGGTGCAGCGTGTCCCTTGGCAGGCCTGATGGATAAAGAGCAGGAGGCTTGTGGCCCAGCTGAGAACTGCTTTGCATAAGGCCCAGTGCCCAACCCTGGGGCAATGCAGGGGAATGGCTGCAACCGTCATGGAAAAACCCCTGCATTACATAAGGATAAAATCCCCCCGCTGCTGGTTTCGGGTAGGCCTACTTCTGCATTAATGGTGGTTCTCCTCAGCTCTTCTCCTCTAGGAGGTGGGGTTGGGATGTTCACTGTGTCTCCTATTTGTCATCTATTATTCATAACTGTCAGTAATCGGATAAGAAAATTGTTCAGAAACAGGTCCAACCCAACCGTCAGTAAATACCACAGAATAGGAATGGCCGAACATGGATACGTGAGGGGAGTTTGTTTGTTGTTTTGCTATGCAACTGGTATGCACAACCTATCTCCACTGTCCCGACTGAATTACAAGCTGTTCCCCAACACAAACGACAGAAGAGACACACAATGACCAACATGGTCGTACCATGGTACAGCGTCCCCGATCCACGATTCTTTCACATTTTCAAAGAAACTAAAAAGTTTCCGTCTGCCAAACACAATGTGTCTGTTTAATGTGTCTTGATCACATTTCCAGTCAGATATGTGCACTTTATTTTCATAATCTTTGTTCATTGGATGCATATGAAGTTTAGTTTGTTAGTTAATGCATGGATTTCTATCATTGCCATGGTGATGGATATGGACGCGTTATTTTACGTAGCTGATGATGTTCTTTCAATAAAGACATTGATTTTAGAGTGACTCAGGGATGACTTATTATTTATTTTTCGTCTTCTTTTGGACGGACTAGGACAAAGTATTTTTGTTGGCTCTGCCGAACAATCCATTCCAAAGGTTCATTATTTACCTAAAGTTTTTTATTGATGCACTCACCCTTCAAAAAACCTTTAAAGCGCCATTCAATGTCTATGATTAACTTTAACAACAAATGTGCATCGTTAGCCTCATAACATAATTGCCTAAGTCATATTTTGGGCAACTTGTGATATCCATCCCAACTCTACTCTCCTAACGCTGCTGATTCCCTTTGTCATTGGCTATACCCTTATCCAATCAGAGTGCTTTTTACATTCCATAATCACTATCTGCCGCAGTCATCTATTTGCCTTAGGCATTTTGGACACTTGATACAAGTTCAACCCTAAAATAGGCTTTAGGCACTCATGCTATGAGGCTAACGACATATATGAATAGAAACGTCCTGGGTTGTCCCTACAACAACAAGTTGGGTTGGGCCCAGGGCAGGGACTTCATCGTCGTGGCCCTCTGTCAGACCTTGATGCCTCCTGAACATCGTACGCCCATCGGCCCCTGCGGCCCCGCCCTGCATCTCCTCCTCTCCCCCCTGTTCCATCTCATCCTCTCCACCCTGCTCCATCTCATCCTCTCCCCCCTGCTCCATCTCCTCCTCTCCACCCTGCTCCACCTCATCCTCTCCACCCTGCTCCACCTCATCCTCTCCACCCTGCTCCATCTCATCCTCTCCACCTTGCTCCATCTCATCCTCTCCACCCTGCTCCATCTCATCCTCTCCACCCTGCTCCATCTCATCCTCTCCACCCTGCTCCATCTCATCCTCTCCACCCTGCTCCATCTCATCCTCTCCCCTGCTCCATCTCATGTAACAGGGTGGAGGAGTCTCTCTGGGCCTTGGTCCCTCGGGGATGCAGAGCTCCACAGCAGTGGGCCAGATGACAGGAGACATTAGGAAGGGAGGCCCAGCGGAGGACCCAGGTCGGTAGGAGGCTGGGGATGGAGGAAGGCTCTAGGCGGTGCTGGAGGGTATATGGCGGCTGTATGAAGCGCCGGTGTGAGCTCTCATTGGAAACACGACCTGGCCAAGTTCCAGTTAGGACACACCCCTTTGAATGGGACAGCCTATTTCATATCATATCATCATTCATGTTTGTGCAAAAATAAAAGTGGATTTATGCATAGTGCGGCCTCCCTCCTACTTAAATGTATAGCCCTTAATCACCTTTACAGTCTCAAAGGGCTTAACAGGCCTAATATTTATGACACCCCCAAAGGATCTATGAGGGAACCTCACAACTTGACCCTTGGCTAATCTATGCTGTTGTAATGACATAGCTTAGGAATACCCTTCGGGCCCTGACAGACCCCACGGCCGAGAGTAACTTCTCCTACGCCATTGGAAAGGTTGAGAGGGGGGCCGGTCAGCTGGTTGAAATCACCCATAGCCACTTAATCCAACACACTGCCCCTTTAAGGGGAACTAGAGGTTTATTAGCCCTTTGATATATGATGTATACATATACTTTATTGTACAATATATTTATGTCTTAAAAGATATTAATTATATATTAATTTATTGATGTATATTAAAATCTTGCCTACGATTGGAAAAAATATCAAAAGAAACTGATTGTCATTCCCTCCTCACCACAGCAGGGGGTGCTGTCCCGGGGCCGTCCTGCTGCTCCAGGCCTCGCTTCCTCCTCAGCAGCTCTCTGACGGGGTCTCTCACCCGCACACCCTGGTACGGCCGCGGGGGCCCGGGGGCCGGCAGTGCTGGAGGTCACGGGGGGGAGGGGGGGGAGAAGGTAGGAGACACAAGAAGAAGAAGGAGTTCAGTGAAGAAGGCGCTGGCCCTCTGACAGCTCAGCTCATGCATGAACCTGCTCAGAGGCAGGTTCATGCATGAAGGCCGCAGCTCCTGCATGCCACAGACGCCACTCTCTGGACTACACGGGTTCCCATACACCGCTTGGGGCCACAGATCTACCGGGCCTAAAGGGGCTCGGGACTACACACGTGTCTCCTGGGCCCAAAGGGGCTAGGGACCACACAAAGGGCCAGTTAGGGCCTCTTCTCCGTTCTGTGTTCTGGGTTGTTCTGGGTTGTTTATCGTGTTGTTCGACCCCATTGCTGTAAAGCGCTCTGTGGTCGTCATCAAACTGCTTAAGGAAGCCTCCTCTAGAATGAGCCTCGTGGTTATCCAAACAATTTATGAACATAAAGCATCACTATGAGTTGCTTCTAGTTCTATTGTACCCCACTGAAGCCATACAGAACACCTGAGCTAGCTAGTGAGATAACTACTGGAAGTATTTTTTATGCCAAAGTGTAATGGTAAACTCTTAAACATTTCAATATCACTATCAAGTGAGCTATCAAGTCACTAGTTATCCTTAATAACTGTTTACTGCTAGCGTCCGCCATTCTGCAGTGATACCTAGCAAACCATAGTAGATTTAGACACTTCACTGAGTCTGTGTAAGAATAAGGGTCCATCAGACAGGTTTTGCATGGCAACTTTAAAGGCAAGATTTAACATGGAAACAAACGCATGAACAGAACTCCATAAAAACAACCACACACACACACACACCCACACACACACACACACATAAACACACACACACACACACACACACACACACACACACACACACACACACACACACACACACACACACAAACACACACCTCATTATCCCCAAGGCCATAATAATTCTCAGAGGCCAACATGGGTTAGACATCTTTGAATGTGTTGTGAGTGGCAGTTGTTGACTGTCAGGAAAACTGGAAGAGATGAGACATGACCGCAGGGATCTCTTTACTTAAGAACCATTTCTTTTGAACTTCATCTACGTTAACTTCAGTGTTTTCCCTCTCTCCCCCTCTCTCTCTTCCCTCTCCCTCTATATCCTCCCAGCTCTCTCTCTCTCTCCATTATCCCTAATTTCCCCTCCTTCTCCCTCTCCTCGTCTTCCCTCTCTCACACTCCCTCACTCTTTTTCATTCAGAGATTGTGCATGTGCACGTAAATAGCATCATACTGTGGAGTGTGCGTGATGACGCCTGCTTGAAGAAGCCTCAGCTGGCCGAGTCTGATTGGACTCTGGGACTGGGTCAGGTTGCATCGGGGAACCAATGCACGCAGGATAAACCAGCCATCAGCACACACACAGGGGGGGATCCCTGACGTGCCAACATGAGACATCTGCTCTGATAGTCAACTGGTTTCAACACATCCACCTGCGACCTGGTCTGGAAGAGAGGGGAGACGCCTACACCCACATACCTCACTTTCTCTACACCTCTTTGTTACCTCGAGAAGATGTGACACGTTATCTGAAACAATTACAATTGAACCTCAATCAGATGGAACTCCTTTTCAGGCGGGTTTACCTGATGATAAGGGTGGTGTTTGGGGCTCAGGGTCTGCAGACACAACCCATACATCAAGTTAACCACCCTGGATATCAAACACCTACAGCATGGACGTCAACAACACAACGCAATCAGGGAATGTGATCCCTTGTGGCTCAGCGGCAGAACAAAGGGGGGGCTGTGTGTGAACCGCCTCCTACTCAGCAGCTACAGAGCAGCGCTGATGTCCCGTTCAATGGACCACGTGTTCCCAGCAGATCCTAATCTGCAACACCTGCTGGTTTCATCAGCCTGCCTTGTAAACGAGTCTCCCGCCCTTGGCCCCAGCAGGCAGGGCGGTTGGTGAGAGTGTGATGAAGAAGAACCAACAGCCATCACATTCTCACATCAAACCCCCAGGTGATAGCATAGTGGAGTGCCACCGAAAGTATTTTCCCTAAGAGTATCAGCGACTAAGGACCTAATTGGTCAGCGACCCAGTACACTCCCTTACCCAAAACAATGAGACACACAAAGCCGATGACGTGCCGAGAGGCGCCGGATATCAGCAAGATCTGCTCTCATGTGTCATTCTGCAGACGCTTCTGTCCACAGTGACTGACAGTGAGGAGCTGACAGTGACGCAGAGAGGAGCAGTGAGGGTCTGACAGTGATGCAGAGAGGAGCAGTGAGGGTCTGACAGTGATGCAGAGAGGAGCAGTGAGGGTCTGACAGTGATACAGAGACATGGGGAGCAGTGTATATAATAACTGCACAATAACAGCTATGCTAAGGCAAAGACGCGCAAAAAACACATACCCATTAAAATGTTCAATCATCAGACCAGGGTTACGGATACTAACTTGATTAGGTTGTAGTACTTTACCAAGAAACAGGTCACTATGAGCGGTGTTGATGGAGTCACTCACACATTCACAATATTATATTGACAGCTGCTGCAGAGGTAAAGTGTTTATTAAAGAAACGCAAACACACATACACACACAAACACACACACATTTATAAACACACATAGATAGATACACTGGACACACCCACACACACACACACCCATACACACACACACACACACAGACACACACACACACACACACCCAACACAAGACCAACACACACACACACACAAACTGGCAGGAACCTAATCAAAAGAGGAACCTTCCCAGCTGGGGAGCATGATTCCGCGCTTCACATTTTGCATATCAAGATTACAGTTCAGGAGGGCAGACTGTACACCCCAATTTCCACAGAATAAAATTCCCGTTGTCCAAAATAATAGGACTGTTGAATTGATCTGCACAATGTCGTATTGTTTCTTGCTTTTGAATCTGTTGAAATGTGCATTTTGAAATGTGCTGTGTTAAATAGAATAATTGATTTTATAATCTGCATATCATATTATAAACGGTAAGAAGTGAACCTTGGATCTCTTGCGGTTGATCCTTGACCTTAGAGCTGGCCTCACGAGACCACGAGGGCTCGCACCTGCAACCAACAGCCAGACCAGTAGGCTGCAAACCAACAGCCAGACCAGTGGGCTGCAAACCAACAGCCAGACCAGTAGGCTGCAAACCATCAGCCAGACCAGTAGGCTGCAAACCAACAGCCAGACCAGTAGGCTGCAAACCAACAGCCAGACCAGTAGGCTGCAAACCAACAGCCAGACCAGTAGGCTGCAAACCAACAGCCAGACCAGTGGGCTGCAAACCAACAGCCAGACCAGTAGGCTGCAAACCAGCAGCCAGACCAGTAGGCTGCAAACCAACAGCCAGACAGCCAGACCAGTAGGCTTCAAACCAACAGCCAGACCAGTAGGCTGCAAACCAACAGCCAGACCAGTAGGCTGCAAACCAACAGCCAGACCAGTAGGCTGCAAACCAACAGCCAGACCAGTAAGCAGTCCTCTGGAGGGCAAACCAGCAGCCAGACCAGCAGCCAGACCAGCGGCCAGACCAGCAGCCAGACCGCCTGAGGACAAACCAACTGCACGGTTCAGATCTGTTCAGTGTTGCTCTAGAGGTGCTCGGTAGGATAGAACACAGCTGGCGATACCTGACAGCACTAATCCCAAAGCATTACTGGAGGTCAGGGTGAGGGTCTCATGAGAGGCCCTAGAGACAGACCAGTTGGAGCGTAACAAGAAGAGCAGTGAGATGCCCCTTACCTTTGTCCCAGTGCATTCTCAGCTGTAGTGATGGACGGATGCTCTGCCGTGAGTCTGGGTCACCATGAGATGGTTCATCAAAAACAACCCAAAATCATAAAGCGACAACCTGACCACGTTTGAAGGATCTGATGATTAACCCTGCACCCGCCCCCCCCCAATACGCACACACAGCTAATGACGTCACACCGAGAACCCAAAAAACACCCGCCCTGGCAATGAGCACCCATGTTTCCTCAGACTGCCAACATCATCGTGAAACGCCTCTTTCTGGACCTGCACCTCAAGGCGCAGCTGAAGAGGGAAGAAGAACTACAGAAACCCCTCTCCCCCCTGCTTAGTAACGCATACGAACTGTCTGGAGAACCAGCAACAAGGGACCAGATTGTGCCAAAATTGTGTCATTTAAACCAAATATGAACCAAAGAGACCAATGTCACCAATGGACAGCAGTCGACAGCCACACCCCAAAATAAGTCTGCTTCGCCCCGAAGCCATTCTGTTGAGGATGACTTGAAAGAATTGATATTTTATCTCTAATAAAGAGACTTTCACAAATATTCAATTTTCTCTCAAAATCAATTTACTCTGTGGAGAAAAAGGATAAACAATAACATATAACATTACAAATAGTTTACAAGAGGGATATATATAGTCCAATCAATAGTTGTCAATCTCAATGAATTATTATTAAGTAAATGAATATGATTCACTGAAGAACTATAAATGTGCCCGTGAACCATGAAACAAACAGTGAATGGAACATTATTAACTAACTTCCTCATTATCTTCTTCCTCATTATCTCTATAGATTAGTATTATTATTGACTATTGATTGGACAATATATATCACTCAAAATATGTGTAATGTTATTGTTATTCTTTAACACAGAGTAAATGGATTTTGAGAGAAAATGTAAAGGTTACTACTTCAAAAGGAGTAGATTTGAGAACTTGGAAATGCATCATTGTTTGAGATATTAAACATGAGGAAATGGTATTCAGAAGGTGAAACTGAGGGCTATGACATCGCTCCATGTTCCTACGATTCTCTCATATTCATATTGTTTCTAACATTCTTTATTTCTGCTCCTGTTTGTGTTTTTTTTTCTCTTACTTCATCTCAAACTAAAAAACATTTGTAACCTTTTCAATATAGTTATGTCTTTTCTTTAAAAATATATATTGGGCTTTGCTTAAAAGGCAACATGTTTTTGAACTTGTGTGGTCCTGTCAACTTCCAAATGGATCATCATCTGAATGCTAATCAGCTGTTATACCTGAGACATCATAATCCCTTTGTGGGATCAAAAGTGTAGCATGTGGTTAACTGGAACGGTTAAGGGTGTAATGACCAAGACAAATACACGAAACCTCAACCTTTGGCATGCAATGAATGTTGAGTGTAGTCATGTTCCCTATTTAAACAGTACTTGCTTAACACTACTTGAACACTTCGTCATACACAAGCACCGACCCTCCCCACTCAGGTTCTCTGATGGCCAGAAGCATACGTGAGTGAAATGACTGGTGGGCATGCAGATCTGCTGCTCCACCTGCCAGGGGGGGTCGTTACTAGAGCGTCAGTCCCATCACAGGCACACATAGTAGCAGCCCTACTTCATATAAACAGGCTCATAGTACTTCAGACACTTCCAAAGGCTATCAAAGTAAAAGAAGAGCTCATACTATTCCCATCCATCAACAGTCATTAGCATATTGAGTGCAGCTGCAGAAATCTAGAGTCTAAATTGAGTGTCAGCCGACTGAGACTGAAACCTTCCTCTGCCTAGTCTATCAGCGGTGGAAGGGGGAAACACCTGCACTGCGGGCTTGACTGACCACTACCCCCAATGGTTTACTGGCTTCTCCCGCCTCTCTCTCGCTCTCTCTCTCTCACACACACACTCTCAGCTCTCGCTGGCGCACACTCTCTCTCTCTCTCTCACACACACACACACACACACACACACACACACACACACACACACACACACACACACACACACACACACATATATATATACACACACTCACACACAAACCCTCTCTTTCTCTCTCACTCACACAAACACACACACACACACACACACCCTTGCACTAATAAATGATAATATATTTTTTATTTTACTGCTGTTCACTGTAAACCTGGTCCAGAGTGTTCTCCAGACAGCCGTCAGGACTCGGGGCAGGGCTGGGGCGGATGTGTTGGGGCATTCCAGGGCGTTGTACGGGTAGCAGCTGAACCTTGTTACCGCTGCAGGGCCCAACAACACTTCTACCGGCGCCATTTGTTAGTGAACAGTTAGAAGGAACAGATTAGACTCCTTTTTTTATTGAATGATTCACAAGGCTCCTCCCACACACATAGCTCCTAACCGGTATTGGGACTGTTGCCAAGCAACACAAGCATGCTCCTGCACACCAGACCTCCTGGGTGCGGGATGCCTCCGTACATTTCCGTATAGCGCGCTTCCAGTGAAATGGTAAAAGTATGTGGACTCTGGCTGTGTTACTGGGATGAGTTAACAGCTTATGGTGGTAAGTGGTGAGGAGTTATTAAGAACAATGAAAGCACAGGTATGGTTTAGAGCCCCATTGGTGCGGTACTCTGTACCAGCAGTGATGGGCCGCCTCTCGTCCAACCAAATCTTTCAGTGGGATCGGAATCTTTTATAACATCCAATTTAATAATAACCTCTCATTAACCTGTCATGCTAAAGCTTTCTGTGTGTGTGTGTGTGTGTGTGTGTGTGTGTGTGTGTGTGTGTGTGTGTGTGTGGTGGTGTGTTGGTGTGTGTGTGTGTGTGTGTGTGTGTGTGTGTGTGTGTGTGTGTGTGTGTGTGTGTGTGTGTGTGTGTGTGTGTGTGTGCAGTCCTGCTAGTGCAGGGCCTGTGTGTGCATGTCAGTTCTTGGAGGACTGCAGCACGCCTCTACATGCAGAGCAAACAGACCCGCTCCAGGGCCCTGATCCACTCTCCCCTTTCACTAACTGACTCACTCTCTGTCCTCCTCCCTCTCCCCTTTCTCTTTCTGACTCACTCGCTCTCTCTCTCTCTCTCTCTCTCTCTCTCTCTCTCTCTCTGTGCCCCTCTCCCACTTCCCTGTCACTAACTGAATGACTCTCTCCCTCTCTCTCTCTGTCTCCCTCTCCCTCTCCCCACTCTCTCTCTCTCCCCCTCCCCCCCTCTCCCCTCTTTCTCTCTGTCCCCCTCTCTCCCTCCCCCCCAGTGTTGGTCCCGCCACAGTAAGGCCTGCCCCTGGCCCTTGACTCTCAGGACAGACAGTTTGAAAAGAGGCGAAGAGGAGTTGTTAAAGCGCTTTCACACCTGCCCACTCTGTGAATAAAGGGTCAACATTGGGAGGATTTGGCTGAATAACCTGGTGTTAGTGAGCACTACAAGACTCAACAAACCCACATTGTGCAGGTGACCCGTTAGAGGAGGCTGATGGCTGGTATCGTTTAGGTAATGAGAAAGGAGCCGGGATAATGGATGATTAATGAACACTACTGTAGCAACGCCACTTCCCTGTTCCTCTGTGTTGCTGTTGTGTGAGGCAGCAGAGCCAGGTGTCGCTCCGCTTATCTTAGTTAAACATCCACCTTTTCTTGGGAATTTCTTTACAGATAAATTGGTAGGGTGCGGCAAAAGAAAGCACACAGCATTAAATATTCCCCTGTATTTCACAACCACAGCCAGGCCAACGGGATTGAAGTGATGAAAAGTGAGAAAGAAAATGTGCTGCAACCAAACATCACTCACACGCTTCATCTAAGGATAATACTTTGAGGAAGCAAAGAGTGTGTGTGTGTGTGTGTGTGTGTGTGTGTGGTGTGTGTGTGTGTGTGTGTGTGTGTGTGTTTGTGTGTGTGTGTGTGTGTGTGTGTGTGTGTGTGTGTGTGTGTGGTGTGTGTGTGTGTGTGTGTGTGTGTGTGTGTGTGTGTGTGTGTGTGTGGATGTGTGTGTATGGGGGGGGGCGGTGGCAGGTCAGAAGCAGAGATATTGATGATTCCTTCTGGTGCCTTTCAAAAAACTTGAATATTATGGAAATCTGTTATTATTCATAGTTGTTATTTCTTTCTTCCCTGAAGCGAGGGCTCAGATCTCTGTGGGTAAAGGAGCCATTTGTTCCGACCTGCTTTTACAGTGAGTTGAAAAATCAGCACTCTCAAAAGTTTCCTGATATGGTTTTGTTTGTTTTGTAATGTCCTCCATTGCCCTAAAGAAACATCCCACCATGGGATTAATCCTTAGGAGACACAAAGGCCACCTTTCACAGTCAAACTCAACAGTGCTTGTGTTGGCAATTGTATTTTCCTTTATCAAAGATTTAACCCTCATGATTTGATGATTAACAAAATTATTACCCTTGGTTAAATGAAACTGACTCATAAGGAAGTGGTAGTGATTAGGAATGGGACTTGTTTTTGTTTTTCCCCAGAGAACTGAATCGGGTAACTGAAACCCTAAAAAACCTGTTTAACTGATGCTATACATGCAACCAGTATTTATATAAGAATCAGTATTTTTGTTTTAATTTAAGAAGTCCAGACTGAGGGAGTTAGGGAGGGGAAGTATGATAACTGGAATTGCTATGTGTTGGCCTACATATGACAGAGGATGAGCGATGCTTCGATACACTGTGGTTATCTGTAAGGTTACACTGCCACCTGGTGGCCGACCACGACCGGTTGCTCTATTCCTGGTTGAGTCAGTGTAGTCCGTCTAGTCGTAATTTCTTGAACCCAGAAATGTTGAGTACACTAAAGTTTTATTGCAGAAATGTCATCTATAGGCCAAATGGATGGAATTGAACTTGGTTGCTAAAAGTTGCACTTTGGGCAATTTGCATAATTAGCATAATAAGCTAATTATGGCGAGACACCACAGGTGCATAGGGTAAAAAAATGTAATAATAGATATCACCATGAAACTTTCTTGGTTGATTACTTATGTTAAGATGAGAAAAAAATGAATTGCATGTTTTTGGTATTTTAATGTTTAAACATGCAAATGCAGCCATGTCTCATAAAACCTCATACAAAGATGCAAAATAACTATATACAGCATGCACATACACACAAACCAAAAATAATTATATACAGCAAAAGACAGAACTTTATACAACATGCACACAGACAAACACACAATAACTATATACAAGACCTATATACAGCAAAAGAAAGAACTATATATTACACAGCATGCTTACAGGACACACACAATAACTATATACAAGAACTGCAAACAGCATGCACACACACACACACACACACACACACACACGCTGTAAAATAACTATATGCAGTACACACACACACACACACACACACACACACACACACACACACACACACACACACACACACACACACACACACACACACACACACACACACACACACACACACACACACACACACACACTTTTACAACAAGAACCACACAATCCCACTCAATAGCCTTCACCATCTTCATCATTTGTTTCCTCATTCCCTTCAGCCTCATCTTCTTGGTCTTTTTGGGTATGTACATGTATTGTGAATGGGTTGCAGCAGCAGACATCACCCCCTTCACACTTGCAGTAGTCAGTGCAACTTATACTTGCAGCATGGCAGCTGCAGTTTCCTTTGCTGCAGGCCTTCAATGTGCTGCAGCTACCACTGGTGACATCAAGCAGATTTATTGGAGCCACTGCCTGGAAGGCAAGAGCGGGCATGACAGCCCCTTCTTTAGCAATCTCCCACCCAAACGTACTGATGTCTATGGCCTCTGCAGGAGGCTCTCTCTGACCTGCAGCTTTCCACAACATGACCTGAAGATGAGCACGCAGTATGTGCAGCATCAGGTTCGCATCAGTTGGAGGAAGCTTCTTAAGTTTGGGAGGCTTTTTGCTGCGACTGTAGATCTGGTAGCGAGTTCTATTCATCGACTTGGCCTTCTTCTGCCCATACAGTGCGATAAAGAACTCTGTCCCAGTATCTTTAAGGTCACTATGAGTAGCATCAGGTTTCCTAAGCACTGTATTGAGACCAAGAATGTTTTTTCCAAGGAGTACTTTCAGCGCAGATGTCTTGCCCTTGCCACATGGATAGGAGCCAGTGTCACATCCCGACAGCGCATGCATCCCCGGGAGACCTTGACATCTGTCACCCAATCCTCTGATGGTGGCATTTATATTTAGGATGGTGCCATTCCACTTCTCCATCTGCACTGTTGATTGAACATTGGCCTTCCATGCCCAGTACACCAACAGAACAAATACGTCAGTGTCATCACTTAGGATACGTATTGTCGGAGCCCCTGCTTCAGCTGCTTGCAGCATGTAGCTAATGAGGGTGATGTCAGCCCCCTCATGCTTCACAATGCAGTCTGTGTGGTTCACAAATAAGATGTTATGAGTGGTGAGGTCAAATGTGCACAGAAGGCGCGATAACTGGGTCTTAGTTTATGTGCTCTTCATCACAGCTTCTCGACAAGGAAGGGGTGTGTTGACTGTCAGCTTATAATCAATTGCACCAATAACTCCTCGCCTTCTCCTCTCATGATCCTTAGCAGTGGGTTCATCATTGTACTGGTCAAAGATGACGAGGGTCTCAATAACTCCTGCTGCAGTATAGGCATTGGAGAGGCGTGAATTGATGCTTGAGGCAATGTCCTTAATCGTACCTGCCACTGGCCAGACAATGTGATAGAGCAACTGACTTCCATCAACTAGAATAACATTGGGAAGTGGAGCATTTTCATCAGGTACTCCCAATCTTTTGACAAGGACAGACTTGTCACCCTTCCTCAGGCAACCAAATTCATCAATGAGTGATGGTGGAACTGGACTGAGCTCATGATCAAAAACATCTTTCAACTATATGCCACGCTGCTGCCCCACGACTAAGAGTCGAGCCAAGAGGGCCTCCATGTCGTAGATAGGCTTGCCTTTCACAGTCAAAGCTTTCTTCATCACCTCCATGGTTGTGATTCTCTTACCAATGTGGCTATGGAAGCCTTCAGGAAGAGAATCTGCAGAATCTTTGCTCTGCTGTTCACCACTGTGAAGTGCATTCTGCATGTTCACCGAGTCTGGTGCCGCTTATCCATTCACGATGTTGTAAAGAATTTGCTGGTTCTCTTTTAACGGATGAGAAAGTTGCTGGAACTCCTCCATGATTTTATTGCGATCTCCTCGATCAATTTCTTGTCTTCTCTCACCTTCCTCCTTATGTTTCCATCTACTCTGCTTCACATTTCCATTCACATGAACATTTTCCTCCTCCTCTGAATTTTCTGGAATGTCCTGATTTACATACATTTCTTCCACTGTCTGGGAAAGGTGGGAGCAAATGGGATGGGAATTGATCCACACTGCAACTTGCACTTCATTGGTTGAGATGCAGTCAGTCCACCTTGTCCTTTCCCTTGTTTAATGTATGTCTGCTCACCAAACTGGTCAGCAGGTACAGGTTCCTACAAGGTTCCTTAAAGGTTTTCACCAACTCAGTCCCCCTTGGAAAAATAATTTTGAACCTGGCTTTATCACATGTGTGCATACAAATTAGAGCATATTTAACGAGATATGGCCTCATTCATTTGCATATGTATACATTAAAATACAAAAAACATGCAATACATTTCTTTCTCATCTTATTATAGGTAATCAACTCTGAAAGTTTCATGGTGATATCTATTTATTTATTTACCCTATTCACCTGTAGTGTCTTGCCTTAATTGCCTATGTATGCTAATTATGCTAATTGCCCAAAGTGCAACTTTTAGCAACCAAGTTGAATTCCATCCACTAGGTCTATAGATGACATTTCTGCAATAAAACTTCAGGGTACTCAACATTTCTGGGTTTACTATTGGGCCTATGGGGATTACGACTAAACACATGTCGTATCAAAAAGAGATAACATACTCATTCGTCCCATTCCTGGAAGACATTATTGAAGTATACTCTGTGTGTGTGTGTGTGTGTGTGTGTGTGTGTGTGTGTGTGTGTGTGTGTGTGTGTGTGTGTGTGTGTGTGTGTGTGTGTGTGTGTGTGTGTGTGTGTGTGTGTGTGTGTGTGTGGTGTGTGTGTGTGGTGTGTGTGTGTGTGTGTGTGTGTGTGTGTGTGTGTGTGTGTGTGTGTGCGTGTGTCCATTTACCACAGTTTGAAAGTTGGTAAGCAACGAAAGAAAATAGCTATGGACGTGTTGATACTGTTTCTTTGACAATATATCAGATCGTTATTTTACGAATTTGAAAAAGGAAACCTATCCCGATCAAACGCAATAGGCCCTACTAGCGGCGCTAAAGAATTATGATCACGGGAGCTACTGGGGGGCTAGATTGTTCATCGCAGGTGCTTTTCAACGCAACAAACAATAACAAATAATACGACACATGATATGCTACGAATCGACATAACAAACACCCATGGTCATCTTCACTTTCGCAAAGGAAAATTATAATTTCATAGTTCAATTTTGTTGATGTCTTCATATATATATATATGTGTGTGTGTGTGTGTGTGTGTGTGTGTGTGTGTGTGTGTGTGTGTGTGTGTGTGTGTGTGTGTGTGTGTGTGTGTGTGCGTGTGTGCGTGCGTGCGTGCGTGCGTGCGTGCGTGCGTGCGGGCGGGCGTGCGTGTGTGTGTGTGTGTCCAGCCGCTGTTTGTAACTAATAAGAATAACTGCACCACTCACTCCATCCAATAGATGGCGGCACATTTAATACGTTTCCACCATGGCGATATGCAATCTATATTTGCATAATCTATATTGCATATATTCCATATTATATCATAGATATTTCCATCGTCTTTAGTTTAATTGTCATGAGTTACACAATAAATTAACCAACATTTGAGCTACTTCTATTTCGAAATATTTCTTTTGCTCTAAAATGTTATCTATAGATAATTATAGTTTTAAGAGCCTTGCTTCTATTATTTTCTATGAGTAAATATAAAGTGACTTTTAACTGCTCTCATATAGCATCATGTTCAAACAAATACACTTCGGCCCATATTTCTTCCTCTATTACAAAATAGAGTAAGTATTTGAAGTTTTATATGGTGGCATATTAACAACACGAGTTTAATCTTTATGTTTATAAATAGCAAGAAATACATGCATTCTATCTAAGCGTTGCAGGTAATGCAAATAGAGTTATTGTTACATAAAGTATATCCACCATAGACTGTGAAAAAAAAAAAGTAGGGCCAAATTTAAAACCATTTCCTTTACTCTTTCACTTAAAAATGTCTTGATCTTGCATTTGTCAGGAAACAATACCTTTTGGATTGAATATGTAAGCCTGCTGCACAATTCTGAAGTCTATATTTCTGAATCAGTGTTTTGATCTTTCCTGAGCCCACAGCCCTGATACGAGGTGTGTAAAGGATCATGTTTCTGTGTGTTGCTTTGTATTTGGAGCGCTGTGTACCATCCCCCCCTTCCCCCTGTCGGTTTCATATTCCCTGTTGTCCACACATTGATATCTCATATCGGAAGTTATGGGGCCTTTCCTTTTCCTCACATTCACATCAATACAAGCGTGGAGGCAGGCTTCTTCTGAAACCCATGGGTCAGGGAGACCACTGGAGACCAGAGACCACTGAGGCCACCGGAGACCGCCGGAGACCGCTGCAGACCGCTTGAGACCACCGGAGACCACCGAAGACCACCAGAGACCGACAGAGACCACCGGAGACCACCGGAGACCGCCACCGGAGACCACTGGAGACCACTGGAGATCATCTTATTCCAACGAGCACATCAGGCCGTTCAATTAAGATATCCTCCTATCACCAGATCATGTTTACTTACATAATTAGGATATCCACCTAATACCAGACCCTGTTCAGTTATCTAAATCCATTGATCAATTAAGATACCCACTTATCACCAGACCCTGTTTAGTTATGTCAATCGATTTTAGGAAGATATGGCCTAAAACATGTAGGCCTACAAAAACACCAGTTTAAATATCTCTGTTTGAATTGTATTTTATTGAAAGCATGTTGATTCCTTAGGATGATGCTACATGAGTCCAAACACCTCTACAAACATGTCATCAATCTATTATGTCTATAATGGGGTCTGGGCCCAGAGAGAACTGAGAACCGACTCCTCAGTGTCACTGTATTCACAAAACAATTCAGCTCAAAAGGTCTCAGGTCGGATGATGACATCACGGTAAAATATGACACGTTGTCTCTCAGCAGAAAGAAGTAGAAATATATATTTGACTTCGACAAACTTGCCAATAGATTCAGCAACCTTGTTCGTCCCTGCTAGGGCACACACACACACACACACACACACAAACACACACACACACACACACACACACACACACACACGCACGCACGCACGCACGCACACACACACACACACACACACACACACACACACACACACACACACACACACACACACACACACAGTGTCGTAGTGGTTCGTGTGAATGTCAAATTATGATTAAAATAGCATTAGTACAGGAGCAGCTCTATTCGTGAAAACTTTTGACACATTTGAAATAAACGTTCGCTTCGTAGTGAGTGGAAGTGTGAAAGAAGCTTTCGATGACACCACATATCTCCCTCCCTCTCTGAAACCACTGAGCTCTTATAATTACCTGAAGAACAGGTGTCGTAAGTCAGAGTGGGAGAGTCCGCTGTCTGTCAGTCACACCTTGCCGACACAACGTCGGCTCGAACTGCTAAAGTTGGGATTTTAACAAATTTAAGCTGATTTATTAAGGGGTTGAGTGTTGTCTTCACACGGTGGGCACAACATGCGGGGACGTTTTAATCGTAAGGACACTTACTGGGAAACTGACGTGCCCACAGCAGTGGAGGTGGAATCCCCAGGCGAGCTGTCCCCTCTACCCGGGGGATCAACCAGCTCGGATTGGCCCGACACCCCCGTGTCTGGGTCAGCTCACACCCATCCGGAGGAACCAGACCCCCCCGTGTCAGGGTCAGCTCACACGGGCTTGGACCACCCTCACCAGAAAAGTAAGTTCGCAATGACGACTTCTTATCCAAATATGAGATGCATTAATATGCATCGACATGCAGGTCATCAGGGTCAGTTATCTTTTGAGTTTTAGTTATTTCAGAGGTACGGAACTATACAGCCTATTAATTGCCTGAAATGGTCGTAAAGAGATTTTACATTTTGCGATTTTACGTGTGGATCTCCTCCTGGCCAGAATATCACAGGGCAGTCTACCTCTAAGGGCGCTCAGTTCTCCAACTATCTCAAAAGGAGACGGACAAAAGTTCACCGATTACTATCTTCAATCTTTTTTTCGAATTTTCAATGGATTTTCAAAGAACATAACAAATAAAGAAGATACAGAATTTGTGGATTTGTGTGTGACAATTGGCCCATGGGCATACGGCCCTGACTGGATTTAAATAAAGGACTAATTAGTGTCCGTGTGTAGAAAACTTGATAATGTCTTAACATTAGCACTATTTAACCATTTGGGTGGTCCAAATTGGTGGAGTTTTGGTTATCCAAGTTGTTTCACACCATGATAACTCACCCTTTAAAATGGCCTTAGGCTATTGGTACATTCATTCCCTAAATGCCTTTCAAAGGTGTGGGTTTCTATATTTTGAGTTGTTTGTGACCGAGGCAGTTTCTTTAAGAAACAGGCCAAAGCCTCACGGCATGCATATGCTATAAGGGTTATTCCTTGGCTTCCCAACCAGAAAGCATGTTATCATATATCAATGTTGCAGGAAGTAGCCTATTGTATGTGTAACCTCCCTCCTCCTCCTCACAGAGTATTGTATGTGTACCCTCCCTCCTCCTCACATAGTATTGTATGTGTACCCTCCCTCCTCCTTACAGAGTATTGTATGTGTACCCTCCCTCCTCCTCACAGAGTGTTGTATGTGTACCCTCCCTCCTCCTCACAGAGTATTGTATGTGTACCCTCCCTCCTCCTCACAGAGTGTTGTATGTGTACCCTCCCTCCTCCTCACAGAGTGTTGTATGTGTACCCTCCCTCCTCCTCACAGAGTGTTGTATGTGTACCCTCCCTCCTCCTCACAGAGTGTTGTATGTGTACCCTCCCTCCTCCTCAAAGAGTATTGTATGTGTACCCTCCCTCCTCCTCACAGAGTATTGTATGTGTACCCTCCCTCCTCCTCACAGAGTGTTGTATGTGTACCCTCCCTCGTCCTCACAGAGTATTGTATGTGTACCCTCCCTCGTCCTCACAGAGTATTGTATGTGTACCCTCCCTCCTCCTGCTCCCCTCAGGCTCTGACTACAACCTTGAGAAGCGATACCTTGGGGTGCGTGTCAAAATGCCAGTGAAGGACATGCTGAGAAGCATCCGCCTGGCCCAGGGATGTGACCCACAAGAGCTGCAGGTCATTAAACACGTATTCCCTTATTTATGGCCTTTTTTTATATCAGTGCTTTGGGGAACATAGGTGGGAGTGAATTACATGACATTATTGTTTACAAAAGGCACGCAAACATCCAACCTAGGTGACCAAGCTACCCATGGATTGGGTGTGTTGTGCCTGAAGCTCAGAGCCCCCCAGGGTGACACACCTGGAGAGGGGGCAGTGGGAAGGGCTGCTTGTGTTGGCTGACAGCTTTTATTCATGCAGTGGATGTTTTTGTTTGTGTGTCTGTCCTCACAGGAGAAAAGTCTCAAAAGGTCTAAAGGTACGGAAAATCCCACAGCACCCATGACCGGTTTTAGGAGAGCACAGGCCCACGGCCAGCAGACACCAGCAGCAGACACTGTTTCAAGCAAATGTTGGCATTAGGATAGCCCATTTATTTATTTATTTATTCATCATTAAATTTAATATTTGTTTTGAACTGAGGGCACATTTGAAACCTTTGAAGAAAAATGAATTGGATTCAGTGTGAAAACTTCCCAATGCATATTTCTTCCACAGGAGAGAAGAAACGAGTGAATACTTGCAAAGAGCGTCAATCTAACAAGGTGAGTACAGGAGAACTCTATAACTCAACATGTAGGAGGCGTGTGTCGTTGGATTGGGCGGGTGACGTTGAACTGCTGTGACCCGGTTGTCTTGGTTCTCCCAGAGGAAGCGCCCCAATAAAAGCCTTGAGGAGCTGGCTATCATTGTGGAGGTGCTGGAGGAGGACCTCAAAATGGGCAACACTTACAGCTCCCATCGGCCCTCCGCCGCCTCCAACCCCTCCCCCGCCTTCCTGCTGTCCTTCAGGTCTACGGAGCCCAGCAGCCCTACCTGGGGCGGCACGCCGCCGCGCTACGGCCAGGCCTCCTGCAGCAGCCCCGAGTCGGGGCCCTTGAGCAGCTGTGGCTCGGCCTCCGACCCCCACAGCCCCTCCAGCGACAGCATGAGCGACGGCGGCTCCAGCGACCCTCTGTCCCAATGCCTCCCTTCGTATCAGCGGTGCATGGCCGGTTACCATAGCGCCGCCGACGACAGTGACGGCATGATCCCCAGCCCCGAGTACACGGCGGCCCTCTCCTCGCCAGGCCCCACTGAGTTCTGGCGAGCAGCTTCCCCCGACAGCCCAGACTTCGCCCCCCCCCCCGGCCACGACCTGTTCAGGGACCACGGGGTCGAAGGCCACTGCGACGACATTGGTGGTCTGGAGAGTGAGTGGTTCAGCTCTGGACACGGCGTGGGTCAGAGCAGCGGCGCCTACTTCGTCAGCCAGCTGCAGAGAGAGGAGAACGAGCTGGAGGACGTGTGTGATAGCAGGTTGCTTGCAACGGACGGACAGGGCAGGATGTAAGTATGGAGTGGAGTCATTGCTAGGGTCTTGACTATGGCTTCCTATCCACCCAGCATCAACATGTCCTAACCTAGCAGTAGGGCTGGTACAATGACCGCCTACACTTCATAAGTAGGAACAAAGGAATGTAACCAGTAGTAATAGTGTTTCAAACCTGTTTCAGAGTAAAGGTCCAGCTGTGGCCAGGGGCCAGGGACAATGGTCTCACACACAACATTCCACATTCGTCCACATATTTAGCAGCAGATAGCACATTATAATGTAGAAAGAGGCCAATAAGATGTCCTTGTTCATACTTGATAGGATGATGGATTATCTCCTACCATGATGATATGGCCATGGCTGGCTAATGACATCCTTCAGCCTTAATTATCAGATATGTTTTCAGTTCTAACTTAATTTTCCCCTATCCATCTTGAGCGACAGATAGAATATGGTATTAAAATGCTTTGCTCTCAGATCTTTTCTTAGTGTACTCCTGTCCTCTAGAGACCCTAATCACAGTCTTCCTCACTCACAAACTAAAAGTCAAGGTTCGTATTAAGCAGGAGAGTGTAGTGTCTTTCAATAGATCTTGTTTTACTGTATAGTCCAATACTATGAAGGGGATCAGAATCAGGCCTTTAAACCAGCCCAAACCTGTTCTCACTCCCCCTGCTTGTTGTTGACACTTTTGCTCTGCCTTGCTCCAGGGCTCTGCACCGCGTGGCCTGTCTAGGGAAGAGGGCTCAGGGATACGCCATTGCCAAGCGAATGGCGAGCATCCACTGTTTGGACCTCAAGGACTCTGAGGGAATGGTACGGTAGATAAGAATCAATGTTATATGTTGTGTGATATGTGGCGAGATGTAGAAGTATACTGTTGTGTCTTCATATTGTTTATCAAAGTTCTGTTGTACCAGCTCCAATAGCTTACAGATATGATGGCTTTCATTAACATGGAAACATACAGTATATGCACCAAGGAGGGTTTCCTGTGTTATCAGGAGTTAAAGCCTTGCCATGGTGCCATTGCTTCCTGTCCTTATTGACCCTGGGTTTCTCTCCCAGACTTCCCTTCACCTGGCGGCCAGGCACAACCAGCACCTGATGGTGGCTGACCTTATCGGCCTGGGCGCCAATGCCAATGAGAAGGACGCATCTGGGAAGACCTGCCTCCACATCTGTGCTGAGAGAGGCTACATCCGCGTGCTGGAGGTAGTCCCTCTCTCCTTGTTGCTATTAGTTATTTATTGGATTTATTAAAGCACAAAATATTTTACTCACCGCCAATAAATAGTCCATTACCAGAGTTGATAAAACAGTTAATCTGGTCATAATCTATTTATGGTTATACAAAAATATCATGTAAGAAGGAAAGTGGATTCATGTAATGGTAAAAAGAGAAGGATCTGAATGTTTTTATCATGTCAATGGCTGCATCTTATAAGGCCTAGTTTACCCTACGTTACGTTTAAGCTTTTCGAATCTGAATCAAATGCAGTAAACATACCCTTCCCCTGAAGAGCGGTCGGAAGACGAGAACACCATACAATAAACTCAAAAGGCGGTGTACTAAGATAGGTAACGAAGTCACTACTCATGGTTTGACTTATCAGTCAACCTTTCGGTTTACTGAATGAGAATTTAAAATTTAATTTTAAAATACTCCTCATTACTATCATGTAACCTTGGTAATTTAAGCAACCAAATGACCTCTCCCAACATATTACCCATGTCTCACATGTGGATGCACAGTACTGTGGGAATTTGCCCAAGGAGGAGACAAACAAAGCGCTTCCGAAACCAGTTCTTCTGGGTACTTCTCACCCTTCAGGGCCTTTTGAGTCCTGTCATATAATTATCACAAGGGTTGGAAATATTCTGTGCATGCCTTATTGGACGGTTAGTGTCAAGAATGCATGTGTCCTGTTTGTTAAGCACAAGTAACCTTGTTCCTTTACAATGTGCTTCAAATCATCACTCCCCCTGTTAATGTACCCCCCGAGAACATTTCTGCCGACAAGTGAAGTCTAAAGAATGAGGTTTTGCGTTCAATGCATTCCTCTGTACTCTTTCATAACTGAAAAGTTTTTCTACATAATGGCGGTAATTTGGTGTTTGATCTTCTTTTCAGGTGTTGAAACACATGATGTCCGATGGCGTGTTCGTCGATATGGATGCCACTGATAACTATGGTATGCCTTCACTTCACTGTGCAATGCAACAGTTTTATGGAACCACCCGATGATATGATCGACTATCAATCTCACCACTATTGGCAAATTCGCTGCAAGAGCTGTTCAACTTTTGAAGAGGAGGTAGCATGGTGTTACAAGTCCTCCCCCCCTGTGCAGGACTGAGCGTGCTGCAGTGTGCCGCTCTGGGCCTGAGCGCTGCGGTCCAGGAGCTGGAGGGGAGGGCCTGCCTGGGCCCGGCCCGGCTGCACACCCTCCGCAAGGAGCAGATGATGGAGACCCTGGAGTGTCTGCTCCAGATGGACAACCGCCCACCCGCACCGGTCCGAACCGCACACCCTCTCCCTTTAACCAACAGCAGGGCTAGCAGCACAAAGCTAAGATAATAGCTGCGCAAATTACATTCATTTGTTCAATATAGCCATGGACAATATCTAATAATGAACAAGTAGTAAAGAAAAAAGCTTTTTAGTCTCAAAATAACAAAAAGTAATCATTGTTCATAAATATAGGTTGAATATTTTGTGTAAGTAACAAACAATAGAAAAAAAAGTCCATCTGACTCACGTTGTTATCTGGATAATTACAGGCCTTTCAAAGGGAATCATCATTTTGTAGTAGCTGTGCTAAATGTGTCAGGGGGACTAATCGCACCGCTTTTCTTCTTTTAGGGTGGTGCTTACCGAGACACGGCGTTTGATGTGCGCCGTGAAATGGAGCCCGACCAGTTTATGCAAGGACTGAAGTCCTACATAAAGAAAGTGGGTTTGATATTAATCTTTTTCTGTTGGTTATGTATTAGCTTCCCCCCGCCCCCATTCTAACAGAAAGCAAATCAATGTTTTGGAGTTTTTCTAACTTTTATATTTAATGTGCATGGATTGACTTGAGTCCAATCTTATCTTCTTGGATGTAGGAATGTCTTATCTGACATTGTACGAAGGGAATTTGTCTTGGACATAAAGAAACAATTATGATAATTTAGAGCACTGGGTTCACTGAACCATTTTTTTTTAATCAGCGATCCATATGTCTGATTAATAAATTAAAATGAATGTTTCCACTTTGACCTGGAACGCTTAATAAATACCACATGTCTGATCTCATTTTCAGGGGAACTCCGTGACCAAGACCTGGTCAAACCTTTAAAAGGACCTTCTTTTATACCTGACAGTAATGTTTCTGCGTTTGTTGGAGCTTGAACTTGTCCTGGAAGTTGAAAAAGACGCTTGTGCCATTGAAAACTTCAACTCATTATCTCTGAAGTATTTCCCTTGAGGCCCTTTCTTAATGGCGGCGCTCTTTTCTCTCTAAGGCAAATGTCATTCTCATTATGTCAAGCATCTGACGTCTTATGCAAGGTGGAACAACCTGACTCCGTCAGTTGTGTTTTGGCTTGCGTAACACTTTCAGGTGCCCGTTGGCTGGTTTCTATGAAACTTCCATTGTTTATTACATTGTAGTAACATGTTCTCCATAGTTCGGAACCTTGTGGAACAATCCAATATGGATGGTTTACAAAATGGTAGACCGGCATGTGTTGTTGGTTGAGGTCTAAGGTTTAAACCTCAGCCGGTTCTATTGTGTAGGCTGCCCTGAGCACTTTTAAAATAGTGTCCCCCAGTATGTTACTAAAGTACTATTACCTTACAAGATGAGAGGATTCCCTCCACAAATTTGCTGAATCTATATGAATATCTTTGTTTCTCATATGCAAAGATGAATGAAAAATGTGTGTAATGTTTCAATATTTAAAATGTTGACTTTAAAGCAGATGGACTGTGCCATGTCAGAAGAAACCACAGTTCTATGTCCATATTATCCATATCCATGTTCTTGATAGCGTAACAAACCAGGTGGAGCAATGGTATGCAACATTATTGCTAGCTGTAGCAAAGCATTTTTGACATAGCCATTGTAAACAGCTTAAATATATTTTATCATAATGTATATTTTATAACATTAGGATTCTCTAAATATTCCATATATGATTCTGCTGTATCTTCCTTTTTTTGGATAAAGTAAGATATGATTGATGTACCACAAGTACATGCTTTCCCCCCACATCTCCTCCTTAATACAGTTGATTTGATCCTGCAATAAAAATCTAGAATTGTGGCCCAATATTTATAGGCAGTAAATGTTATCAGCCATTCTGTTTTGATGTGGTTAAGAGGATGCTTAATCATTTTTTGTTGCCTTAATCGCAAGGCTTACGCATGGGTTCAAGTTAAATATTTAACAGCAAGTTAAAACTGTATATATTTAACAGCTGTTGATCAATAAGTGCATCACTGTTTTGTTAATGTGGAAGCGTAAAACTTTTGTTATTGTTTACTGCATCACCTTTTATTTTATCAGGGGAAAACATTAAAGGCTCACATGTGAATGTAGCCATTTCAATAATTTCAATGACTTTCTTCGAGTACTCAGCATTTTGAGAATCCCACATGCAGTGTATCACAATGACCTGCTCCCCACTTCCCATCTATTTCAACACTGTCATGAACACGTGTCTGTTTATACAATATATATGTGTACAATATTATGTGCAATATATTACTTTTGTTTTTTGGACCACTGGTGGTGTTGGGATGGTTATATAGTTTTGTGTGCGTATAAAGTGGGTTATATTGAGGGTTAGTTGGGATGGTATATAGTTGTGTTTGCTTAGGTTATATTGAGGGAAAGTTGGGATGGTTACATGGTTTTGTGTGCTAACACAGTGGGTTATATTGAGGGTTAGTTGGGATGGTTACATAGTTTTATGTGCTGTGGCATCCCGCCACGGAAACCTCGGCCTGGACGGGCCCGGGGTACTGTTAAGGACTGGGTATACCACCCCCACCCACCAGCCGGCGACGAAGAGCAGCCCTTTCGGCTCCTCAATCAGGGTGATTGGGGGACACCTGGCCGAAAGTGGAGGAGCCATTTTAAAAGGAGGCACAGCACAGCACAGCACGGTTCGGGTGCCGGAAGGAAGGGCTCGTGGCAGCGAGAGAGCCTAGAGGCCCACGGAGGCCCTAGAGACCGCGATTCCTACCTTGTGTGATTGATTTAAGTTGATTGTCTGAAATAAATGCCTGAAATGGCTTTAACCCCAATGCCGAGCGAGTTTTGTCAGTGGATTCCGGCTCAACCGAGCACCGGGATACCACAGTGCATATACAGTGGGTTATATTGAGGGTTAGTTGGGATAGTTATATAGTTTTGTGTGCGTGTACAGTGGTTTATATTGATGATTTATTAGCTTGCTGATTATATTACGGTTTCTTTGATCATCAGTAGAAATTAAAGTCTGACCAAAGTAAATCCCAGCATTATGTTGATTACTACAGTAACAGAAGCTAACATACCTTGCGAGGTGTACCAGCACTCTCTTGTAAAATAGATTTTTTTATCTCAATGAGACTTCTCCTGGTTAAATAAAGGTTAAATAAAAAAATAAAATATGTTTATTTACATATGATTGATTCAATTACCATCCAATATTATAGCGTGTACACCCATATTCACCATTACACCACCCCTCCATTCCCACCCATATTCACCATTACACCACCCCTCAATTCCCACCCATATTCACCATTACAACATCCCTCCATTCCCACCCATATTCACCATTACACCACCCCTCCATTCCCACCCATATTCACCATTACACCGCCCTTCCATCACCACACATATTTAGCATTACACCGCCCATCCATCAACACACATATTCACCATGACAACACCAATATTCTGAATTAGACTACCCTTTTATCTCCACCCATCTTCACCATTAGACCATCCATATTCACCATTACACCACCCCTCCTTCCCACCCATATTCACCATTACACCACCCCATCCATATTCACCATTACACGACTATCCATCCCCATCGATATTCACCATAAGACCACCCATATTAACCATAAAACCTCTCATATCCACCATTACACAATGTATCTTTCCCACCCATATTTACTATTGCACCACCCATATTCACCAATACACCACCCATCCAGATTCACCATAACACCACCCATATTCACCAATACACCACCCATCCAACCCATCCCGATTCACCATAACACCACCCATATTCACCATTACACCACCCATCCAACCCTACCAATATTCACCATAACACCATTCTTTTCCAGCCTTACACCACTTTTATTCAGCATTGCACCAACCATATTACCATAACAACACCCCTGCAGCCCAACTATGACACACACATTTGATGAGTGATTTGATATTGACTCACTTTGGAAACAAGTTCAAACACACCAGGCACACCTACAGGTGACACACACAAACACACACACACACACACACACATAATAATTCACCTACGTTGATAAGTTCTACACACTGTTGTAGGCATATCGTTTACTGTCTTGGTTGTTCAGGGATCGCTGTCCCTTTAATTGTTAGGAACGTCTCATGACATGGAGCCCGATGCAGGATTTGTTTTACATGCAGCGCGTTTTCACTATGGTTTTCTAACAAAATAAACAAGTCATGCATTTGTGTGCTCAACGTGAGAAATTGACTTTTTCCATTCAATGCAATTTCCACACTGGTGACCCCAACGTTAGTCTGCTGGACATATCCAGAGACACACCACGACACTACCATGACCGCGAACGCTGTTACTCTCAAACTCCCCGAATTCTGGGAAGCGTCGGCGTCGGCATGGTTCGCCCAGACCGAAGTGCAGTTTGCGTTGCAGGATATCACCGCGGATACGACAAAGTACTACTACGTTGTGTCAGCTCTCGGAAATTCAACAGCATCCAGAGTGGTGAGCCTCCTTAAAAATCCTCTGGCACGGGAGAAGTATACAGCACTCAAAGCCCACCTGTTGAAGAAGTTTGAAATTTCGGACGCTGAGAGAGCCAGCAGGCTTTTCTCACTTCAGGGACTCAGTGACAGCAAACCGTCTGAGCTCATGGACCATATGCTGGATCTCATGGGTGAGCACGGACCAGATTTTCTTTTCATTCAGGTTTTCCTGCGTGAGAACTGAGTGAGAGCTGCATTAGCCAACACGATCACTGACGTAGACTGGCAGAAGAGGCTGATAAAACCTTCCTGATGCTTTTTCCCACGCACATCGCTCTTGCGGATACGCAACGTGAGCTGGATGACGTAGTCCTTGCGCGACCCTTCTTTCTTTATAGGTCCAAGCCCTTCTTCCCCACAACAATAATTTTAAACAATGGCAGCAAGCGGTTCACGAGTGGGTTTACGTTGATGCGATAGTGAAGTCGAGTGTTTACTTGAAATTTTGGCCGACGACAGCATTCAGTCGCAGCTGGCATTCTATGACACTGGACGACTCCACGCTCATCACTGCCACCACTTCTCGCCGGCAGCAGTCTTCTGACCCCCAGCAATCTTCAGGCCCCCCACAGTCTTCAGACATGTGTTTTTTACAATGCAAAGTTTGGACCGAAGGCTCTTAAATGCCGTCTGCCATGCAGTTTCGGTGGGTTGGGAAACTCCAGGGCCAGCGCTCGGTAGCGGCTATGAGCGTCGACCGCGCTGGCAGGCTGCTCTTCGTCCACGACAGGATCTCCGGACGACGATTCCTGTGCAACACGGGAGCACAGAGGAGCGTCCTGCCTGCATCCCGTTTGGACATGGTGACCGACGGCCACGGCCCCCCTATGGAAGCTGCTAATGGTAGCCCCATTCGTACATATGGAACGAGGTACATTGAATTGTGTTTCGGGGGGCTCCGGTTTGGCTGGGACTTTGTTACAGCTAAGGTCTCGGAGGAATCTCCTCTGCGCCGATTTTCTGTGTGCGCATGGACTGTTGGTGGATGTGAAGAACCGCCGTTTGATTGACATGTCACGTTTTGTTCCTATGCGTGCACGCTCAGTGGGGCTGACTCCATACGACGCATGCTTTCCCCCTTAGATGACTTCCACCGTCTGCTTGTCGGTTTCCCAGCCCTCACTCAGCCCACTTTCTGTACTTGGACTTGGATGAAATCCTAGTGGCGAGCACGTCCAAATCTCAGCACCTGTAGCACCTCCGGACCCTTTTTGAGCGGCTCAGCCAACATGGGCTAATTGTCAACCCCGCCAAGTGCCAGTTTGGTCTCTCCATCATCGATTTCCTGGGACACAGAGTCACGAAGGACGGTGCGGCCCCTCTCCCATCAAAGGTGGAGGCGGTCACACAGTTCCCATGCCCACTCACTGTCAAGTCCCTTGCATGAGGCCTTGCAAGGTAAGCCCAAGCACGCTGTGGACTGGACTGAGAGCAGGGACAAGGCTTTTGTTGCCACTAAGGCAGCCCTGGCGAACACCACCATGCTTGCACATCCCTCTCCCACAGCCTCCATCGCCATCACCTCGGACGCCTCGGACCACGCTGTCGGTGCCGTCTATGAGCAGTTGGTAGGCGGGCCCTGGCAGCCACTTGCCATCTCTAGCCGTCAGTTGCGCCCCAGCGAGCGGAAGCACAGCACTTTCGACCTAGAGCTGCTTGGTCTCTACCTCGCCATCAGACACTTACGTTCCCTGCCGGAAGGTCGACACTTCATAGGTTTTGTCAACCACAAGCCGCTGACTTTCGCCATGGCCAAGGTGGCTGAGCCGTGGTCTGCCCGCCAGCAACGTCATCTGTCCTACATTTCGGAGTTCACCACGGATTTACATTACATTGCCGGTAAGGAAAACCAGGTGGCGGACTGCCTGGGATGGAGACGACATGTTTTTGATGCCATCCATGGTCTCTCCCACCCAGGTTCAAAAGCGTCACAGAGATTGGTTGCGGATAAGTTTGTTTGGCACGGCCTCAAGAAGGACATCAGGGACTGGGCTAACACCTGTCTTGAGTGCCAGCGGGCCAAAGTGCACCGCCACACTAAAGTCCCATTAGAGTTGTTCCCGGTGCCGGAGAGACGGTTTGACCATGCAAACGTGGATCTGGTCGGCCCTCTGCCTTCCTCTCATGGTCTCACCTACCTGTTGACCATGGTTGACAGGACCACCCGTTGGCCTGAGGCTCGTTTCGGCACTCCTTCGTACATATCCTCTGACCAGGGCACGCAGTTTACGTCTGAGCTGGGGAACGCTGTCGCACAGAGCCTCGGAGTGAAACTCCACCACACGACCGCATATCACCCACAGGCTAAAAGAAAGCGATTTCATAGGTCGATAAAGGCTGTTCTTCGTACCAGCCTCTGAGACAGCAGCTGGGTACTGCTTAACATCAGGACTGCACGAAAGGAAGACCTACAGTCCTCCTCTGCAGTGCTTGTTTATGGCCTGCCGCTGAGGGTTCCAGGGGATTTAGTCCCTGGCACCACTGTTCCTTTGTTTGCCACTCTTCAGCGGTCCACGCTATTGGACAATGCAAGGCTTTTTGCACCAGTCCCCACTCCCCGTCACGGTCTTCCTCAGTCTCACATCCCCGCTTGGCTTCGGACGGCTGACTATGTTTTCATTCGCCACGACGCCCAAAGGGGGTCGCTTCCCCCACCCTACGAGGGCCCGTTCCGGTTTTTGGAGACAGGGGACAAACATTTTGTGATGGACATTGGCTGCAGACCGGAGCAACACTCCATTGACCGCCTCAAGCCCGCTCACTTGGACGTGGCCAGACCCATTGAATTGGTCCAGCCCCCACGACGCGGACGAAGTCCAGCTCTGCCCCCGCCCCCTGCTCCCCTCTCTCCCAGAACTTCCACACTCCATGCCCCACATCTGTGTCATGGCGGGACACCTGCCGCAGTTGTGGCTCCTCGACCTCCTGTAAGACACAGTCGTTGTGGCCGGTTAATACACCCACCTCCCCGAAGACATGCCTAGGCTGATTCAGCTCTGAGATGCAGATAAGTCATGTAATATGGACGGACACAGTCATAGGTGCAAGATAATGGGGACATTTCTTCCCATTTCTAGGAGTAAGTCAAATAAGACTAGGAGTCAGCGGAGTGAAAGAGACAGTCCGCTAACCAATGCTTGACACTAGCGATTATGTTGCAATACCAGCTAATATCAGGGAACTAAGAATGGCAGATGTTACCAGTACTCTTTTGTACAATGATTAATTAGAGGAAATCTACTTAATCATTGGAGGTGGTGGAAATCTGAAGTAATCAAATTCAGGCAAAGGCCGGGCTCTCTGCAGGAGGAGCAACTGGTCCAAAGGGACTCCAGGATAGGTTGCTAGTGTTAGATCATGCTAGTTGCAGCTTTTAAAGCATTTAAAGAATAAGGATCCCAAGGAAGTCTTAATGGACCAGAGAAGTAATTTTACATCAACATTTCTGTGGCAGGTATAACGGCACCTAGTGATAAAGTCAATGAGGACCATGCTCTACAAGGTCTCAACTGACATTTTGAGACCTTAAACAAGACCTTCAAGTCAATGCTGTGCAAAATTGTTCCAGACTCAGTAGCTCAGTAGACTTGGGAGGATCATCTGGTCCACGTTCAAGACATTCTCCAGGGAAGATTATGGCCTGGCTATGAATCCCTTCAGGTGCTCCTTTGGCCTGTCGCAGGTGGACACCGCGCTTGGTGATGACGTATTTATCGTATTATGACGTGATGACGTATGTATGAAGGAGCAATCGTGCCCACGGGCCAGCGGGGCAGGGCCGGCGCTCGGCATAGGTGAGCTAGGCGACCGCCTAGGGCGACAAATGCGTTGGGGGCGCCCTCTGGTGGCGCCCTTAATTAGTCAATGAAAATATACGACGCGAACGGAGAAGGGAGGGGGCGCACCCCCCCCCCCCCCCCCGGAAGACCTGTCCAGGGCGCAAGTTGATTTCGAGTCGCCTAGGGCACCGAAACGGCCAGCGCCGGCTCTGCAGCGGGGGAGGGGGGGGAATCGTGCTAAATCTTCCTGCAGCACGGAACAGGCAAACTTGCCTAGTGTGAGTGCGCCCTCAGTAAGGCCAAAGGTAGGGTGGGAGGGTGAGTGGCCTCACTGATACCCCAGTACAAAGAACTAAATCCCAGGTGAGGCCTTTCCTTGGGCTGATCCTTGGGATGTGCCGGCGGTTGTTCCCCAACTGCTCCGGAAGGGCAACCATTGTATCCTAGCTGACCAAGAAAAACAGTCTGAACAAGGTCAAGTGGACTGCTCAGTGTCAGTTGGCCTTTGACGACTTTAGGATTGCCGGTGGAATGGCCCTGTAATGCAACAGCAAGACTATGAAATCCCTTTTACTGTGTAGACAGAGGCCTCGGGTGTGGGGCTTGGGCTGCTCTGTTAGCGGAGGAGGGCGACTGGAACCCATAATTTTCTCAGCAGGAAGTTGTTCCCCACGGAGTGCCGGTACTCTACTCTAGAATTGCTTCCCTACTACCTGATGGAGAAGAGCTTCACTGTGGAGGCGGATCATAGGGCCTCACAGTGGCGCCACAAAATAACAGCCGTATTACATACGAGGTATTTGGCTCTGCAACCATAATTCTCTCCTACACAAACACACACGTACACACACACCCACAAACACACACACACATACACACGCTCCCGCACACACACACACACACACTCAAAAACACAGATACGCTCACAAACACACACACACACACACAGACGCTCACAAACACACACACTCAAACACACACACACACACACTCAAAAACACACACACACACACACACACACACACACACACACACACACACACACACACACACACACACACACACACACACACACACACACACTCAGACTAAAACACAATAGGCTGCAGCCAACTAGCTCCACAACACCACCCACCCAACACACCAACACACACTGATACACACACATATGGTATTTGTACTCATCTCACACAGGCACGGTCTACACACTAAAACACACAAGCCCCACACGCCTACTCTTCTAACACCTGAACCTAAGGCAGGCCTCGACTTGCAGGGCAAACTGTTTTGCTTTAGGCTCGAATACTCCATCCCTTACCTTAATAAGTCTCTCTCTCCCGCTCACTCTATTTTTTCCCCTCCCTCTGTCCAATCAGCTGAGAGACAAACACACTGACACACACATATCATATGTTTGCTCAACAACTGAAATTCCTTTGAGTTGTTGAGTTTTTTATTACTTTAAATGGCTGCCTTAAACCTGAAATAGGCAAGAGAAATGTCTTCAAAGCCCAATTGGTGTTCGATTAACATTAGACATGTACAACATTTAGGAACGGAAATGTCCCTGATAGCCAAATCAGATTGAAGAGAGAATCAATATGGGCAAAAAGTTCTTCATATCCATAATATTAGTATTGCTATCTTTGGTTGAATATTTCAACATGAGGTGCAACACCAGCTGAATTGGAAAGATGGACAATTTCTCTACAGAAGATGTTCTATTCCAAAACCAATCAATGTTAAATGGTCAATTAGAGAGTGCTGCATAATAGATCATAGCAACAGTTTAGTCCATATTGATCAGTGGTACACATGGTTGATCATTCCTCAGCCTACAAGTGGAGCATTATCTGTCAGTACCACAGTCAGATGCTCCATACAACCAAACCCCAGGCCAGTAGCTATGTTTGTGGCAACTATTGACACAAAGGATTACAAATATTTATTATCTCATCGAGGTCCAACGGCAAGAAGGCATGTAGATGAGCGCAGCCCATGGACGATGGAACAAGGGCTCACCAGAGACATCTGCTGGTGAGGAACGGTTTGGAGCAGCTCCACTGTTTCACTGCTTAATGTTGACCTTCAAGTGAACAGCATAGGCTCACTGTGTCGTACTGGACCTGACTGTCGATCTTCCAGTGACCAGTGTAGGCTCACTGTGTCATACTGGACCTTACTGTTGACCTTCCAGTGACCAGTGTAGGCTCACAGTGTCGTACTGGACCTGACTGTCGATCTTCCAGCGACCAGTGTAGGCTCACTGTGTCATACTGGACCTTTCCTTCCAGTGACCAGTGTAGGCTCACTGTGTCATACTGGACCTTTCTGTTTGAAAGGGGCTGTGAACGTTTGATGAAAGCAAGCATGTGAATTTTAGATAAAATATTCTGTAAAATAAATACAGTTAATTTCGATGATTGTTCAAGAAGTAGAACACACACACACACACACACACACACACATTTGCACAAACACACACATACGCACGCACGCACACATGAACACACACACAAATTATTCTAAATCTGACAAATCCGACAAAGATTGCACATGGTGTGGCAGACAAGAAGCTGAATGGTGATAGCTCATTGCAGCGCTGCCCCCTCCCTTCCCCTCCCTCCCCCCCTCTCTCTCTCTCTCTCTCTCTCTCTCTCTCTCTCTCTCTCTCTCTCTCTCTCTCTCTCTCCCTCTCTCTCTCTCTCTCTCTCCCCCACTCCACCATTCTCTGCAAGTATTGTGTGATGTTGCCTCATACACTTGAAAGGCAGTACTATGACTGCTAAGACTGAGACAGAGCGGGCAGCTTCACTCCCCCCCTACACACACACCACCACCACCACTCCCCCCCCACACACACACACACACACACACCACTATCACCCCCCCCCACACACACACACACACACCACTATCATTCCCCCCACACACACACACACCGCACCATCACTCCCCTCCCCCCGCGCGGCACACACAGCACCATCAACCCCCCCCCCCCCAACACACACACCACCATCACCCCCACCCCCCCAGTCATTGGGAGGATAGATGGAGAACATGGGCTGGTGATGGGTACTGCCTGACAGCCATCCGTACGCTGAGCCTTTAGAGAGCAGAACGCACACAGCACGGCGCCTTCCCGCTCAACGGGCCGTGGTAACGCAGGGGCGCTTCAGTGCTGCCCCGTCTAGTGAGAGGATATATGATAAAATAAACAAATGTATGTCGAATATTGGGACTTTATTTCATGTTGTTCAGCTTGGTGTGTGCTGGTGATTCCTCTGTGCGCCCCCCCCCCATGGTGAGGTCAGGAACTGACTGAGACTGCAATGCAGTCCAAGGAAGAGGAAAGCCGTTGATGGGGAGTAAGGCTCGGGTCCAGGACCCCCGGCTCTCCTGCTCTCTGACGCTCTTCCACAACATCACAACGAAACAGGACGTTGTGGAACAAGAGGAAAGAAAACCAGTCCAGGAAACCCAGTCCATGGTACGACATAGGTGGTTTTTATTTGGCTGCCGTTTACCTGATGTGTAATTTCCTGACATTGACATCGCCGACAGGCCCTGAATTTCAGTCACATTGAACAATTTGGAAACACAACTGCATGAAGTCGTACCATAACTCAACAACTATTTATTGTTGCGTCAACAGCTGATTGTTTAATCGCAAATACAGCTGAGAGAGAGAGGGGGGGGGGGGGGGGGTCAGAGAGGGAGAGAAACAGAGGAAGGGGAGCAGAGGGAGAAACCGAGGGAGAGAAAAAGAGGGAGAGAAACAGAGGCAGAGAAACAGAAGAAGAGAAACAGAGGGAGAGAAACAGAAGAAGAGAAACAGAGGCAGAGAAACAGAAGAAGAGAAACAGAGGGAGAGAAACAGAAGAAGAGAAACAGAGGGAGAGAAAAAAAAGCCATGATTATACTTTGTCTGAAATCAAATAGCAAAACCTGAGCATGGATTTTTTGTGGGGATTAAAATCAGTAAATTGACAGTGTGGTGATCTTAAAGCCATGCAGTTAACAAAATATTGCCTTGATCAAATAACAATCACACATGCTTTACCAAAATCAGACATGCATCGGGTAGTTCAGCAGGTTAAAGAAGTGTAAATACTTTAACCATATCAATTTATAATGTTTCCTTTGCAACATTTAATCATAAATATTTGTATATAACATGAAAAAAAGGTTTCTCTTTATTAAATAATGTTCAGAACTGTTGAAAGCAAATGATACATAAATAAAAAAAATGATAATAATATAAACATTAAATAAATATTGCATGATATTATGGGACTGATTTGATTGTTGCCAATGCATGTCACGAAATCACAAGCAAACTCCTTCACACCGTCAGTCAAACAATGCTGCGTCAACGGTCAATCATTGCTAGTGCTCAAACTCAGGCGTTCCAAGGCTGCAGTTTGGATCACAGTGGTCACGGACAATTCAGCATCTTATCTCCTGCAAGACCCCCCACTGGGGCCTGCTGTACAGTTCAGCATCTCATCTCCTGCAAGACCCCCCATAGAGGCCTGCAGTACAGTTCAGCATCTCATCTCCTGCAAGGCCCCCCCGGGGGCCTGCTGTACAGTCCAGCCACCCTCTCAGTTGTGGGATGTGTGTGTGTGCGTGTGTACGCTCGTTGGGTGGGCAGGTGGCATGGGTAAATTCACGTATTCGCATGAATGTCATATGTTTGCAATCCTCTGGAGAGTGATCCTAAAGCAAATTCTTCCATTTCTTCAAATTCAATATTTAGAAAACGACCAGAAATCATGCACAACTACCGCTTATTTTATTGAATGAAAAGGAAAGGAGGCCATCGGCGTGGCTGTGGTCCATGATGCAGTGCTGGTTGCCAGGACGATGGGTGCTCTGGGGGCCGGCGGCGGTCGGGGGGGGGGGGGGGGGGGCGTGGTCAGGGGGCGTGGTCAGGTGCTGTCCTGTTTGAGGCGCTGGCTGCGTGCCTTGTACACCTCGATCAGCAGGTCCTTGACGTACTGGATCTCCCGCTCCACCGACTCGGCCTTGTCCCGCAGCTCCCGGTTCTGGCCCTCCAGTCCGTGGAGCTCCTCCTCCAGGGAGTCCAGCTCCGCCCGCTTCCGCAGCCTGTACCTGCACCGGCACAGAGGGGGTTAGTGCTCAGGGCCCAGTGGGGATGGAGAAAGGCACACACACACATACACATACACACACATACACATACACACAAACACACACACACACACACACACACAAAGAAACGCACGAACACAAAGAAACACACGCAAACACAGAAACACACACACACGCACACACACACACACACACATACACACAGAAACACACACACACACACACACACACACACACACACACACACACACACAGAAACACACACACACTGAAACACACACACACACACACACACACACACACACACACACACACAGAAACACACACACACACACACACACACACACACACACACACACAGAAAAAACACACACACATACACACAGAAAAACACACACACACACACACACACACACACACACACACACACACACACACACACACACACACACACACACACACACACACACACACATACATACAGTGATGGTCAGGATAAGACTGAAAAGCAGTCAGACTTCCAGAAACAGTTAGGTGGGGTGATTTGGCAGGCTGTATGGGACTTTCCATCGCCCTGTACTTTCTGCAGGACATTACATGTGTGTCTGGTTGTCTCAAAGACCATAGCCTCATACTCACTGAACACAGATAAGTATGGTTGTGTCATTCAGTCCAAACAGTCACTTTATTCCAAATACAACAAGGAATTCAACAACATAAAAAAAGCAAACGATATTGTTGAATAGCCTCATAAACATTCACAACTCAAAGAAAAATGTAACACTTAACATTTTCTTAACAAGTAACAGAAACAACATCAAAGAAACAAACAATATTGTAAAAATAGCCTCAGAATCATTCACAACTTAAAGTAAAATTACATACTTAACATTTTTCTCAACAAGTAACAGAAACAACATCATAGAAATGAACAAAATTGTTGAATAGATTCAGAATCATTCACAACTTAAAGAAAAACGAAATAGTTCATTTGTTTTCCTCTTTCAATGTCAGTATTGAACTGTGGCATTTTTAACAGAATTTAAAATAGGAATTTTATCTCAGATCTTCGTATATTTACAAACACCCACACACACATACACACAATCACGAATGCACAGACACAGAAAACCCCACCACATATATACACTGTATATATATATATATATATATATATATATATATATATATATATATATACATATATATATAGACACACAAATATATATAAATATGTATAAATATATACACATATGTATAGATACAATTCAATATATAATCCTATAATATATCTATTTTTATCCATATGTATACAATATATAATACTGCAATGTGCAACCATGATTCGAAAAGGTCATAAAAGTGAGAGAAAGAAGGAGAGAGAGAGAGAGAGAGAGAGAGAGAGAGGGAGACAGACAGACAGACAAACAGGGAGAGAGACAGAGAGAGAGCAGGGATATGGGTCATGTGTGGAAGTGGATAGAGAACAAGGGAAGTAGCCGATCACTCTACCTGTGAGCAGCTGTCTTGTTCTGGTCCCTCTTCTTCTGCTTCCTCTCTCCGGTGCCTCCCTCAAGGGGCACCACCCCCACCCCCACACCCAACCCCACCCCTAACACCAGAGGGGGCTTGACGGAGCAGACCTCGTGCTTCAGCCTCTGGGAGTGGGGCCGGTGGAGGGCTGAGCCCCCCACCAGCGGTGCCTCACACTCCCCTCGGGAGAGACATTCATAGCTTTGGTCCGGAAGGCAATCAGGGTAGAGGTAGTGGCCGTGCGGGGAGTCCAGGGCGTGTGAGGCTTGCGAGGGCTGGTCCAGGTCGCCGATGAAGCTGTGGTAAGGCTCTGCGCCGACCATGGCTTGGTGGTAGTAGCCGTCGCCCGCTACCCCCATTGTCTCTTGGGCCAGGGGCCCCCCGGAGAGCCGGCCGTCCCTGCTGCCGTGGAGAACCTCCAGCCCGCCGCCACCCTCGTACCCTCCGCTCCCCTTGGAGCCCAACATGGACGGGCCCAGCTCTCTCTTGTGGTGGCCGTCGCCGTAGGACGAGGAGCCCCCGTGGCAGAAGCCCCTCGCGATCTCCTCGCTGCAGAACATCCCCTCGCTGAAGCAGTAGCTCTCCTCCTCCTTCAGCGATAAAGCACATTCCCTCACCTTCTTCACACCCACCACACTGTTCTTACCCACCGGCTTGAGCGTGGAATAGTGGTTCACAGACAAGTCCGCACTCCCTGAGTAGCCCCCCCTGGACCCCCATGTGTCCAGTCCCACGTCCTCGCCCAGCTTCCCCGGCTCGCCCCTCCGTCCGTTGGTGTGGTGGTGGTGGTGGTACCGGTGGTGGTAGTTGTACGGCGCCGGACGTGCTATTTTGGTTCTGCCTATGGGGTTGCTGCAAAAGCTGGCCAGGTCCAATTCCCCTGTTGCCAAGGTAACGACCACGGGGCTGGCGTCTGACTGACCGGCCCCATAGGAGGCGTAGGGTAGCTGGTAGTAGGACTGGGTGCCCATGGCCGGGACCCCCTTGTCACATTTTGAAGATTTGTCCAACTTGGCCGTTGCGGAAGACGACTCTGAACGGAAGTAGTCCTCCAGTTGAGCCAGCTCCTCCTGCAGTAGAGAGGTCATGACCTCCAGATCAGAGGGCACCTTGACATCGTGTTGGAGCGGCGAGGGCGGGAGGGATGAGCGAGGAGATGACCCGGTAGTCGTTGAAACAAATGAGGACAAATCAACTTTCTCTGTCATCCAATCCGTGTGACCATCACCTGGGAGAAATTGGAAAATGCAAATAAAATGTCAAATATTAAATAAAAAAAATTAAAACAACAAATCTATTAAAATTTAAGCTTGAAAAAATGAAAAATATTAATTGCGTCCAATCAATCTTAAAAAAAAGAGGCTTGACACAAATTCTAAAACATTAAATAAACACGATAGCATATTCTTATCTAATATTGAGCCAAAATATCCAAACACAACTAACCGATCATCTGAAAATGATTGAACAGCATCGTCTGCGTTCAATATATATCCACTTAGCAGTACTCACTGTACGACATTAGCCCGTGCTGCACTGCGGCTCCAACCTTGGAATGTGGAAAAATAAAAAATTGTCTTGCCGTAACTCACCAATTAAGTTCTGCCTCTCTCTTAACTCCGCCCCCTTCCTGTATCCTGATTGGCTAAGGCCAGCCAGTTGGAGAGGAGCGATGCTGAGGGCGCCCATGCAAATCGCAGGATTTTTCTTGCGAAGGATCGATGCCGACATCGTGGATTCTACTTCGATTTAAATGTTGAAAGGCACAAACTGTGTAGTACTTGCCGTACAGCGTCACAGTGGACAGAGATGGTGGAAAACTTGAAGGCCTGTAAAAATGAATTGGATAATTTTGCATAACAAATTTCTTATATTTAAGAAAAGTTAATAAAGTTAGTAATTTAACCAAAAAGATACAATTTCCTAAATAATTATCAAACACTTGCTCAGGTCAAAACTTTTTATTTTTATTTACTCTACTTATGAATGATTTTGTATTTGACAAAACAGTAAGCCGTTTGCATACACTTTTAGATGATAATGTACAGATAAGGAAGGGTATATAATGTACTCTAAATATAACCACAAAACACATCATTAAATAATAGCTGTAGTCCAATGCATAATTTAATGTAGTAATGTCAATTGTCAATATAGTGCACTCATTTAGAGAGTGAGGAAAGTAAATAATTTAAAAATCTCCGAGTATTTTCCATGGTTTTAATTGAACAATGTAAAACAGTTTAAGCCGCTGTGGTTATTTCTCTTTTCCAAAATATGTCAAATCTATCCAGCACTGTTAAAAATAAACAATGATTGAATGGTGAACATTTATTCCACTCTGATTTATAAAGGTAATATTCACAATATTCAAACAAACTGAGTATTTCTCCAAACTTGTATATGTTCCTCAATAGTAAAGCAATATCACTTACCCCATAATTCAGAAGTATTTGGTGTTTTTGCAAATGCAAGGCTGTCCCACTTTTTTGAGGGAAGTCACGATTAAAAAGCCATATTTCCCTCAGAACTTAGGACTCTAGCAGAAGTGCTATTTAGCCGGATAGAGTAGCAGACAGAAAGTTTCAAAATCCGCTACTTCTTCTGGAAGTCCTCATGCCGGACCGCATCACAACAGGCAGATGAATGCGCGCTTTGCAGCGTTCCGTGGTCCCATTACGTCATGAACCCCGGGACGCCCCGGTCATCCAGAGAGTGCCGCCACAAGAACATTAAATACTTCATTAGAAAAATACTCAGGCTATGTGCTCCAAAGCAACAAACACATTCAGTTCAATGCATGTAATGAGTAAAATGTGCACTTTATTCAATTACAATTAGCCTATGTTAAATTGAGAAATAATAAAATCATTGTAGTTATGTGTTACTTAAGTTGCTATGACGACAAATTCTCTCAAGACATATGTAAAGCAGCACGGTGGTAGGATATCTGAAAAAGGAGCGAAACATAACCAGGCACTACTTTGTCGTTGCTAAAGAGGAAGGAGAGAGTCTTGCAGCTGAAAGGTGTAACTTAAGTTGCAGCCCTGTTGCATCAGATCCGCAGGGGATTCGCTGAATGCTGTAACAATATAGGCACATCATTGGTTTAACTGGGGGAAGTTTTCTATTGGTCTACTATCCACGATCATGGTCTACTATCCAGGTCCATCTACTGCCCGTTATTGGTAATTAGTGTGTTTCCAAAGTGATACTTTTGTTTATTAAAAGGAAATAAAAACAACCAGATTCAAATCCAGGAACAATGCTGGATTCCTTATTCATTGTAGAGTTGCAGTGGTTAAAAAAGTCCTAACTGAATTACTAACACATAGATAGATATATTTATTGGATTCTTGTAATTGGTTTTGATGTCAATAATAATATGATAATAATAATAATAATTATTATAATAGTACTAAATAATAACACTATAATAACAACAATAATATTGATATTAATGTAATTAATTATAATACAAATACTACTACTTCTACTACTAATAATAATAATAATAACAATAATGTCAATGGGACACACACACACGAGCATGCCTATAAATACCCTTAAATGTTGGCCTCCACAAGTTGGGCATTTAGTTCCTACAGGGTTCCATATCCCAAAGTAAATATTGTGAATCCAAAAAAAAGATAAATATAATAGATAAATAAAATACATAATAATAAATAGCATAGTACAATAGAAGGTGTCACTTGATTTTGGATTTGTTAGCTATATAGATAGATAGATAGATAGATAGATAGATAGATAGATAGATAGATAGATAGATAGATAGATAGATAGATAGATAGATAGATAGATAGATAGATAGATAGATAGATAGATAGATAGATAGATAGATGGACGGACGGACGGACGGACGGACGGACGGACGGACGGACGGACGGACGGACGGACGGACGGACGGACGGACGGACGGACGGACGGACGGACGGACAGACGGACAGACGGATAGACGGATAGACGGATAGACGGACAGACGGACAGACAGACAGACAGACAGACAGACAGACAGACAGACAGACAGACAGACAGACAGACAGATAGACAGATAGACAGATAGATAGATAGATAGATAGATAGATAGATAGATAGATAGATAGATAGGCTGCCTCAATGTCACCTCCAGAGGGTGTGGAGCCTGTGCCGACCTCCGGGTCCAGCCGGCGCTCCCACCTGCCTTCCGAAGAGGGCCGTGCATGCGCTGGGGAACGGGGGGTAGGACAACATGGGTGGGAGGCGGCAGCTACAGGACAGGTGGAGGTCACCGCAGGAGGTCCGTCCCACTGCCCTCATTAGCAAAACCCCTCATCCTCCTGTGCGTGTCTGGGACCTGTCTGTGTCTTCTCACCAGCCAACAACAGTCCAGGCCCCAGCCTCCCAGCCAGCTCTGACTGTTGCTATAGCAATAGGCAAACACACTGTGTGTGTGTGTGTGTGTGTGTGTGTGTGTGTGTGTGTGTGTGTGTGTGTGTGTGTGTGTGTGTGTGTGTGTGTGTGTGTGTGTGTGTGTGTGTGTGTGTGTCTCTCTCTCTCTCTCTCTCTCTCTCTCTCTCTCTCTCTCTCTCTCTCTCTCTCTCTCTCTCTCTCTCTCTCTTTCTCTCTCTCTCTCTCTCTCTCTGTCTCTCTCCCTCTCTCTTAACGATATTCATATTGATACAATTTGTTGTTACCCCCTCTCCTCTCTCCTCTCTCCCCCCCCTCTCCCCCCCCCCTCCCCCACTCAGACGTTGGCAATAATGTGTGGAGGTTGCAGTTAGTTGTTGTTATTATTATCATAATGGTGTGAAGGAAACTGTTTCAGGGTCAGGGAATACAAGGATGATTACCAACAACAAGCAAACCTTGTCTGTTTTAGGGGCAAAACCCTCCTGTAGTCGGAACACCTCTTCTCTCTTAGGGGCCAAACCCTCCTGTAGTCGGAACACCTCTTCTCTCTTAGGGGCCAAACCCTCCTGTAGTCTGAACACCTCTTCTCTCTTAGGGGCCAAACCCTCCTTTAGTCTGAACACCTCTTCTGTCTTAGGGTCCAAACCCTCCTGTAGTCTGAACACCTCTTCTCTCTTAGGGGCCAAACCCTCCTATAGTCTGAACACCTCTTCTGTCTTAGGGTCCAAACCCTCCTATAGTCTAACCATCTCCTCTGTCTTATGGCGCATTTCTACCGGCGGGTACGCTTTGGCCCAGCACGCCTCAGCCCAGTAGTGAAGGTGCGGTATAGCCCAGCTACCAGTACCCTTATGGTAGGGCAGGGTTTAAGCCGTAAGGTGATAGCCGCGGCAGCTACGTAAGCATCGTGACCTCATAGCAGCCCGACACAGTGTAGCCTGCTATTAAATTCAAGGAAAGAGAAGAACGTGAAATATTAAACAAAGAGCAACAATGGAGGACGTCGAGAATGGACGGCAAACTTTTGCGCAACATCTTCTTGTCATGGTCTTTCGTGTTTTGGTGTGTTTCCCTGTGTTTCCCTCCTGGCTTGATTACTAATCCCTCCCCTAATGTGTCTCAGCTGTTCCTCGTTGTGTTTGTTACTTAAGCCCTTGTCTTTCCTTTGTTCCGTGTGCTATCATTGTGGTTGTTCGTCCTGCGTCTTCCCTGTTCCCTGTTGTCACCTGAGTTCCCTGGTTCCTTGCCTTAGCCTTTAGGCATAAATAAAGTGCTGTTCTCCCTAAACAGTCTGCGTCTGGGTCCTACCTGCCTGCCTGCACCCTCAACCCTAACACTTCTTCAATAAACAAAGCTTTCGCTGTTGTCAGAAAATACCTTGCTGTGTTTGTTTGTTTTTATACCCCTGTCGCACGGAAGTGATGATTCTGTCTAACAATCACTGGACGGCGTGTGAAGCTTCACCTTTTCGGCACCCCTTCAGACTGCTTGGTACCCCAACGGACTTGGGGTACCGAAAAAAAGGTACGGCTCCGCGTGCTTATTATGGGACCCTGCCCAAGTTTTGGCGGTGGAAACGGAAACATAAGCGAGCCGTGCCGCACCATACTGCACTGCTCGGTGGAAACGAGGCATGGGGGGCCAAACCCTCCTATAGTCTAAACACCTTGCCTGCTTAGGGGCCAAACCCTTCTATAGCCTTCAAAAAGATCACCGCCCATGTTGAACGTGGCTTAACCTTGGTTTGTTGTCTTCAGTCAAGTGAGGAGCCTCAGCAGCTCCACGAGGACCACACTCTTTATATCGTTGAGGGCTCTTATTCAAGTGGGTGTGGTTGGGACACCCTTACTGTAGTTCTGATCGATTTTCTTATTGAAATAAATAGGAGAGTAATACCGTAATATGATCATCTGATTATTCTTATTATCTGATGATCTGATTGTATTGGATTAATACGATTATCTGAAAACAATTTGTAACATTGCATGGCAATATTCCTGGCAATAATATCACCTAGCTCTGCATATTATTATACTGAGTGAACAGTACAATACCATACAGGCCAAGTCAAATATCACATGTAGTAACTCTTGCCATTTGGCTCGCTTTAGGTGATTGTTGCTTTTCGCTGAGTGTTGCCCTCCATCAGTTCATTGTTACTGTAAACCCCTACGAGAGAGAGAGAGAGAGAGAGAGAGAGAGAGAGAGAGAGAGAGGGAGAGAGGGAGAGAGGGAGAGAGGGAGTGAGAGAGAGTGGGGGAGTGAGAGAGAGAGCAATCCAACAGTGCAGAGAGGGCTCAGGGTAGAGCTCTTCTTTGAAAGACGGCAGGCGGCATGCTCTTGTATGGCACATTGGTATCGGTTACACCATAATTTCATCACCACTAGCTCCCTCTGAATCCTGCTTACATTAACTTTTTACAGGGATTGGCAAGACAGAAACAGCGAGACTAGCTGCTGACAATTTCACCTCTTTCAGACTTCCCCTCAAACCGCCCACATAGTATTAATATAATATAGGCCTAATCCTTTACCCTAGTCCTTACATTATATCACTTATTTAAACCAGCAAATTGTACACAATTTGCAAATATTTCCCACTTCCCACTCCAAAAGACAAGGAAAATGGAGACCCAAATTGCTGGTAAAAAAAGGCACACAAAGCATGTGTGGAAAAAGGCCGAGTTAGGCGGCGGTGTCTGAGGACGCCTGGTGTCCTGATAAGGCTCCCCACGGAGGAGGAGAACCAGCGTCTCTGTGGCAGGGGGACAGCCCTGCGGAGGAGAGGAGCCAGCGGGGGCAGCCCGGCGGGCGAGAGACGGCCTGGCTCTGTGTTAACACCACAGTGACCTAATGGGGAGTGGAAATTAAGGAATTAGTTCCCTTTCAACACATGCCAAGATTAACACGGTTGTGCTGTACTGGTAATTATGATCGTAATCATAATTATAATAAAGATTATGATTATGGATGATGTTCAGAGCTGGGGAACCGGAAAAACATAACAAGGAGATGATTCAATCACCTCTTCCCTCATAGATGATCACTTATGGTTGTCAGTATATTATTACACATTCACATTACAAATTCCCTCTAACTGATCTTGTTTTTAGTTTGTATGTTGTTACACTTTATAATAAGGTTTGATCATTATTAATTTATAGGCCTTTAGTTAATGATAAAAAACACATTTATTAATGAGCGTTTAGTTAATCATTAACTAATCATTAACAAAACATTAATATACATTTGTAGATGATTAATGCATGTTTTAAAGGGCCCCTATTTTACCACTGAGTGAGATGTTTATTAGCCATTACAAGCAAAACCCTCTGACAACACAAGAGGGAGAGTCCACCCAGATGATGAATGGATCAGCCTACCAGTTGGTACAGTCCACTAATATGCTGGTAGGCGGAGAACTTCTTATGATCGAAATATGTTTATTCATGTTTTGATAATGATCATTAACTCGATTGACTTATGACTGAACCTTAATATAAGGTATATTATATAAGTGTTACTATTTTATGACAAGCACATCTGGTATATTTTTAAAGAGCATCCTTTGAAATAAATGCTAAGTTAATAAAAATTCAATAGTTTAACTTATTATTATATCACAATTAATTGTTTGCTAAATATATAGGTTTGCTTGCCTACTGTTTCATTTAATTGCAAATCATTTGGTGATCATGACAATGATCTAGTGATGAACTAGCCAACCAGACTGACAACACACACACATACATACGCACGCATACACACACACGCACACACAATCAAAACACACACACACACATACACACATACAGACACACCGAACACCCAACACACACATTTCTATTGATACTACTAATATTATTACTATTAATAATATTATTATTATTACTGATATTATTATTATTATTATTATTATTATTTCTATTATGATTATTATTATTTCTATTATTATCACTATTATTATTAGCCATATACAAATTAAACAAAAACAAAGGAAAGATCGCTATCCTACAATGCACTTCAACAAACTAATCTCCACCAAGAAGGAGCTGATGTTGTGGTTCAGCGACACACGTTCTGGGGCCACAGAACAGACAAGCGTCTACCCCGGACTCAATCAACACCACTGGCATATTCAAATGGCGCAGAATAAAGTTGCCCATTTGGGTGGGCATTGCCACCCCTCCCCACTGATCTGGCCCGTTCTAGGCTCCAGAATCGATAAACATTGTCATTAAACTTTTTAATGACAAAATGACCCTCCATAAATGCTGGCCAAAAAACAAGTGAGGTGGACTGGTCCTTATGGCGGTCTCATGGCCCCAGGAGAGAAGGTCTGCCCCGGTCTGCCCCAGCCTGCCCCAGCAGGACTGAATGTCTGACCCCAGCCTGCCCTCCCAGCACTAAACGTCTGCCCCGAGCCTGCCCCCCGAGCCTGCCCCCCCAGACCAATGGTCCACTGCCCTGCAGGCCCCTGATCCCCCGCTGAAACTCAACATGCTCTCTAGATCCATCCTGTAGCCCTCTACGTACGTACACACACACACACACACACACACACACACACACACACACACACACACACACACACACACACACACACACACACACACAGACACAAACACACACCCCACACACACACACACACACACACACACACACACACACACACACACACACACACACACACACACACACACACACACACACACACACACACACACACACACACACACACAAACACACACACATACACACACACACCAGTGGCGTAACATCATGGTGATATGCCCCGGTGCAAATATTTATTTTGTGCCCCTGGACAGGACTTCCGAGCAGGGGGGCGGGGGGGGGGGGAGGGGTGTTGCACCGTCAATATTTACGCCACTGACACACACACACACACACACACACACACACACACACACACACACACACACACACACACACACACTTGTTTAAGTCTTCCACTGGATGGGGCTCCACCATTATGCGTCTCCTGCGCTCTCTTGTTGACTCACAGTGATTCTGGGATTGCGCTGGCCTCTCACTTGGCTCAGCTCGGAGAATCCAGCGCTCTGGGCTTCTGTTTGTCCCCTTTATCTTCCACGTTTTGGTAGGAGTGTGGATTCCAATAAAGGCTTGTTAAACAACACAATTCATTCTCAGACTCAAGAGGGCCCTAGCGCGGCCCAGGGCGTAAGCCGCTCCTTTGAACATCTAAATCCCCACACAGCCTCTGACTTCCTTTTGTTACTCGCTGGTGGTTCTTCCTCCTGTTCCTCACTGGCTCCTCTGCCCACAACCCCAACTGTGCCCTATCCACAGCAAAGGGCTTAACCGTATGCATGTGTGTGTGTGTGTGTGTTTGTGTATGCATGCCTGCATGCGTGTGTGTGTGTGTGTTTGTGTGCAGGCCTGCATGCGTGTGTGTGTGTGTGTGTGTTTGTGCTCGTGCCTGTATTGGTGTTTATATACGTCCCTGTTTGCGTGCGTGTGTGTTTTTATGTGTGCGTGTCTGCATGTCTGTGTGTATGTGTGTGTGTGTGTGTGTGTGTGTGTGTGTGTGTGTGTGTGTGTGTGTGTGTGTGTGTGTGTGTGTGCCTCTGCGTGTGCATGCTTGCATGCATTCGTGTATGTGTGTGTGTTTGTGTGTGCCATGCGCATGTGTGTGTGACGTGTGTGTGTGTGTGCCTGCATACGTGCCTTTGTGTGCATGCGTGTTTGTGTGTGTGAGTGTATTTGTTTCTGTGTATGTGTGTGTGCATGCCTGCATGGTTAGGGTGTGTGATGGGATGGTGGGGGGAGGGGGAATCAACAGATGGTAGATTAGAAATGTGCTCCATACATGTTTAATATGAATTCTGCTGGGGCAATGAAAAAATGAGGAGGAGGAGGAAGAGGAGGAGGGGGTTAATATTGATTTAATACAGATTTCATCACCCCAAATTGGGAAGGCAGATTTTAATGAGCTCCTCCCTAGATAGAAGAAAGAAAAATAAGAAACATGAATAACTATCCCTGCAGCCCGACAGCGGTGCTGCCCTCCACTGACCACCTCTGGAACTGCAGTCGGCTGCTACCAGGAGCAGGCGGCCCGTACTTTAGGGTCATTCCTGTTGAAGGGTCTCTGGCACGTGGCCATTTGCTGTCCCACCACGCATTACATATAGCTCATTCATATTGCAAACGCTTTTTCTAATGTACTAAGAGAATCTGTACATCTTCATCCCTGTGAAATCTTGCTCATTTAAAAACATTTACTCAAAGCAAGCCTTGACTGGCTTCTGCTGTTCTGCATGGATTCAAACTGGGGGTGTGGGTGTTAAGGGGGGGAATGGACTTTTGCTTTTGGTTTTTTTGGACTTCCCCTAAATTCGACTTCTCATAGGGACTAGGGAGGAGGCAGTGGTCCACCTGATTTCGGTGGGAGTGGCTGGATAGTTGGGGTATAAATAGCCTGATTAAATGGGTTTGCCTCATACTCTGAGCAGTTGGACCTCCCGTGGCCACACTTTGGTTGGTGTGTTCCGCAGAAAGCAGCATCATGGCACCTATCCTGCTATGCGTGCTGGTTTGGACAGCGTTTGCCTGGTCTCCAACCCGCGCCCACCTCAACGAAACGTAAGTATGCACACTTGGCAGGTCCGTTGATCTGGGTTTATGCAGCAACGTTAGAAACACACGTAGACGTAGCGATATAAGATATTTCGTTTCAAAATCCATTACGGGGCAACACTGGCGGATCTGGAACAGACATGGGGTGGCAAAGGGTCTCGGCAAGGGGGCATGAGACGACAGTACGTGGGAAGAATCCTTAAACGTAGGCCTACAAGCAGTGGCGGTGGGTCTAGAGAGCGCTAGCCGCTAGGGCGCCGCCCCTCCGTGAAATATTCACTTGAATATATCTGCCAACTATTAAGCAACTATTATCAATACGAAATAAATCAACAAAAATACATAGCGTTTATCGTTTAATTGTGTGATATACTTGTCACTGCCAGCAACCATTTAAATGCGTCTGAAGAACGTCAATGATTTAGGCTAGGCTTGTTATTGGTCATTCGAAATAAAGCCCTCCTCCAAGTCAGGGCCGCCGGCCACGTTGAAGTCAATCTAAGCTCGCTAACTTTTTGCTGTCTATCAAGCAGAGACAGCTTTTCATTGGCGCAAGAAAATTCGCCCTCGGGTCGCACCAGTGTGCGCCCCAGGCCAATTTTTTGTTATCACCACATGATTGGACGATTCATCGAATCAATCAAATAGGCTACTTGCCTCAGCAGCATGCGCTACTACATGTAGAGAAGAGATGGATCGCTAACTAGCAGAGAGTTGTAAGCACTTTCCACCCTTTTCAGTGGAGGAATTGGACTCCCCAAGCAATGTTACACTTAAAAGGAGCAAGTAAGTTACATATTAATTTAGTCTTTCGGCCTGTAGCTGTGGTGGGATTTCTAATAACGACTTATCTAATTCACTTCAACTAACTATAAGCAAGAGGAATCGGGGAGTCCAGGTCAAGTATAGATGGAGAGTTTATTGCCACCCGCAAACGAGACAACAAAGCCGAATGGTATTCGCGAATACACACTCCTGAATGAATCCCGGACAGCTCCTTATATCCCCAATCCTTACACAATACAAAGTTGGACTTTCATCAAATATTGATGTGCATAGAATGTTTTTCTGGGTCATACTGTGTGGATGTCAGCATATTCTCATGTCTTCTGGATCCCAATGTGACCTTAGAACATGTATTATCCTTATACAAACAGAGATGATGCACACGTGTGAATGTAAGCATTGTCTTCAGAGAGTACATCAAAATGGGAGTAGACTGGACTCTCTCACTGGTGCCACATGGCAAATAACATCTAGGCTAAAGGTGATCAGCTGTTTTCCACTATTAAAGTATATGATATGTAGGCCTAATAATAATCATAGTTTAACATAAAATGTAAGGTTAATTTCTACCACATAGCATATAAACAAAATGAAGCAACTGTCCCATATTTCCAACTTCATTTCAAGCAGACATTGAGACTCAAAAAATGGACGCTATAGGACAGTGATCATGATTTCTCTCAATATCAGAATAACAACAATGAATGGGTCAAATAGCGATGGCTGGTGGAATGGCCATAAAGTAGGTCTGTATATGCAGTGTAAGCTTGTCTAGGCCCTGCAAGTCAGGATGTAGGCTATGAATCTGAATGAATAGTAGGTAAATAGGTATACGGCCATCCCCAAAATGCACCAGAATACAGGAAATCAAATCTATTAAAATCTATTTTTTTAGGGGGGGGGGGAGAGTTGTAAGTAATAGACCCCCAGTCTATTACTGTGACCCACCAACATTTTTGATCACCAACCGCCACTGCCTACAAGACTTCTACTACAACACCGGTTTTTGTTGCAAGGGGTTACGTTTGAGGGGAATGGGCCTAAGATTACATTTCCAAATCTTCACCTTCGGTTCATTTTCTAGTTTGTTTCAATACTTTGAGAGGCTTGTGGACATAGTGGCGGTTTCATTTGTTTTACAAATAGGCCTACAGTTTTAAGAACAAAAGGTTAGGGGGGCAGCTGGGGTTGCAAGGCTCTAAAGTGGGGCCCCCCCCTGTAGATCCGCCCCTACTTGGACAACACCAAATGCTGTTATGCAATCGTGCACTCCCAAGCAGGTTGGCGTACATCACGCACGCACGCACATTTGAATAATTTATTTGAATCCACCAAATTACATTCAGAGAAAGTACAGAGAAAGGATAAAAATATTAGATGATAAGATAACAAGCTTTGATACTCAAGGATACAAGAAACATCACCTGTGCCGCACAGCAAGGCTGCCTATTGTAGCTGAAATAGAACAGAATTGGGCAGTTTTTTACCTCTGGTTTTTGAGAGCCCTGCCAGTCCAAGCCCACTGACTGTGAGTTTGTGGACTTGCCCCAAACTGCCAAAGATTAATACTATCAATTTGCATTCATAACCTAGGTCTCTGATCCTTGAACTGATGGGCTGGTATTTGGTTATTTTGTCATAAAAGGCTATGTCCATATATAGGTCAAAGACGCAACCTACCTCCATCAACAGCTCCTGCCTCCTATCTTTAGCCAGAAAAATAATATCAGGGTTGTCAGGAATGTTTTTGAACACATCATTAGTACTGGTGAACCAATCTGCCATTACACAGGAATGTTTGTACATGGAAGCATTTGAGTGTTTTTTCCTTTACAATGCTTGCAATCAAGTCCACCAAGGGATATGCTTTTGGTTATACCAGGGTGTAAAAGGTTGGCCAGACAGAAATAACAATGACTCAAGAATAGTTGGTGCAACTAATACAAAGACCAAAACATCTAAGCAAACGAACATATCCAATAATATAGTTATATTTCATACGTAAACAATCAGTTGTAATATTAATCAGATGGGAGCATCAATGAAGAGAAATCCCGTTAATATTGACCACAGACATCACGATCCCCGCTCCTCCTCCTCTCGTCAGCATCTACGCCGTGACTGTGAGCTCCAGGGTGACCGGAGGGGCATCTGAGACGCTGTGCGCCCACGTCCTCTCCCCCCCGGAGCCGCTGGCCCTCAGGGTGACTCTGGAGGCGCAGTCCGGGAGCACCGTCATCCTGGAGGAGACGGTTTCCACGGATTACTACGGCTGCTCCACCTTTCAGGTCTGCTCCTCTAGTAGAGAAATACCAACAAATTACTTCATTATTTAAACTAATTTCAACGGAGCAGGGTTTTATCAAAAGTCCCATTTATCATCAGTAGTCTGGAGCCCCCCCCCCCCCCCCCCTACTACTCCTACTACCCCTACTAACCACTAATGTAACCATTTCAGGGGTTCCCAAAGTGGGGGTCGGGACCCCCTGGGGGGCGAGGGACGCCGATGGGTGGGTCGCGGAATGATTTCCATAAATCACATACATTTAGAAAAAAAAATTAAAATTATGAAACATGGTAGTTAAAATAAAACTACAGATTTTCCTCCTGAGGTGATTACGACAGATTAACGATAGCATAATTTGCAGGTGTCAGGTCACTTTACGGCTCCAAAGTAAAAATCACAAAGCGGACCAGTACATTTTCTCTGAACTAGCTCATTGATGATTTTTGGATGATTTTTCAAAATGAAACGTTGGTAAATACCGAGCACAGTTTGTGGATATTACCCTGACTGAGATATTCTTATGTTCAAATGGAAATTAAAGTAATCTTTCAAAGTTAAGTTTGCACATGACAGCAATACTGTGCACTCATGTTACATGGATATTATTTAGACTGAGGTATTCTGCTTTATATAAAACAGTAAATTATAACGGGCTGCTCTGTTCTTTTGTGTTGTCGTTAAGCCCGTGTTTGGATAAGCCTAGTGCGTATGGCCTGTGCGCACATTTTATCTTATTTTTTCAGTTAAATCCGGGGATAGTGGGGGTCGCCAGTCTCAGGCACTGTTATTTTGGGGGTCACGGGTTGAAAAGTTTGGGAACCCCTGCACTAACGCATAGATAACTAACATTTTTGGGGTTCCCTGGCTCTTCAATGTTACGTCATGTTGCGTAACGTGGTATGTGGTGGTTATATGGGTGAAGTTGTACCAGTACATGAGTCCTGTATGGGGCCGGCGTCCAGGTACTGGTGTCGGGGTCGGGGCGTCCGTCAGCAGAATGTATCTCAGTGCATCGTTGTTGTACCTCAAAGCTACGTTGAGCCCTTGATGATGGGGCGGGTGGTGTTGCAGGTTCCCATTGTGACCAGCAGCACGGTGGCCACGGTCAATGTGACCATCCAGGGGGAGAGTGCCGTCATGAGCAAGGAGACCAAGGTCCTCATCGCCCCTCCAGCCTTCCTTCATCTGATCGTGACGGACAAGCCGCTCTACAAGCCTGGACAGACTGGTACACATGTGCTCACCCGGTCACAAGCCTCCAGCCTACAGGGAGAGGGAAACACTGTATTTCAGTAGTCACAAATTTTGCTCTGCATTTTTTGTTTACTGCAATAAAAAGGTTGGATCAAAGCGTAGGCTTTTGGGCATCCGTGAACCTGGAAATTATATTTGTGTTCTCTCGCTGTTTTGAAAGGAAAACCAAACAGTCTGTTTGAGCTAGTCCCCGTCCTTCATCAATGCATAGACAATGCCTCCTCACCACTTCTGGCAGACTCTTATTCTTTCATATGGTGTGTGGTTGCTGTTCAGCCTTTTACCGTCTCCACCCACAACAACCTGAGGGGGGTGGGCATGATAAGAACTGTTGTGTATTTAGGATCTTTGGACCAGGATTAATCCATCACTTAGAAACCCACTACATCACGTTTCATCTGAAAGGCCTTTAACAGGAACTTTGGACCAGGATTAATCCATATCACTTAGAGACCCACTACATCATGTTTAGTCTGAAATACCTTTAAGGGGAACTTTGGACCAGGATTAATTCCATATTGCTTATGCCCCTTTTCCACTGACGGTACCAGCTCAACTTGCCACGACTCGGCCCGCCTTTCCTTGCGTCTCAATCGTCAAAATGAGTTACCTGGTATCTGGTACTTTTTCAGTCTCACCTCCGTCGAGTTTCTAAGAGAGCTGGTCTGATACTTTGGTGTGTCGTAAACAGGCTGCTGGCCACTGATTGGCCAGAGTTCCGCCACTGGACGAATAATGATGAGCGCGACGTCCTAGCCTGACACCCGACACCCGGCAACCAACACCCGGCATCTTTAAATACTAGCATCAGCGTGAAAAATAGTGATTGATTATTGAACATGGCAGGATCAGCGCGCAAGAGCACGCCGTGGACCGTGACAGAGGTGGAGACGCTTCTGTGCATAACCCTGTCTGATAATGTGTCACGTGGTCGCATATGTCGCAGTTTTGTGCATGCGTGCTATGACGACCCGCCCACGTTAAAGAGATACTTTCTAGATGGAAACACAACGTGCCTGAAACCAAACCAAGTTGTGCCACGCGAAGTCATGGCGAGGTGAGCTGGTACTGTTGGTGGAAAAGGGGCATTAGTAACCGTCTACATCATGTTTCATCTGAAATACCTTTTTAAGGGGAACTTTGGACTAGGATTGATCCATATCACTTATGGGTAGAGGGGTTTCATCTGAAATACCTCTGAGGGTTTGGTTTCCTTGAAACCAAATTGTTCTAGTTTTGATTCTTGTTTTATTTGAAAATAAGGCTGTCCTTTTGATTGTTTGTGATCACCTTTGACTCATGTACATTCTGAATGTCCACACTTGAATATATATTTGAATACACCTGAATTTATTTATTTGTAGTCCAGTTCCGGATCGTCTCCATGGACGCTGGCTTCATCCCTTTCAATGAGCTGGTACGTGATGTCCTCTTATTTACAATCCTTCATCAAACTGGAGAGCCATGAATTGTTCCTGTCAGTCAAACTGACCCCAGCCGCCCTCCAGACGGGGAGTGGAGGCTGAGCTCTCTGACCTCTAGGGCTGCTGGTGCTCTCCATTACCTTCAATACTACTATTCTTTTGGTGTCATTATGGAAGGATTTCCTATTGATATGTCATATAAAAAAAGGTCTTTATTGATTATAATTACTCAGCTCAAGATAATATGAAGGAAAATACTTTGAGTAAAGAATAGAAAATACAAATAATATGAAAAGGACATACAAATCTAGAAATGTATTTATGAAAATAAATATAAAATGTCTAAAAACCTCCTTCCCGTTTATTTGCAGTATAAAACAGTTGAGCTTCAGGTAAGAACTCTTCAAATGTAGTACATAATACATTTTTGTACATTTTGGTGTATATATTTATATATTTTTACAATTTTTCATTCCAACCATTGATAATAAAAAGGTATTATACACCCCCGCAAATCACATGGACTTTGCATAGGAGGGAAATGGAGTAATCTTGGGGGTTTTAAATAATCAGTTGCATCTGTAAGTACAGCAATACCTGCTTGATTCGCAGTGATTTGGTACATGTCTCCATGTCTTTCACTTGATGCCAAGGACCCCAACAGAAACCGCATCGCGCAGTGGCTGGATAGGGCCGCCGTCAGTGGCATCCTGGACCTCTCTCACCCCATGAGTCCAGAGGCCGCCCAGGGACCCTACACCATCACCGCCTGGACGGAGAAAGGAGAGAGCACCTCTCGCTCCTTTGACATCAAGGAATACGGTCTGCCCCCGACTGCAACAAATACACACACACGTGCACACACGTACTGGTACACCGTAAATGTTGTTTTAGAAACATTTTGAATCTGATGGATTTTATTAGGTTTTTCATGCTTGGAAAATGATACTTAGTCTTGTCCTTTCAGTTTTGCCAAAATATGCCGTCAACATTAGACTACCTAATGTCATAAATATTTTACAACAAGAAGTCCCCATACAAATTTGTGGAAGGTGAGTGTCCACAATGCAGAATTCATGGAAAATGCCCTTCAGTCCCATCATGCCTGTGGTCATCATTGCTTCCTCCCACTGTTAATCCACCAATGCCTTGCGAGGCGCTCCTTCTGACAGATACACCTATGGAAAGCCTGTTCTTGGGTCCATCAAGGTGGAAGTTTGTAGAGAGGGCCAGGGCCATTTTGTACGGCGTTATCCTGTCCCACAAGAAGACATCTGTGTGACATCACAACTGCAGGCAGGTGGCAACTAGACCTTGCAGCCTAGGGGGTTGACTGGCAGTTATGTGACTCGTAAATACTTCCTACATGAACCCGACTTATTCTAGACATTTTTAAATATCATCCAATGCATGGGGTAGTGTTGGGGTTATTTTGGGTCAGGTAAATCAAACATTTACAGAAATGATCACTCGAATAGAAATATTACTCCTCTTGTTTGTCATTTGCCTCATATATATTATGCTGCTTATATGTGATCTAGATCTTGATCTATTTGGTTTCAGAAGGTTTTGGCTAACCTTCGCACCACTTTTTCGTTCTATCTCCCAGACGGACAGAACAGGCTGTGCAACGCACTTCATTAGGGTATCAGCATTTGGCCCAAGAGTAAAAATGTACCGGGACATGTTTGATGTGACGGCTGAAATGGAGGAGTATGGCACTGGTAGGTTTATGAATGAATGAATTAGTTGTTTTGCAGACAAAACGAGACATTGTCAGTGTTGGTGTCAAATAATGACCGTTGCCTGTATATTTTGTAGGGGTGGTCATTCAAGCCAGTGGCCAAACGCCCTTCTCCGTTAATGTCAGAGAACTCACATTTGAGAATGTTGCAGATAATACTGCCTATAAGCCAGGGATCCCATTCGAGGGCAAGGTAATGGATATTTGTCATGAGCCATCAAATTCAATCTATATCTATATACAGTATGTATGTAGTGTGTATATATATTTTTTTATCTTTGCTTGTTTTATAACTATTAAAAACTTGTGTGTGTGTACGTTTCCTTCCTTGGGTTCCAGGTCAAGCTGACTGGAATAGACAGGAAGGCGGTGGGGGACGAGGTGGTATATCTATACGTGGACGTCAACGCAGCGTCGTACAACCTCACGCTTCTGACCCAAGACAACGGCATGGCTTCTTTCTCCCTGGACACCTCCCTGTGGAAGAACAGCGTGGTTCTTACGGTTTGTCCTTGTGTCTGTATGTTGTATCGTTGACTTGCGGCAAGAAGGTCCTGGGTGCAAAAGCATCTGGATCCTGGTTTTGTATGTTCTGCACGTGTTCACCTGGGTTTCCGCTGGGTGAGCCAGTAACCTCCAACACCAACACCTCTGTGGGGTCAAGGCCCTGTCAGTGGACCTCCCAGAGAAGCTGTTCAATCAGAAGATTTTTCCCAGGGGGACACTCAATGCTTTCTGTATTTAAATAACTTTTATTTTAATTTTAAAGTTGACATGTGTTGTAATATCTCCTCCTTTAGGCAAGCTCTAGACCCAAGGAAGAACAGCAGTCATTTGTGCATGGGGAACGCCTGCCTGCATACCCCTCGGCAGTACTGACCATGGGGCCGTTCTACTCTAAGAGCAAGAGCTTCGTGAAGATCTCAGCCAACGGCCACAAGAGCCTCTGTGAGGGGGAGTCCCAGGTGGGCGCCCAGTACATCATCCAGGGCGAGGAGCTTAGGCCGGGGCAGGAGGAACTGCCCTTCTACTACACCGTGAGTCAGCGTTGTAAACACTTTACACAAACACTTCAACGCTTTGCTTTATTTATAAAAAAACTTGTAATTTGGAGATATATCTCTGGTGTTAGCGCTTTCTCCCTCCCTCTTTCGATTAGGTGATGTCCAAGGGTGCAATAATGAGGCACGGGCATCTTCCAGTTGCTGTAAAAGATGGAATCGGTAAAATATCCTTCTATAGATATTAAAATAATAATTAATGTGCAAGTCCCACTCATGAAGCTTCTATTCCAGAGAGGACGTCTCCTATTGGCTCCACTCCCTTGCTTGATAGCGTGACGGGCGTTATGGAAACGTTTAACAACACCCCCGCACCACTCATATGAAACACAACCTTTCTAAAGCTGTTAAGACTTTGGCCTTTCAAATAATTCAAAACTATTTTAGAAGAATGTATCAAGGATGTGCCATATCATTTATCATTTGGAATATTATTACTGCAAAGCTTTCTGCATTTTTCTTTAGTAGACCTTTTTTATATTGCTGCTACTAGCCTGTCCATGCCTTATTCTTCCCCTTCCCTCCGATCTAGTCAACAAAGGAGTGCTATCCATCCCCCTGCTTGGAAAAGCTGCCCTCAGCCCATATGCCCAAGTGGTGGTGTACACTTTGATGCCAAGTGGGGAGGTGTTGGCGGATAACATGGACTTCCCAGTGGACCAGTGCTTCGAGAATAGGGTGTGACAGGCTAAACATCAATCTGAAATGGCTGACAAAGCTTTTTGTCAAATTGAATTTCATGGAGATTTTACTGTGCCCTTTAAAGTGTAACGTTATGCTAAGACCAAACCCAATGAAAATTGTTTAACATGACAATGCAAGTTGTGGTTTCTAAATGAGCATACATAAAGACAGCAATAGGAACTGATCAGAATGGCCATTAATACATGTTACATGTTATATACATGTTACTGCAACCCTTTTTTGTGTTGCTATCTCCAGGTGAAGCTGGAGTTCTCAGCAGATCGAGAGCTGCCTGGAGGAGAGACCTCCTTTCGCCTGGAGAGCCAGCCAGGATCCTTGTGCTCCGTCAGGGCGGTGGACCAGAGCATCCTTCTGCTGCAGCCGGATCAGGAGCTCAGCGCTTCTTATGTACGTTCTCACACTCTTACCAAAGACATAGACTCCATCCCAGGACAACCAGTGATGACCCAGCTCAAAGGTTGATAAATAAGGGTCAGATATTGTTTTTTCTATTTAAGGTACCGGAATTTTCGGACTATAGGCCGCGCCTTTTTTCCCCATTTTCGATTCTGCGGCTTATATAACGGTGCGGCTTATCTATGGATTTTTACAGCTAACGGCCACTCGGAAAATTAGTATTCAAAGCTTAAATCAGTATTCGGAGCTTTGTTTTTTTTTTTCACGTACGTGACGTTACCAGAGCGAGGGAGGCAAACTATAAGCGTCAGCGACACCAAGCAGAGAAGCGAGAGAGGTGGAGGAAGAATAGATATCTTGTTTCCCTTTACTTTATAACACAACATTAGCAGGATCTCGGGAGGAAAAGTCATACTTAGTGAAAAGCTAACCTTAGCTTAGTTGTTTGTTTTCGTTCGCTGTACAGCGCCGCGCCAATCAACTGTGACTGGCTTGCTGCAGATCGTGAGCGTCTTGGTAATACCCGGACAATATAATGGATATAATATGGACACATAAGACAATCAATATTCGGTATTTGTTATGGATTTATTGTAAAAAATTCCCTGAGAAGATGCACGTTCCAGGATGAATTGAAAAGCTCCCGTAAGGGCTGAGATGGCAGAGGACAGCTGATTTGGAACGGAACAACAGCTGTTCGCTTTCACGGGGAAAAACGAAGGAACTTCAACCTACTTAGGCTTACTAATTAACGTTCAAAAGCTATTAAATCTTCAACAAAATATGCAGATACTGTCAAAATCGGTTCCAGGGAGTATATAGGGATTATTAATGTTGTTTTTGATGGTGTTTTTTTCTGGAACGAGTATTCGAATATTCACTCGGAAAAACCAACGAGTATTCGAAGCCTGAAAAATGGCATTCGGGCCAGCCCTAATGGTAATTAAACATTAAAACACCTGCGGCTTATAGTCCAGTGTGGCTTATATATGTACACATCATTCAATTTAGCTGCTGCGGCTTATACTCCGGTGCGCCTTATAGTGCAAAAATACGGTACTATGCAAAAGGGCTTTTAGGGCAATCCCATTTCGTAAAGCATGGGGTTTACATCCAAAAGTGAACAGCAGTCTGTCGACTGTTTACTTTTCTGAACTAAGCAGCACAAGAAGCTGACTGTTGGCTACTGTTAAGACTGCTTAAGGCTAACAGGATATTGTTATATAACACTTAATGCAATGTTTGAGCAAAATGTACTGAAAACTTCCTTAAGGATACGGTGATATGTTAACTAACTATGATAAATACAATTGTGGATTTGAGATTGATTGAATAAAGGCGTCTCATTTGCATAAATATATCTTTGGATAACTTTTTAACACAATCATCTGGAAAATAATCCCATAAATCTGGGACCCAAATTTTTGGTAATTTGGGTTTACCAGTTTTACCATGATTTTATTTTTTCAGGTTTACTTAAACTTTCAATATATAGAAAAACTTTCCAGGCGGACATTATGGGTCCAATTGGCAAAGAATAGTGCCCAAAAACCAAGTTTAAGATATATTTTGTTAGAACGGGGTGGGGGCGCACCTTTTAGGTTTTGGAGACATCCGTACTTCCGGTCTACATATGCTTATTTTATTTGAACACTCCCAGGATTGTAGCCCAGGCTTACATGACAAAAAAACACAAATTCATGACTAAAACAATAGTTGGCTATGACACATTTCAAAAGAAATGTGTCATAGCCAACTATGAATGAAGAGTATAATTTTTTTGTTAAAAAAAAAACATCTCAAAAGGCTATGCATTGAATACAATAAAATCCAGTATTATATGCATAACAATTTTGAGCTAAATCTATTTAGTAGGGCTTTCTCTTACGTGGCCTCCATTGGAGAGCCCCACTTTAAGACCACTGAACACGGTTCACCTCGGACTCGGGAACAGGCCTCTCTCACACATCGTCATGTCAGACTGCTGCACCTGCTCAGTCCCAACGCTCCTCTCTTTTCATCCGTGGTATCTGAAGGTGTTCAACCAGCTGCCTGTGCAGAAGCTGAGTGGCTTCAGCTACCAAGTGGAGGACCGTGAGCCGGATCGCTGCTCACAGCCCTGGGAAGAGGTGGAGGAATCCACCGCGAAGGACGACGTCTACAGTGTTTTTAAAGTAAGGTATGAGTGATGGCATGTGGAAATACATCAATAATTATGTCAAATATAATATTTGGACCATGATGCCTAATGCATGTTGACATGTAAATTGCCCTTTTGTAATGTTATTTATATATTGTAGCAGGCCAGTGGGTGTGGGGTTTCCAAGCCACCAAGTTGAACAGATAAAACCATACAACACACAGAGCAGTTCAAAGGGGTGATTTATTTACAGGGTAAATAACTGTCACCAGGGTGGGGAAAAGGGTAATCCGTATCCAGGGGCCGTCACCAGGAGGGTCCTCAAACAAAGCGGTCTGTACACAGGGGGGTAGTCAGACGGTCCAGGTAATCAATAAAGTCTCTCTCGCTCTCTCTCATAATCAACCCCTGATGTTAACGATATTCTTATTGATACAATTTGTTGTAACCCCCTCTCCTCCAAACATACCACTCCACTCACTCCTTCCTGCCGTCTGCCACAATATTTATGTATCGTTCTAAATTCCTAACTGCCGATGACTGACAAACAACATTTTCCACTTTTTTTTTTTACTCACACTTTTAGGAAATTGGAATAAAACTCGTGACCAACTCTGAGGTGAAGAAACCAGCCACCTGTGTGGGCCGTGTATATTACATGATGTATGATAACGGTAGGTTCCTTGATATCGGCGGATCTTTGAGGATGTTAAGCAATGTCTAATTTACATGCCTGATAAATCACCTCCATTCAAGGATATTGCTCAATGTAATGTTCTCTGACACATTCTGTTTGTCAGTGGGACTTGCCGGCTCATCGTTGCAGAAAATGAAAGAAAAACGGGAAAAAATAGAAACTGTGAGAAGCTACTTCCCTGACACCTGGATCTGGGAGCTGATCGCTGTCGGGTTAGTGCTCTACTCCTGAAACCTGGATCTGCTGGGTCAGTGCTGGGATTTAATCCCTGTTGGGTTAGTGCTGGGATCTGATCCCTGCTGGGTCAGTACTGGGATCTGATCCCGTTTGGTTAGTGCTGGGATCTGATCCTGTTTGGTTAGTGCTGGGATCTGATCCCGTTTGGTTAGTGCTCTACTCTTCAGGTTAAAGCTACACTAATTAGAGAAGTATGTTGCTAAATTGAAATAATGGGCAGGATGTCTGCAGAAGTACGATAATTGGCAAGTGTTACAAGTATCTCATTTAAAATGGAACTGAAACCATTTCAGTAAAAATAACATCTCCCACCCCTCAGAAGAGCCTGGGATCCCCCAACCAACCAGGGAAGAGATGTCCTGATTGGTCATGAGCACTCCCATCAGCTTTGAGCCGTCTTAAATGGACATATGGCCTTATACTGTCGGCAAGGCCGGCCTAGTCATCTTGAAAGGATATCCTCAGTGTATTGTCATCTCTGGCTGATGGCTGTGCCATTTCTGATTAATGACGGTGGTTAAGTGAGCGGTTGAATCTCAACCACACCCCCTTAACACACTGGAGGTCCCTATTTGACGTGGTGACCCTCTCCATCTGCAGAGACAGCGGGTCGGTGAGCGTGGTGAAGACGCTCCCTGACACCATCACCAGCTGGCGGGCCCAGGCCTTCTGTACCTCCTCCTCCCTGGGCTTCGGCCTGTCCCGGGACACGGCGCTGGTGGCCTTCCAGCCCTTCTTCGTCAGCCTGACGCTGCCCTACTCGGTGGTCCGAGGGGAGGTGTTCACGCTCAGAGCCACCGTCTTCAACTACCTCCCTAGCTGCATCATGGTGGGCCTCTCCGTGCTGCGTGTCCCCCGGCCCCCCGGTGGGCTGAGGGGAGACGAGGACGCTCTCCATTCATTAGAAGCTACTCAGAAAGGAAGAGATCCTCTTTACACCTCTTGCATCCAAGAATTTCAACGCATTGTGTATAGTATCATGTAGTGTAGTATTATGAAGAATAGGAAGTAGTGTAGTTTGTAGTATAGTACGTAGCATAGTATGCAGTATAGTATTAAGTTGTGTAGCATGTGATATAGTATGTAGTATACTGTAGTATGCCGCGTAGTATGCAGTATAGTATTATGTAGTCTAGTTTGTAGTATAGGATGCAGTCTAGGTTACAAACTAGAATGCATCCTATACTACAAACTAGACTATATTATAATACTATACTGCATAGTACTGTATAGTATGCAGTATAGCATTATGCAGTCTAGTTTGTAGTATAGGATGCAGTATAGCATTATGCAGTCTAGTTTGTAGTATAGTATGCAGTATAGCATTATGTAGTATAGGATGCAGTCTAGTTTGTAGCTTAGGATGCAGTCTAGTTTGTAGTATAGTATGCAGTATAGCATTATGTAGTCTAGTTTGTAGTATAGTATGCAGTTTAGCATTATGTAGTCTAGTTTGTAGTATAGTATGCAGTATAGCATTATGTAGTCTAGTTTGTAGTATAGTATGCAGTTTAGCATTATGTAGTCTAGTTTGTAGTATAGTATGCAGTATAGCATTATGTAGTCTAGTTTGTAGTATAGGATGCAGTCTACTTTGTAGAATAGGATGCAGTCTAGTTTGTAGTATAGGATCCAGTGTAGTTTGCAGTATAGCATTATGCAGTCTAGTTTGTAGTATAGGATCCAGTCTAGTTTGTGGTATAGGATGCAGTCTAGTTTGTAGTATAGGATGCAGTCTAGTTTTTAGTATAGGATGCAGTCTAGTTTGTAGTATAGGATGCATGATGTAGTATGTGTGTTGACTCTGCGCTCCCTCTCTGCAGGTCAGGGTCCAGCTGAGCAACTCGTCCCACTTCTCCCTCAGAGAGTGTGCGGACTGCCAGTACACCATGTGTGTGTGTGCAGAGGAGAGCAGGGTTTTCCAGTGGGAGGTCAGCCCCTCCTCCCTTGGTAGGACCTAATGACCTGCTCCTTATGCCCTTAACACCGCAGGAAACTCTCCTCCTTCATGGAAGGACAATCATATCAATATAATACAATTAATTGATCCCAGTCCAGAAGAGTAGCGGCAGCCGCTCTTAAAATGAATCTCTTTTTATTTTCTCTCCATTTCAGTTGAGTGCGCTCCGTTCCTCGCTGTAAATGTCAGAAGTCTTCTTCACTGTAACGTCACAGGCCCATTCGCACATTGTAAATCACAGTAAAGGATCTGCCATTGCGTCTCTAAAGAACATCCCCAGTCTGGGTGATCAAAGCACCACAAGCGTCCCTCGTGGCTTCACTAAACATCCGTCACCAATAACATTTGTAAAAATCACTTCCGTGTACTAATTCTACTGAAGGGCGTAGAGCAGCGACAGCACTATAGCACTTTGGTCTTTGTGATGAGAGGACTCTCACATAGCAGTTCTCACTGAGCCTGATCATGATGGTAGACTATCTTTCCGCGCATTGTGCAGCTGATTAACAAAGTGCTTTGGATTTTAATATTGTTGAGGAGGGCATTATATTGGTACTGGAGCATGAGCCTGATTTAAGTGTCTAGGGAGAGCAGTTGGCGATGGAGATAATCCTGACTTTTTGCCACTGTCATTTTGAAAGATGTGAAACCGCGGTGACTCCACTGAGTCAATCTGCTGCAGCATGTCTACTATAGTGAGGAAGCTACTCTAACTCTACTATAGTGAGGAGGCCATTCTAACTCCACTATAGTGAGGAGGCCATTCTAACTCTACTATAGTGAGGAGGCTATTCTAACTCTACTATAGTGAGGAGGCCATTCTAACTCTACTATAGTGAGGAGGCTACTCTAACTCTACTATAGTGAGGAGGGCATTCTAACTCCACTATAGTGAGGAGGCTACTCTAACTCTACTATAGTGAGGAGGCCATTCTAACTCCACTATAGTGAGGAGGCCATTCTAACTCCACTATAGTGAGGAGGCCATTCTAACTCCACTGTAGTGAGGAGGCTATTCTAAAAGTGGAGGCAGTGCTGCTGCCAGAGACGGTCCACCTCCTCTCCTGTCAGTGAACCAGCGATGGCCTGCCATCCCACATCAGCAGTGATCACACACACACACACACACACACACACACACACACACACACACACACACACACACACACACACACACACACACACACACACACACACACACACACACACACACACACACCATTCCTTTGAAGAATGCTAACCGTCGCTAACAAGTCAGGTAGTCCCTCTGACGAAACAGCCAGAAACCTCTCCCTGAGGGAGGGGTGTGAGAGACACCTCTCTTTGTTTTGATTTGAGGGCTTTGGTAATGTTGAGGAGGGGAGGGATGTTACAGTCATGTTAATGAGGTGGATGTGTGGGGGGGTCAAGTCTTAGACGGCTGGAGAAAGCCTTGTGAACACAAATCAAGTGACAAGGGGGCAAATAAAAAGGTCAATCGATTGTGTGTGTGTGTGTGTGTGTGTGTGTGTGTGTGTGTGTGTGTGTGTGTGTGTGTGTGTGTGTGTGTGTGTGTGTGTGTGTGTGTGTGTGTGTGTGTGTGTGTGTGTGTGTGTGTGTGTGTGTGTGTGTGTGTTTAGGGGAGGTGACCCTGGAGGTCCGGGCCGAGGCGCTGCACACGGAGCAACTGTGTGGGAACGAGGTGGCGCCCCCGCCCACGGTGGGCCGGGTGGACACAGTGGTACGCAAACTACTGGTGGAGGTGAGGTTCACGCTCATGGATGGCACACACACACGTTGCCCACCTCGTACTCTGCCCCACACGGGTCCTCACATGTGTAAAAGAAAAGCCAACATCTCTTTAAGTCCCAACATGTTGTCGCGCTGTGTTAATCCTAAATCTTATATTTTCTGTGTTAATCATGAAGGTCTTGAAACGCTCAAGCTAAACCTAGATGATAAGTTCCCACACAGAAAGCAGTGATAATGTTCAGTGAACCATCAGGTCAAAGCCCTGCTAGAGGACTCAATGGGCCGGTTCTGAAGGACCATAGAGACCCCAGAGCAACATGATGGTGGTTGTATACTAGAGTTGACGTAATTGTGTTTTTAGCATTCTAGGAATAAAGCAGATGTTAATCATCATAGTGAAAGTGTGTCGTTCTTCTCCCTTCCAGGCAGAAGGCACCCCAGTGGCTGTTACCCACAATGCAGTCCTCTGTCCTGGAGGTCAGTCATCCCTCAGTTGGTTCCCATTTGTTTACTCAACCTACTTTGGGTTTCCTCACTGAAAAAGGGTCAACAACTCTATGTTAAGGACTACAGCGGCAAGACAGGTCCAGGGTCATTCTACAACACATGCAGCCTGAAGCAGGGCCAGGCTGGCAGGGCAGCAGGAACCAAAAGGGATAAGGTTCAAATGCATGACAAATAGCAACTAGAGACCACAATGACCAAGGGCCATGAAACATACAACCAACTGACAAGGGACAAAGGAAGTGAACTTGTTTATATGGGGGAGAATCATCGCTTGAAGCAAGCCCAAATATTGCTAGCCCATCTCCAGTTTTTCCTTGAGATATTAAAAATGATATATATTATTATTATTATTATATAGACAGAACCCACACCAGACCTAAGGGTTAAATAGAATAAGTTCTAAATGCAAGGCTACCAATGTTATCCTTTACATTTTACCAACATTGATCTATTAAATGCTCAAAGGACTGTTAATAACAATAATATTATTCTAGATTTATATAGTTCTAAATATATGAAGACCATGACAATCCAGAGAGTTTTAAACCGATCCATAAGTATTCATCATTGCGTGGATTTGAATTTGTCCGATTACAGATAACTGTTCATTTAAAATGGATGATTTTGTAAATTTTTGACACGCCCCACAAAGATAAATGACTGGATGAAAACCGTACAAATAGACACACAATGTCTACCGTAACTTGTGTCATTATTACAATAATTAATCATTTTTACAATAGTAAATCATTATTTCTTTAGATAATTTACAATGCTCCCTACTAATTTATTTTAAACGATGTAGACGATGGATTGATGGAAGTCAATTGTACCTTGTACCATTTTCTCTCTTCATTAGTTTGTTTTTTTATTCCCCAGCAGAGAAGCCAGCAGAGAAGAACATCTCTCTCCTGCTGCCAGACCTGTTTGTGGCTGGTTCTGCCAGGGCCTCTTTCTCTGTGTTGGGTCAGTACCTTAAAGATATCCAACAAATGTTTAATAATGCAATCATAGTATAGAATTATGGAAAATTGTTAATAAAGCAATTTAAAAATAATTATAATCAAATAAATATATATTTTTTTAAATATTTGAAGAGGGTACATTTGTTTTTCGTATTTTGTTACATCTCCCATTGTGTGTGTGTGTGTGTGTGTGTGTGTGTGTGTGTGTGTGTGTGTGTGTGTGTGTGTGTGTGTGTGTGTGTGTGTGTGTGTGTGTGTGTGTGTGTGTGTGTGTGTGTGTGTGTGCTGGCCAGGGGACCTGATGGGCCGGGCCATGAAGAACCTGGACAAACTGCTGGCCATGCCGTACGGCTGCGGGGAGCAGAACATGATCCTGTTCGCCCCAAACATCTACATCCTCAACTACCTGACCAGCACCGCACAGCTGACACACGCCATCAAGGAGCGGGCCACGCGCTTCCTGGAGAGCGGTGAGGCCTGCAGAGAGCACCAGACAGCACTATTATCACCCAACATCATACACAGTCCCACCAGAAGGTCTCCACTCTGAAACGCTCGTGGTCGGGCCAGTGTTCAGCAGATCTCACCATGCGCTCCATGTCAACGCTCCCTTACTCAGAGGGGAGGTGCTCAAAGCTCTGAGTGTGTGAGCTGAATTCACATCAGCTTCGAGGTCACGTGACACAGCCCCCTAGTGGCTCAGCTAGGACACACATCGGGGGACCGGGGGCGGTCCCCAGCATACATCGCCTCAAAAGCCACTGCTTGCTACTGCTTTGGGTTTGTCTTTTTGGGCAAAAACCTGAGGAAGAGACCTATTGATGAAGAGGTTAAGAAAGAAGAACCTAGTTTAGAAAACAACTGGGCAGAGCGCAGAGCAGCCATAGGAATCACAAATTAAATTATAATTTAGATATGTTTTTGCATGTATCAAATGCAAATCTACAATCTGTGCATCCTATGCATTCATGTGCAGGCTACCAGAGAGAGCTCACCTACCGGCATGACGATGGCTCCTACAGTGCTTTTGGCAAGAGCGATGCGTCTGGAAACACCTGGTGAGTACGTCAGCTGGGGCTTCTCTTCGTAGTTGGCATGGTAACCGGGTGGGTCTTCCCGCCATGTACATGTGTTTCCTTCTGGTACAGGGCATATTTTATGACCCCCCCCCCCCCCCCTCGAAGAGACAGGAAAAGTCCCTTAAAAGGCCCCTATTGTACCACCAGCTCAGGTGCGTATATAGGGCCCTTCATAAGCTGGTAAGACACCCTGGGAGGGAACGTTGAAAGAGGGAACCCTCCTTCCAGGGATGGGTAGGAGTGCAATGACTGCCACAATAATGGTCAGGTGCAATGGTAGCAAAACAGGAAAGAGGTTGGTGTAGAGGTGCTGGAAGCCAGGCGTCTCTGCATGATCCTACACACTGAAACATAAAAGGGCATTGAAACCCCACCCCTCTTACCATTACCTTCTTAATGTGTCGTTTGTGGCATTGTGCCTCATTCTCTGTCCCAGGCTGACTGCCTTTGTGATGAAGTCGTTTGGCGGCGCCAAGCCCTACATCTTCATCGACCCCAAACTAATCGTGGACTCCAGAACCTGGCTGCTCAGCCACCGGCGGCAAGATGGATGCATCACATCAGTTGGAAAACTGTTTCACAACGGCATGAAGGTAACTTGGATCAAGCCAAAGGAGCCATACGGCAGCAAATGTATTCAGGTGCTTCGTATGACCAACAGTTGCTCCCCTAAGACGTGCTAGAAGGGTGTGGTACCTGTCCTCCCAGCTGTGGTAAAATAGCATTTGGGAATTTATTGTCACTCATGATGCACACTTAGAATATATAACAGAGACATGCTTTTGAAATCTAGTCCAAAGAAGATGTAAATACCTGACAGCCGTGAGTCTGAAGAATGTTACACTTGTATCCTCGGGGCTAGTTCTGCTGCAAGGTATTATGTCTAGTGCTAACAGCAGTAGAGATGGAACTCAGACATAATGACATCTGGGCCAGATGTCTGATATCACATTGCTTTGTAGACAACTGTTTTTCAGTTCTGATGTTTGTGGGTCAGTAAAAATGAGAACTGTACTAGGAAAATAAAAATGGACTTTTCTTTTCCAAGTTGAGTAGATCAAAAGTCAAAAGCGATGGGATTTTCAGATCAAATCCGGAATTCCAGATTTCCGACCTAGAAATAGTCACCTTTGTGAATCATGCGTATCTGTATTTCTGTATTTTAATGGGGACGATTTTCGGGCATAAACTGTCTGAAGGACATTAAGATTTGTTCCTTTCCAAGTATCCTAGAGGATGTGTGTTTGCGTCCAGCTGGAGCTCAGCAGGCCTATCTCCACACCTCTGTACCCTACCCGTGCCCCAGTGGTTCAGTGTCAGGTGACAATAATGAGCCCAGAAACTCAGGGCTCATTCCCTCCATCGCCATAGTGCCAGCGACTTCCCACTCCGTCAAGGAGGCGTGGTTCTTTTCTTTTCTTGTGCTTACTACGTGCTTTGGTGCAGCCTGAGCTCATTCCATCCTGTTCCCCCAGGGCGGGGTGAGCGACGACGTGTCTCTGACCGCCTACATCACGGCTGCACTGCTGGAGCTGGATGCAGTGAGTGCCCCTGCCCCATGTTAACACCATGAGCTATGAGCTATATATGTAGAAACACTATGAGCTATATATGTAGAAACACCTTGAGCTATGAGCTATATATGTAGAAACACCATGAGCTATGAGCTATATATGTAGAAACACCTTGAGCAATGAGCTATATATGTAGAAACACCATGAGCTATGAGCTATATATGTAGAAACACCATGAGCTATGTATGTAGAAACACCATGAGCTATATATGTAGAAACACCATGAGCTATGAGCTATATATGTAGAAACACCATGAGCTATGAGCTATATATGTAGAAACACCTTGAGCTATGAGCTATATAATGTAGAAACACCATGAGCTATGTATGTAGAAACACCATGAGCTATATATGTAGAAACACCTTGAGCTATGAGCTATTTATGTTGAAACACCTTGAGCAATGAGCTATATATGTAGAAACACCATGAGCTATGAGCTATATATGTAGAAACACCATGAGCTATGTATGTAGAAACACCATGAGCTATATATGTAGAAACACCATGAGCTATGAGCTATATATGTAGAAACACCATGAGCTATGAGCTATATATGTAGAAACACCTTGAGCTATGAGCTATATAATGTAGAAACCCCATGAGCTATATATGTAGAAACACCAAGAGCTATGAGCTATATATATCTATATGTAGAATCCCCAAGAGCTTTGAGCTATACATATCTATATGTAAAAACACCATGAGCTATGAGCTATATATGTAGAAACACCTTGAGCTATGAGCTATATATAGAAACACCTTGAGAGATAGATAGATTTTTTTTTATCGCCGGATAAAAGTTATATATATATATATATATATATATATATATATATATATATATATATAACTTTTATCCGGCGATAAAAAAAATATCGCCGTTCAAACACTTCCTTGTGCGGACCCATCATGTGACTGAACTAACCAATCAGGAGCTAGAATTTAGAGGTAAACGTGAGGGAATCAGAGAGGCAGATTCAACAGAATATCCTGACTGTGTTAAATATGTAAGTAATAATTGTGTAACATAAATATATAAATGATTAACTGATTGTAAGTACATTTCTAGCAAATTAACTCCAATATAAATTATATTAATTTATTCTACAACTTTCAAATATTTAACTTCTAAACCTTACATTATTATGGATAATTACACGGCTCTTCTCAATGCTGTAGACTGCTCTTCACAACTTCCGGCGGTGAATTATATTTGATAATTCACCGTTGCCAAGTATAATTGACAGCTGTCAAGGTAAACGAAAGGATTTTATAAAAAAAATACTGTCTGTCACCACATGAGCTCTATATCTCGCTCTCTAGCTTATGTTGTGCAAGATGGTATAAATATATATATATATATAGAGATATTTATTTATACCGTCTGTCTGGTGTGTGTGTGCCCATATAGATACAGTATATAGCTGATTCCCTTGTTGCCTGGTGTGCCCATTGCAGGCAGACCCCATGGTGTCTGGGTGCCTGCAGTGCCTGAGAGTGGCGGTAGCGGGAAAGCTGGAGAACATGTACACCACAGCCCTCCTCTCCTACACCTTCACCCTGGCAGGGGACCAGCAGACCAGGGCCGCGCTCCTCACCGCTCTCCACCAGCGCTCCGTCACAGACGGTAGCTGCATCTCTGTTCGGCCTGCCCACGCATGAAGTAGCCTGACCGCAGACGTTTTGAGGAGAACATTGATTAGATCAGGGTCTAGTCTAGACTAGATCATCCATAGGCACTCTACTTTTTCAATATTTGCAGGGCACGCACACATTTAAAGAAATATTGGGGATCAGATGTATCCTGTATATGTGTTAAAGACAGTATTTAAGCCAGGCATGACTGTTTTCAATACATGTGGCTTTATATTCAAGTAATAAAGATAAACTTAGAACTACTGCAGTAGTTCAAGTGTAGTTCTCACAAAAGCCCCTCACTATCTCTGCTCTTCTAGGGGGCACGCGCCACTGGAAGCGGGCGGAGGCCTCTGAGACGGTTCTGGACTCCCTGGAGGTTGAGATGACGGCCTACGTACTGCTTGCGGTTCTCTCCGGACCCCCGGTGCCGGGCTTCGACCTAGGCTATGCCTCCAGCATCACACGCTGGCTCATCCAACAGCAGAACCCCTACGGCGGCTTCGCCTCTACGCAGGTCGGAGGACACACACCAATGTACACTGTGTGATACTAAATGGCCCCCAGCATTAACGTCCACCCACACACGCAAGCTTTCACGTTCCAGAATCTCATTCAATCTGTCCTGTCTAACCACAGTTTGATTTTAAATGAATTGAGGAGATGTGTGGTTCTGACGCCCGGTGCAACGTGTAAACCTCCTAGCTGTGTGTTGATTTGTTCCTGAGCAAGACAGCTAACCCTAACTGCTCCTGATGAGCTGGCTGCCGCCTTGCATGGTTGACTCTGCCGTCGGTGTGTCAATGTGTGTATTAACACAATAGTGTGTGTAAGTCGCTTTGGATAAAGGCGTCTGCTAAATACCCTAATTGTAATTGTAAACCCCGTTGGACTCCAACAGGACACGGTGGTGGCCCTCCAGGCCCTGGCCCGCTACGGCGCTGCCACCTACAGCTCGGAGGGCGCCAGCGTGGTGGGGCTGAGCTCGCTGGGCGGGACCAGCTGGCAGTTCACCGTGGACCAGAGCACCCGGCTGCTGTACCAGGAGCAGGCGCTGGACCGCCTGCCCGGGGACTACCGCGTCACGGCCCAGGGGCAGGGCTGTGTCCAGGCACAGGTGGGACCCCCAGGGGCAGGACTATGTACAGGCACCGGGCTGTGTCCGGGACCAGGGCTGTGTCCGGGACCAGGGCTGTGTCCGGGACCAGGGCTGTGTCCGGGACCAGGGCTGTGTCCGGGACCAGGGGTGGAGGAGGAAGGAGGGGTTTCCAAGAAGCCAAGAAGGGGTTCCCACCTCATGGGTTGATACTAGTCACTGAAGCCTGAGCGTCTGTCTTGGTTGCCCCATGACACATCTCTGGTCAACTGCCGCTTTATGGGTGCCAAGCAGCAGCTCTTATTATTTGTGTTCATCCATTGGAAGGTATAAAGGCTTTCCTTGTATAAAGTCTTAACTTAGAATAGCATTCATTAATAGTCCTTAATATATGTCAACCATGGTCTAAAAGATAGGCATGTTGAAAGTCTTCTTCGAGAACTTCTTATATTCTATCAATTTAGTTCTAATGGTCTGTATATAAATATTTTGTATCGAACTTCCCATCTTGCCTTAATACATAGATGAGCTAGTATAGCCTTTTATTTCATGGTTCCTACAAACGCATAGAATCTGTTTGATACTAATAATTAACTACTTCAGTTTCAGCCTTAAAATATATATTGGCATATGGAGAGATTTTTGGACTTTGTAAGCTCCTGGTTTTTGTTTTTGTATGGTGACGGTACCCCAAAGATCGGGGTAAGCCCCCGATTCAATATTCCTGGAGGGGGATGGCACTTAAAATCTAATTCAACAAGTAATTCCACCCCGATGTTGGTTCACCTTGTTGTCACCAACCAGATCGCCATGCGTTACAACATTCCCCCTCCTGGTGACTTCAGTTCCTTCCACATCGTCGCAACAACGACCGCTGTGTGTAACAGCACCCGGCCCACACTGACCATCAGAGTGGACCTCAGGTAAGGATATGGCAAAAGGCCAGACTGTTGAGAGAGGGGTGGTGGAGACCTCAGCAGATAGACCACAACGATACCTACCAGATAGACGGGGAACCGGCTGTGTGCTGTCACTGGCTTAGTGAATGTACAGTATACAACCATTGCATCCACCAACAACAGAACATCAAACACAACTTGAGTCTAGTAATGAATTCTAGACTAAAGGGTACACTGTGGACTTAACCAGTAAATTTTTTAATGAGACACACAGATTTTTTGTTTTGTAACTAAAATCTGCCCACTGGCTCTCCAGTCCTAAAGGTTCCATAGCCCTGTATAGATGGCAAGCAAACCGAACCCCTAAAACAACTTATCTTAGATGAAATGGGATCTAGTGGACTACATCATAATGCAATGGTTTGATCCTTGCTCGTCATTGCTTGAATTACCTGTTACTGGCCATTTTGTGTCGCTTGGTAACGTCACCGAGGTTCTGAATCAAAGAGTCCACCATACAAAGAACTTTTTAAGATGTTGCTCGTTGGCTCAGACAACCTCAAATTCTGTGTTGGGTTTCCTTTAAGACAGTCTTCTGGAAGGTGAACTTGTTAACTGAATGGCCATCTGAGAAGGTTTTCTGCCCGTGTTGCTCAGGTACCAAGGTAGGAGAGAGGAGACCAACATGGTGATCATCAACCTCAAGCTCCTGTCAGGCTATGGCCTTCAGCAGAGCACTCTGCAGGAGGTGAGTTTAGATGCACTGGTCTGTGTGTAGCCCTTTAAGTGAGTTTAGATGCACTGGTGTGTGTAGCCCTTTAAGTGAGTTTAGATGCACTGGTCTGTGTGTAGCCCTTTAAGTGAGTTTAGATGCACTTCTCTGTTCTGTGTGTAGCCATTTAAGTGAGTTTAGATGCACTGCTCTGTTTTGTATTCATATTTCTTTTTCAACATGAAGACTGTTGTCAGCAAGCGTTCTGTGTTCTTCCCTCTCAGCTGAAGAGAGAGAGCAGTGTGAAGCGTGTGGACTTTGAAGAGGGCTACATCAACATCTACCTCGACGGCGTACGTACCAGGGGAGCCCTGTTCCCATCATGCTTGTGTTTACATTCCTGTGCTCCTCCCCTCACTGTTCTTCTGTGTGCAGCTGAAGAAGGAGGTGTTGAGGAGCTACAGCGTGACCCTGGAGGAGGAGGAGGCCGTCAGGAACCTGAGGCCGGCCGTGGTGAAGGTGTACGACTACTACCAGACAAGTATGACCCCCCCGCAGTCCCACTTCTTAGGACTCGTGTGAGGAGGAGTGCTCTTCATTTGATTGTCCTTTGTGTTGTTTCCAAGGTGACGAGGCAGTGGCAGACTACTCCTCCCCTTGTGCGGAGCGTAAGTACACCCAGTTTAACCACGCCCAGCTGAAGCTTACCAAGGTCCCTGCCTAATGTGTACATCACATTCCAGCTTGCTGTTTTGTTATTAATTAAAGTGTAGATCCTGCTGTGCCTCTTTTGGTTTTTAAGCAAAAACTAAAAACCAAAAATACTTTAATTACAACTTGAGAATTGCAAATAATAACCTTCTTTAATCTTGTAGGTGATGATGTGAATGATCTACTATTGGAACGATCGGAGCCACCAACAAGAAGCACATCAATCAAATTAAAGCCGGACTAATGGTTGTGCTACATTGTTAATTGTAGCCAGTGAATTCTTTGAATGACAAAAGATAAGATTTAATTTCAACATATACACAAAAGAGGAATTTGCCAAGATGACATGCATTCAAGAAAGCCAATGTTTATTCAATTACAATTCTGTCTTTTAATCGATAAAGATAATCCAGTTTCCATTGGCGTGACAGTGAGCTATGAAACAAGGTACCGTAAACACAATAATGGTCCAACAGTCGACTGGGATTGAATGGATCCGAACGACGGAAACAAACCAGTATTACAAAACAGCTTAGGTAGAAGTTTGTCTGCACAGGCTGGGTGATTACAGGTGAATTGTGATTGTGATTTCATGTAGTGCGCCTTGCTCTACATTTTATTCTGTTTCTAACAAATATTATATTAATTCATCACTACCATAGTTTAAATTTCGCCACAATAAAATCTTTAAATGACAAAATACAAATCTGTTTCCCTCGTACAACACTGTTTGATTTTCAATGGAACCCATCTACGTTCCTCTATCAATAGAATCCACCGTAGCCATCTACGTTCCTCTATCAATAGAACCCACCGTAGCCCATCTACGTTCGTCTATCAATAGAACCCACCGTAGCCCATCTACGTTCGTCTATCAATAGAACCCACCGTAGCCCATCTACGTTCCTCTATCAATAAAACCCACCGTAGCCCATCTACGTTCCTCTATCAATAGAACCCACGGTAGCCCATCTAGATTCCTTTATCAATCGACCACAAGACTAGGAGGTTCGGGGGGAGGAGTGGGGCATAGCATTTTTTCTTAGATTTTCTTTCCCCTTTTCCACCTCATTGTCATCATAAATAATCTACCTACCAAATGTGACACATGAACAGAGAAGAAACCACATTCTGACATCACAGACTGTTACATGCCCACTCAACACGTCAGCACAACACACGCACAACACTGTCACAGAGGAGCAACATGACCCCTCAACAAGACACAGGCTGGCACCTGGTGATGATCCAACCCTCTCATAACAGTGGGGGGGGGGGGTGTGTGTATCACAGTGGCATACGGTAGCATCCACACAGTGGACCGTGCTAGTGCCAAATGGGGGGTTCTCTGTACACTGAATCACTTAAGGCACAGCTTGGGGAACGGCATGGATCCATGTCATCCCTTATGACAGTCCAGTCGGACAGTGCCAAGTGTGAAAGGTGGTCTCTGGGGCTCCCTCTGGTGGCTCGCTGCGGAGACGCCTGCTTCGGAAAGTCCAGAGTTTGGGGTCAAGGCTAACACAATCCTTGGATACACTGGATGTGTGTGGTGTCTGTGTGTTTGAATTAAACTGAGAACACAGGGATATGTAACTTGACAGTAAAGTACAGACAGCAGTTACCTTAAAACCTTAGCACCAACAAGAAAAAGGCCAAGTATTGATACAAATGGCACATCGTTTTAGTGTATAGGGTGAAGGACATACGAATGCTCTTTGTGTAACACCAGTGTGGGCAGAAGGCTGGACTCGAGGTGTTCCACATTGGAGCCACGCTGGGCGTCCAACAGGCAAGTTTAAGATTTGCATATTTTGCTGATGAATAATAATGGATAGTTAAGCTCAAATTCCTCGTAATGAAATGCAATTTAAATCTTTTTAAATAGTTACGATAAGAATGATCCCACCTCTGACTGAAATGTGGCTTCATGTATCGATGTGTCATAATGTTCAGTCATTTGGCACCTTTAGCGATGGGGAGTAAAAAAAGGAAAAGAAAAGCTATAATATGAAAGGCTTTGAAACATGGAACTACAACAAGGTCTCCATTTGGCAATAAAGAAATTCTTTAGAAAGTTTGGTTCCATTTTGGTTTATATACAATGTGTTTGTGTGTCCTCTGTTGGCTCCCTTTTTAAATCCAAACAAAAAAGTAGAAAATGTAGAAATTAATTATCCAACCCTTACATACTAAACCTCTCAATAAAATACATGTGAAATGTAGTTTTTCATAACTTTCTAATTACACGAGCGGAACTGACCTGTCAATCATAACAGAGAAACACCAACAACATTTGAGCCTTGATGACCAATTAATGAAACAAAAGTGAAAGTACCACTTGAGCCAGACACTGAAGACGGGAAGAAATGTATCATTGTATGTATCGGACTGTTAATCCATCTATAATAGAAAGGTTGTCAAGTGGAATCCATTGTATTTGAAAGAGCTTCAAATATAGTCTGGCAGCACCAGCTCTAGGTCGAGGCCCAGGTCCGGTTTCAGGTCAAGCTCAAGGTCCAGGTCTAGACCCAGGTCCAGGTCCAGTGCCTTCCGGCGCTGACACTTGGCGTAGGCGGAGTGAAGAGGAGAGTGAGACGGAGCGGGCGTGGGCGTGGCTGGGGTGGGGAAAGAGAGTGAGACGGAGTGGGCGTTTGGAGTGAGGAGAGGGGGGTGCACTATGAGCCAGAGTTCCCTGCAGAAGGCAGCGGGCGGCCCTGTGGGTCCAGGGCTATGTAGGGGACATCAGTTCAGGAACTGGGTGTAGCCCTCCGCCCCGGTGACGATCACGTCCATCCAGATGCGCATAGCCTCGGGCGAGGGGGCCACCATGTAGTAGAGGCGGTCGTGGGTCTTCACGCAGAAGGTGAGGGAGGGGTTGGGACTCTGGAAACACACGTGGTCATCATCATGAGGCCACACACAAACACGGGGAATACTAAGACACATAAAACCTCCATTAGTACTAGGTAAAGGGGCCTATTCACCAATAATACTAATACACATTAAACAAAATGGAATCAAATGTTATACTAACTTTCCGAAACCTGTTTATCGCATGTAAAGCTAGGACTAAGGATTTCATGTTGTTTTAAACAGCACTTTTACCTCTTATTCTGTTCAGAACACAGAAGGAAAGGCAAACCCCTTAACTGGTTTACACTCTGCTCTGTGCTGGTGCATCCAAGCATGCAGCCAAATGGCCAGCTAGTATGCAGCCAAACAGCCAGCCAGTATGATGCCAAACAGCCAGGCAGTATGCAGTAAAGCATGCATCCTAGTATGCAGCGGAACAGACAGCCAGCAGCAGGCTGTGAGGAGCATCATGCCTGGGGTCTCACTAGAGCTGAGGAAGGCACTGGGGAAGCAACTCGACTGGGAGGGGGGCAGCGACAGCCAGAGTAGAAATAATACACACTCCACTCGCTTCTAAATATATACGTTTACCACCTGGTGCCAATTAAAGACTTTATGGGTAAAACAGCTGCGATGTTTAGAACAGGTGTTTAACCACCGATCGCCGGACTCGGTACCGTCTCTTCTAGTGTGCAGCAAACAACCACGCGTCACAAGGAGGGCTAGACGCGTGCGGTGCCTGACATCATCCACAACGCTCCTGCAACAGCAGGGACCCCAGCTGTCCAGTCAGCCGCGTGCCGCAGGTTCCTCTGAGGGCTGCAGGAGTGCGAGGCTTCAGCAATCCAAGCGGACCAGCCGCCCACACTGACACACTCACACATCGGGATGCGGGCTGGACTGGGAGCCCAAGCATTCAAAAGAGCCATGACACAACCATGACAGCTAGAACACACACACACACACACACACACACACACACAGACACAGACACAGACACAGACACAGACACAGACACACACACACACACACACACACACACACACACACACACACACACACACACACACACAGGGGGGGGGGGCGGGATCTGAACCGAGAGGGAGAGAGGTTTGGGAAAACCCCGTCAGCGGGAATACATGTTCAACCTGAGACATACCTTGGTGGCACTGCGCAGGTGGTCGTAGTAGACCTCCTCAATGGCCTGGAAGTAGATCACCCCCTTCAGCTTGGTCTCGTGCTTGTCTGCACCACAATACAAAATAAAAAAGAGCACACAATTTGGTCAGATCAAAATATAAGCCTGAGCCTTTGAACCCCATCCAGTGGTTGGGTTTCTTCCTCCATCCGTGTGTCACAGAGGATAGAGTTGCGGACCGCGGGTGATTCAGTCATTACCAAGGAAGAGGGAAATACAACGGATGATCCCCCATATATTGTTTGTGATGATGGATGGAAAAAGACAACCGCAGCAAATTATTTTTTCTGGTATGTGCGAGAGTGTTTTTCTAAGCTAATAGCGTGCTCATTGTATTTCAGACTTGCCTTGCGCTCTTACACTCGCCGGGTACATGGTTGCGTTTTATTTCATCAGCCACTGCAGAACAGCAGCAGGGGGAGCTGAGGAACTCAAACCCTCCATCCCTCTCACACTCTCCCCTCTTTCTTTAGGCGCAGAAACACTGGCGTACGCTTACTTAAGAGTGGTAGGTACACATGCCGCATAAGCATCATAATTTCGAGGAATAATAAATGTGGTCCCCCCCCTCCGACTCATTATGTGCTAATGAAGCGTTGGGACTTCTTCAGGGGGACGTGTCTCGGGAGAATACCCCCTCTGGTGGGGAGGGCAGAGTGGCTGGGCATCACCTCTGCCTGCACCCCAATCTTTGTTTCAAGGTCAACAGAAGTAGAGAGGTGAGCCTTGCATCTTAATGGCTCCCCACCCCCCCGCCTCCTCAGAGCGCCTGTGGTGCTGGCTGCGTATGCTAACGACCTATGTGGTATTCTCCACGCGCCTTTTGCTTGAAAGCGCGGCGCGAGAAGAACATACTTCAAGCAGAGCCTTTTGAAGCCACGGAAAAAAAGCTAAGAGAGAACGCCTTACAGGCCTAACGAGTCCCAACGCTCGCGGCGGATGACTACATTAGAGATTGTGCGAGCGATGCTCTCTCCCAGAAACACCCTCCTCATCCCCACACTGGGGTTCAGGGCCACCGCTGTCTGCTGAGATTCTCAGGTGTCACTGTACGCACACACACATGGGACGCCTTCAGAGAGCTGCTCAGTTCCTCTGTGCAGCTAATAATACAATCATAATCACCGTGACCTCAATCACACAAACCACCTCAACCCTACCGCTTCTCACTTTATACACTTTGTGCTTACATTATCCCATTCTACCTATAAGTTGACCCTTGGCTCCATTATCTAACTTGATTAAGAGAGCAGATCGCTCAGAATCAATCACTTCCATCATCATTCAGAAGAATACTACTTCTACTTATAATACAAAAAACAAGCCAGGACCATGATTCCCTCTGCATTGAGATGCTGGTTCCTCGGGAAGCTAAGCAGGGCTGGCCCGGGCCACTCTTCGTTGGGAGACCAGCTAGTGCTTGTAGAGGGGTTGGAGGGCCATTAGGGGACGCTCTAACTCTAGCCTGCGACAAATATCTGTCAAAGCCATGTCATATCCCCAACGCCCCCGGGACACAGTGTCCTGCGTAGGGGCACCATCTTACAGAGGAGACGTTAAACCGAGGTCCTGACCCCCCGGTGTCTCTACTCATCACTAGAGTAGGGGGCTAACCCCGGTGTCTCTACTCATCACTAGAGTAGGGGGCTAACCCCGGTGTCTCTACTCATCACTAGAGTAGGGGGCTAACCCCGGTGTCTCTACTCAGTCATCACTAGAGTAGGGGGCTAACCCCGGTGTCTCTACTCATCACTAGAGTAGGGGGCTAACCCCGGTGTCTCTACTCATCACTAGAGTAGGGGGCTAACCCCGGTGTCTCTACTCAGTCATCACTAGAGTAGGGGGCTAACCCCGGTGTCTCTACTCAGTCATCACTAGAGTAGGGGGCTAACCCCGGTGTCTCTACTCAGTCATCACTAGAGTAGGGGGCTAACCCCGGTGTCTCTACTCAGTCATCACTAGAGTAGGGGGCTAACCCCGGTGTCTCTACTCAGTCATCACTAGAGTAGGGGGCTAACCCCGGTGTCTCTACTCAGTCATCACTAGAGTAGGGGGCTAACCCCGGTGTTGAAAGCCAGTGTGTGGTTAGCAAAATGGCTGCCGTGCTCCAGATGAGGAGTGAGACACACTGACTATGCAAAGCGCTCGAGGTGTCTCAGAAAGGTCTTAATGTGGATCCAGAGTCCTACCGACGTAGTAGGAGAAGGTCCTCTTGAGGCGGTCGAACACGAACCAGCGCTTCTTCCAGGACTTGATCTTGCCGCCCATCTTCACCAGGTAGCCCTTGCACATCTTGTCTGTGAGGATGACGTGGTAGCAGGTGTCCACGTTGTGGCCAGACGACTCGACGTGCGTGCGCAGGTCAAACTCCTCCTTGCGGATGGGGAGGTAGCGCGTCATGGGCCGGGCCTGCGGGTCGGGGGTCAATCCATTAAATTGATTATTACTATTTATTTATTTTGAATTTTTTTGGGCATTTTCATGTTTTAAGATAGAGTGAGATAGACAGGAGGTTATGGGACAAAGGACCACGGGCGAGAAATCCCGCGAGCTCCATTGTATCGCCTCGCAGATCAGTCTGGTAACCTGCGATGGAGAAAATTTGGAGACGTTCGCTAAACGTTCGCCAATCAGCGTTGGTTTTGAGGCGGGTTTAGGTGTGACGCAACGAGAAGAGACTGTTCAGTCTAAACAACATGGAATAGGTGGTGATGGACTGATGGTTTATCCAATCAGCTAACCAGTATTTTCGCGCTTTCCCAAAAGTTCTCCAACGGAAGGTTCCTAGATGGATATGCTGAGCAAATGCGAATCAATCCATCAGGCGGAGTCAGGTTACCATAATCAGCCCTTAATGTTACACACGCTACCCAGTGGCGCCCCCAAATTATTATTGAATGCATTCTAACAAGGGGGTCGTATAGGGCTGTCAGACTGTGTGCTGGTGCGCGTTGTTCCCCACCTGGGAGAAGTTCTTGGCCCTCATCTTCACTTCCTTCTCCACCAGCAGCTGCCGATGGCAGGTCTCGTCCTGCAGCCTCCGCTCTGCCTCCTCCCTCCTCCTCCTCTCCTCGTCCAGCAGCCGGCTGCGCACCAAGCACTCCTGCTCCTGCAGCGCAGACACACGCGCCTCATTCCTGTTCCCCTTCTGTGACAAATTGCTCCAAATTGCTTTTGGAATAAATTGTCACCAGACTGTGTTTTTTTTAGGCTCTTGATTTTCAATGGCCTGTACACATATATAATGTCCCTTTAAATACTGGGTTAGTGAATTATAAATTGAATTAAATTAGCAGTGCATTTTTTTGTGTTTATTGCTGTAAATTATTGTTTTAATACCGTAGATACTCATTTGAACTTGGGTTGGAGTTTACTAGAGCTGCCTGCTTTGTGCAATGGTTCTTTCCTCACAGAGACAGTGCTGCGTGGATCCCAGAACTAACCCCATTAAACATGGATGTCTCCGTACGCTCGGACACGGTTGGTGGGGGAGGGCTTCATTATTATTGCATGCTGCATCCCCTCAAGCAATGCCCAGCGTTTTAAAATTCAGAAGTCGGCAAAGCATACATCTTGCTCCCAAGAATGGCTCTGCTATGGCAACAATATGACAAAAGGTTTACACATACACGCACACACACACACACACAGACACACACACGGTGGGGGGTAGTGGTGCTCATGGAGCAGCCTCAGCAGGCGTTGAGCCTGGGGGGGCGTAGGTCTTTGGGGCCTGCCCCCCATGAGAGAGAAGGGGCTGCTGCTCAGCCCTGGTTGATGTTGTGGACAGAGATCTCTGGATGCATTGTGGTAGTCTCTGCTGTTATTACATGTCTTTTAAACCCTATGTACTGCCCACGTTCCCCAGCTGGTTAAGGGATGTGATCTGGTTAAGGTGATCAGGTCCCATCCCTTTAACTTACCCGTGACTCGATCAGCCTGGCCTTCTCCAGCTGGGCCTCCCTCAACATCTTCCCCATCTCCTCGATCCTTAAGGCGTCCATTCCACTGCTGCTGAAGACCAGAGGACCACAATGTGAGCCACCAGCATCAATGGGTTACGCTATTACAGGTTTATATATATATATATATATTAGAGCTGTCAGTTAAACGCGTTATTAACGGCGTTAACGCAAACCAATTTCAACGGCGTTAATTTTTTTATCGCACGATTAACGCAATTATTATATTTAAAGAAAATAAATAATATATATATATTCTTTTTTTTTTCTTTGGCTCAAAACAAAGAAGCAGTAGCCTGACTGCTATGTTCAAATGACATTTGTTCAAAGCAGTCGTTTAATTGCACTATAGGCTCTTTTTTTGTATCGTCCTGTTTTGATCAGTATATGCCAATGTTGTTATCAATAAAAAATCATTTGCACAAGGCAAGCCGATGCACTTCACCATGTTGATAAGAGAATTAAAATGAGAAGAATTATGGGACAAAAAAATCAAGGGATATTTAGCATAGAAAAATAATTTGTGATTAATTGGGATTAATCGTGAGTTAACTATGACATTAATGCGATTAATCACGATTAAATATTTTAATCGCTTGACAGCTCTAATATATATATATATATATATATATATATATATATATTTATATATACACACACACATATATATATAAATAATATGATTTTGATGATCTTTTCAATTATGATATTTTCTTGTCCCCATATGTGCATATTGTTTGTGTTTGTTGGTGTGTGTTCGCACGTGTGTGTGTGTGTGTGTGTGTGTGTGTGTGTGTGTGTGTGTGTGTGTGTGTGTGTGTGTGTGTGTGTGTGTGTGTGTGTGTGTGTGTGTGTGTGTGTGTCCGTGCGTGTGTCCGTGCGTGTGTCCGTGCGTGCGTGTGGCGTGCGTGCGTGCGTGCGTGCGTGCGTGCGTGCGTGCGTGCGTGCGTGCGTGCGTGCGTGCGTGCGTGCGTGCGTGCGTGCATGCGTGCGTGCGTGCACGTCCCCACCTGGACATGTTGTCAGGTGAGCAGGCCGAGTTGTTGCCGGTGGAGATGCTGGTGTCCATGCTGTCGGAGCTCTCCAGGCTCAGCGTGTCGTAGGGCCTCCCTCCTCCGCCCTCCTGGTGCTGGTGGTGGTGCAGGATGGAGTGGTGCATCAGGTGGGGCGAGCCCCCCCCGTCGGCGACCGAGGAGTACTGGGAGGACTGGGCGGGGGCCGGCTGGGCGCCCCGCAGCGCCTCCCACTGGCACTGGGAGGACGGGTAGTGGGAGGACGGGGCGGCGGCCGGCGGGGCCTGGGCGCCCCGCAGTGCCTCCCACTGGCACTGGGCCTCCAGTACCGCCCGCTGCTTCAGGGCTAGCAGACGCCGCCGCTGCTCCTCGATCACCTGCTGCCCTGCAAAGCACCACAACACCGTCAGGGGGACCGCGACACCGTCAGGGGGACCGCGACACCGTCAGGGGGACCGCGACACCGTCAGGGGGACCACAACACCGTCAGGAGGCTTCACTGTTAGAAGCAGCATGGAGACACCACCACCACAGATCCACCTTCTGTTATGAAGACACCACCAGGTAACAGCCCCACCAGCTTCAGCCCCACCAGCTTCAGCCCCACCAGCTTCAGCCCCACCAGCTTCAGCACCACCAGCTTCAGCACCACCAGCTTCAGCACCACCAGCTTCAGCACCACACAGAGCAAGGCACATTGCCGCAGCAGCTTGTTGTAATCGCTGAAAGGCCTGATTTGATTCAAGGGCCCCAAGCTACAGCATAGTCCCCTCCTAACCATGGGGGCTGTGGAGAGGGCCCCTGTATCACACATCAGTGAACCCTTAACAATGAGGGCTGTGAAGGGCCCCTGTATCACACATCATCAAACCCTTAACTAGGGCTGTGGAGAGGGCCCCTTTATCGCACATCATCAAACCCTTAGAATGCTGGAGCCAAAATATTTGTACAAACTAAAAACCGTTGCACTGTAGCGCTGAACATGCAATATTGATTCTCCCAAAAAACAGAATACTAGAGGAGCGTGATTTCATTTGAAGGCCCAAGCAGACATAAAGGGAACATCAGAGAGCAGGCGGACGGATGGAGAGGGAGACAGACAAAGAGCAGAGATGGCAGAAGGGATGAAAGAGATGCTGAATAAAAGAGAATAAAAGAGAGTACCAATCTCAGTGTAAAAAAACTAAATAAACAAGTGCTACCTTCAGGGGCTTCCGCTACGGAGTGTACACCAGGCCTCTGGGACTCTGAGGACACAGAGACGTGTCCAGATAGGAGGAACACACAGCCACACAGAGGTGGGGGGAGGAAGGACGTGACAAATAGAAATTGAGGACAAACACGGCCTTCTGAAGACACCATGGGTCTGTGAAGCCTCTGTTCCAATCTAAACCACATTTCTCTCGGAGAGTGGTACAGCAGGAGGAGGAGGAAGAGGAGGAGGAGGAGATTGTGGTGGGGTAAAGGAGGAGGTGTGTGGTACAGTAGGAAGTGGTGGAGGAGGTGTGCGGTCACCTTTCTGCTGCAGGGCGAGCTGCCTCTTGTTCTCTATGTCCTGCAGCGTGGCGGCCAGGTTCCGGGGCAGACTGCCGGTGCTGTTGGCCCCCAGAAGGGGACTCTGTGGGACACAAGGATTACCACAAGTTAAACCACTAAAAACATACATAGAAGTGGGCGTTTACATGCTCACTTGTTTTGGGTTCCCATTTTGTATTTATCACAAGACACTTCCAATAGAGGCTGCCATCAATCCCAGCAAACAATCGCTATCGGATTGGTTAGTGAACAGCTAACAACAGTAGTAGTAGTTAACAACACCGGCAGAGAGTGCAGAGTAGCATCATACATACCAATTAGAAATAAAGGCTCCTCCTTTCTTTGTATGAGTGGTAGTGCCCAACAGTCACAGCAAATATCACATTATCAAAGTACCTACTTAACCCAATGCCTACAAGTAGTAAAGAACTACTTCATACTAATAAAGGCAACCACAAAACTGTTGAGTCTTCATCAAACTAACCTTGGAAGATGAGTTTAGTCCTCAAAATAACCTTGGAGGATGAGGTTAGTCCTCAAAATAACCTTGGAGGATGAGGTTAGTCCTCAAACTAACCTTTGAGGATGAGTTTAGTAGTCATCAAACTAACCTTTGAGGATGAGTTTAGTCCTCAAACTAACCTTGGAGGATGAGTTTAGTCTTCATCAAACTAACCTTGGAGGATGAGTTTAGTCTTCATCAAACTAACCTTGGAGGATGAGTTTAGTCTTCATCAAACTAACCTTGGAGGATGAGTTTAGTCCTCAAACTAACCTTGGAGGATGAGTTTAGTCTTCATCAAACTAACCTTGGAGGATGAGTTTAGTCTTCATCAAACTAACCTTGGAGGGTGAGTTTAGTCCTCAAACTAACCTTGAAGGATGAGTTTAGTCCTCAAACTAACCTTGGAGGATGAGTTTAGTCCTCAAACTAACCTTAGAGGATGAGTCCAGTCTTCATCAAACTAACCTTGGAGGATGAGTTTAGTCTTCATCAAACTAACCTTGGAGGATGAGTTTAGTCTTCATCAAACTAACCTTGGAGGATGAGTTTAGTCTTCATCAAACTAACCTTGGAGGATGAGTTTAGTCTTCATCAAACTAACCTTGGAGGATGAGTTTAGTCTTCATCAAACTAACCTTGGAGGATGAGTTTAGTCTTCATCAAACTAACCTTGGAGGATGAGTTTAGTCTTCATCAAACTAACCTTGGAGGATGAGTTTAGTCGTCATCAAACTAACCTTGGAGGATGAGTTTAGTCTTCATCAAACTCACCTTGGAGGATGAGTTTAGTCTTCATCAAACTAACCTTGGAGGATGAGTTTAGTCCTCAAACTAACCTTGGAGGATGAGTTTAGTCTTCATCAAACTAACCTTGGAGGATGAGTTTAGTCTTCATCAAACTAACCTTGGAGGATGAGTTTAGTCTTCATCAAACTAACCTTGGGGGATGAGTTTCGGCCCAGCGTTGCATGGCCGTGGTGGAGCAGGGACGGAGAGCCAGCTTTAGTCTGGTGAACGGACAGTCCCACGTCAGTGTCCTGCTTTGAGCGAAACACCTGACAACGAAGAGCAAGAGGAGGTCAGCTGGAACCGCTGAATCAAAGTCAGAAACCTTTTACAACGTTCAGATCTCATGGAGCAAGAGAAAGTGAGATGATGTTCAACGAGAACTTCAGGATTTTTCAACATGGACCCTTGGTCCGATCAATTAGGGTCTAAGGACTGACCACGGTTTCTGAGATGTGTCCAGTATTGAGTGAGAACGTTGCAGCTGTAATCTGCAGTAACATGCTGCCGTCCTCTTAAAGAGCTTGCTTGTTTCTGCCACTGACAGACTCCTATTATATTCCAGCTTCCTGGAAAGGACCACTACGTCAATACAACCTGTTTTTCAAACCTTTGTTGTTGTGTCCGAGCAAGTCTCACTTAAGGAGGTGTCCCTATGATGATTTCAATCTCAACTCTCCCTCCCCAGAACCTTTAGATAGCACAAAGCTATGCTTTCTGTAATCCACCACAACAAACATTCCTCTCTCCAGCTCTCACTCACATTTCCACCGTTCCTGATACAACTCAACTCTCGCGAGACTTATCCTTGAGCGAGACAACAAACACAGAACAGCCTCAGGCGAAAGTTAAAGAAATAGGTTTTGTTTCTCTGTAGGGATCCTTTCCAGGATGATAGGATCAACAAGCAATTTTAGAAGACGTACGTTGACTGGGTCTAATCGCCCCAAAGGATTGACCTGCATCCTTTTTTCACAGTTTAGGCTCACTCATCAGAAATAGGGTGTAGGTTGGAATCAAGGATTGGTTGCGGATTATTTTAGCTCAGCTTCGAGTGGGACTCATCATGTAATGAGCTACGTTGAGAGGTCATAATTTATAAGGTCTGCTAAATAGGTCACACGTTTCTGTTTCTGTTTTGCTAGTTGGCTGCAATGCAATAGCTTGAATAGGAGAAAACAACAAGATCAATGTTTAAACCCCATCAAATAATATTCTATTCACGACGTACAGATAAAAGCTTTTGGAATATAAAATTATAAAAAAAAAAAATCCTCTTAAAACCCAGCAATGCATCAAAACTTTATATTTAAAAATAAAGTTATTTGAACAGGTAAACATCCTTTGCGAGTTGCACTTGAACGTACTACCGATGTTGAAGGAGGTGTTGGCTCAGACCTCAACGATGTTACTACTCTACGATGTTGAAGGAGGTGTTGGCTCAGACCTCAACGATGTTACTGCTACGATGTTGAAGGACGTATTGGCTCAGACCACAGGATCAAAAGGTCTGCCCCGGCCAGCGCCTTTTCAATGGTGTGCATTTGTTAGTTTGTGGGCTTGTTGGAGAAATCAACCTGGCCAGGGAGGTTTGGTCGAACTTGGTTTGGCCAAAGCAAAGATACAGCTATGGGAGATGCTACACTCCATCAGAGGGGGGACATGAACTAATTTCATGCACCTCGACAAGGGACAATGTCATCACTAAACTTGGGGTCTCACAAACACAGAGATCTAATCCACAAGATGCAACTTAAGCTCATACAAGGTGGTTAGAGCTAGGGATCGGCCGATTTTTTTTTAGGGCCGATACCGATACCGATTTTCTTTCATCAGCCTTAGCCGATAACTGATACGCTGATACCGATTTTCTTAAGCCGATATTTGGAACCGATAATACCCTGGAAATCCAGAGTTCTCGCGAGAGCACAATTTGAATTTGCTCAGCGAGTCACTCTGGGAACGAGCTATATACTCGTGTATATTCTGGGCCTCCCCTGGCCCAGAACATTAATCAATCACATCGATGTATCAATATAGGCGGGCCAAAAGCGTTGCCGTTTACCGACCGGATACGGCAAGAGTCTTATCTATTGGTTAGCTCCACTGGTCTGGATACGTTACCCCTTGTATTCTTCTGAGTGGTTGTAGTGTTATCCAATGTGTGCTATCCAGTGATATTTTCAAATGCATGCTTGGTGCCACCCCTCGAGTTGGGCCATTATCATTACTCGTTGCCAGACCCTAGTTTTCTAGATGTGGTCCTGGATTTCCAGGCTAAGCCCGCCTCAATTTACATCATAAAAATGACACAATGATGATAACAACTGTTACCATGTGTCAATTAAAAAAAAATGAACATTTATTGAACTGTCTGTAAATCACGGCAATTTTTTAATCGACAATCGGCCGATACCGATACACGTAAAAAAAGCAAATATCGGCCGATATATCGGGTGATCACTAGTTAAAGCTATGCTTAACACACACACACACACACACACACACACACACACACACACACACACACTTGGGACAATGCCCTTTCATATCTGGTCCTTTCAATTCCTCTACGTTAATTACACCACCATGTCTGCACAATAATTACAATCCCAATCCACCGGGTTGAGTGTGTTACTTCCCTTTCCCCCCCCTAAGGAGTCAATACACTTCATCCCCAAATCACATGCAGACATACACGCACAAAAAGACGCACACACACACACCCACCCACACACTCTGAGTGTTTTACTGGCAAGGTGCTGTCAGTATTGTACAGTTGCAGAAACAGAGAGAGAAAGAGTGGGAGAGAGAAAAGGAGTAGGAGGAGAAAATAGGAGGAAGTCTCATCCCGTGTACCTGTAGCTTGTGGCCTGAAAGCGACTTAGCAGAGAGAGGAGGTACAGGACAGAGCTGGTTGGCCTGCCCAGCCGCCATCACCTCCCGGTACCACTGCTCTAAATCTAGCATTGGGATGCTTGGCCTACGGGCCTCCGACTGACAGTAGAAAAGGAGGAGGAGGAAGAGGAGGACGGTGCCGCGTGGAAGACAGGAAAGCGTGACGAGAGGAGAGTAGAAGAAGAGAACACAACAAGTAAGCAAAGCAGAGAGGGACAGAAACAAGAATCAGATTGTGGCCCAGACTCAAAGGAAAAAAGGAGGAGGGTCTTAAAAGGGGCAGTCAGAAACCGACCACACACACACACACACCTCCATAGAGAGACAGGGGGTGGAGCGGTACAAAGAGGGGAGGCGGGGGAAGACGCGGTCCCCGGCGCTGGCCTGCAGGGGGCGATGGGGAGGAGAGGTGGGGGACGACTCCACCTTAGGCATCCCGTACATCTGGCTGAGCTGGCCCACCGTCACATACTCCTTCACAGGCCGGCGGAGGGAGGGGTTGGGGCATCAGCAAGGAGACAGCAGCAAGGAGTAGCAGAAGAAGGAGCAGAAGGTCGAGCAGAAGAAGGAGCAGAAGGAGGAGCAGAAGGAGGAGCAGAAGGAGGAGCAGAAGGAGGAGCAGAAGGAGGAGCAGAAGGAGTAGCAGAAGGAGGAGCAGAAGGAGAACAAGAGAAATAGAGGGTTAAAGACACAGACTTGGGAAAGTAATTCAAAAGTCCCCTTCTGGACGGACAATGACGACTTAGGAAATGACCAAGGTGTCTGACTGAGGGTAAGACAGCAGACGCTAGTTGACGGTTTATATCTGGAGGACCCCTTTAACCCTGTGGTCTGCCCCGAAGACCCCCTCAGTGGCAGACCCCCCTCGAATTCAGAGGTTGATCAGAAGATGAGCAATTAGAGCAGGAGAACGGATTGCAGCGCAACGGTTTAGGATCGCACAATGTTTACTCAGCACCACAATTCTAAATGCACCGGATGAACACGCTGAACACGTCTAACAGAAGCAGCTCACCGCCAGTCAGTGTTTGCTCTGGCTGTCGGCCGTCGTTCTCTCACCTCTTTCATGGTGCTGCAGGGCTTGGGAAAGGTCCGCCCTCCCGTCAGACTGTGGTATCTCTTCTCCAGAACCGAGAGTCGCTCTTTCTCCTGAGGAATAAATACAATGCAGACAAGAGTTAGAGAAGCCGTCCACATCCTCCAGCAACATTGAAGCACAGATTCTGCTGAGAAACCAGATCAGAATGGGGATTATTGTCAACTTGATTTGCATATTAAGGAATTCCATGAGGGGCATCTCATAGCTTTGAGCTTGGCAACATGGAGATATCACTGATTTTCTTTTAACAGTTAGCCAAATCAAGAATGTTTCATTGATACTTTTTAACGTAGACTATGGCATTCTGATTGAATGCCTTCCAGGATCTGAGCTGGTCAGAATCTGACCCATTTAAGACTATATTGTAACACTAAATATTACCATCATTATAATGCACGACACTCAGACCATTAGCACGACAGGGATCTCTATAAACAAATATCTGATGCCGAATCTGTAGGCAAAAAGACCAGATTTTGGTATTGGTTCGTAGTCCAAGTGGTATTGACCAATCATGTTCAAGTTTAACCGGGTGTGTGCGGAGCAACAATCCAAGAGGGCACTGGCTATCATCGGACAACGACTCAGCTTTGGATCCACTGTGATATCTGTTTATAGAGATCAGCCAAAATGCCGTCTGGACCTGAAGCACCACCAAAGAATATTAAAACAAGGTGGGCGCACCGAAGAGCAGTCTGGGGAAGGACGGTCGCGGTCAGACGATAGCCCGGGGTTTATAGAGACACTCCTAATGAGCTAGTCAGACAAGGCTTTCAGCCCCACGGCCAAACATAGCACCCACCTTCTGCAGCATCTGCAGGGCCAGAGTCCGCTCCGAGGTCATCCTCTCAGACTCCTGGGAGGCCTGGAGACCCAGCTGGTGGGCCTGGCCCTCCAGAACACACACCTTCTCCTTGGGGACAGAGGAACAGGGTCACCTTCTGTCCCGGGACCCCAACCCTATCTATGGTAAAGTCTATCCTGACCCTATCTATGGTAAAGTCTATCCTGACCCTATCTATGGTAAAGTCTATCCTGACCCTATCTATGGTAAAGTCTATCCTGACCCTATCTATGTTAAAGTCTATCCTGAACCTATCTATGTTAAAGTCTATCCTGAACCTATCTATGTTAAAGTCTATCCTGACCCTGTCTATGTTAAGGTCTATCCCAATCCCATGTTAAAGTCTATCCTGACCCTGTCTATGTTAAGGTCTATCCTAATCCCATGTTAAAGTCTATCCTAAGGTCTAGATAGTGGTGATCCTACCTTCCTGCGGGCCGAGCTGCGGTGGAAGTCGGCCCTCTCGTGCAGCAGCTGCTGGCCCACCAGCTCCCTCTCCTCCTCTAGGCTGCTCTCCTTCTCCAGCTGCTGGAACTCCAGGTCCTCAAACCGCTTGCTGCTTGCCTCCAGCACCTCCCCTTCCTGAACACACACACACACACACACACACACACACACACACACACACACACACACACACACACACACACACACACACACACACACACACACACACACACACACACACACACACACACACGGAACAACAAACACACCGGCACATTATCAGTATAGCTGACACTTCACACAGGAATATACAATATAATAAATAAATGAATACATAAAGATTCAGTCCTTCCCCATCATGTGTCACAGCCAAACCCTCCCATCACCCAAATCAAAGACTCTCAGACCTTGAAGCACCCATCCTCCTGAAAAGGGAGCTTTGTTCAATCGAATTTTGTTCATTGATTGAATATGTCATATTTCATCGTGTGGCTTTCAAGGGATGATTTAGAGGTCAGGTGTGACTAAACAGGCACAGAGCGAGGCATAAGACCTATCCTCACATCAGGAAATTGTCACAGCAAAAAGGCAGAGGAGAGAAAAGAGGAGAGAAAACGACGGAGCTAGTCTTTGTTAATTGATTAGTGAGCAGTTATGCATTCTTGGAGCTGTGGCAAATGTAAAAAACAAGCTGCCCCCAGCTTGGACCGAATCCAAACGGCCCCGTTTCAACAGCAGACTCTAAACCCCCGGAAATGGATCGTGTACAGGAGAGCAGCGCGCCCACACAGCTCACTGTACCCGCCGCAGGGGCCACATGCTCCACCAGGGAGAATAGCCATTCATGCTCCCCATAAAGCCTGTCTGTATGGGAGTGGCTTAGCACTAGGTGGGCAGACACCAGGAGTGTGTGTGTGTGTGTGTGTGGGGGGGGGGGGGGGGGGGGGTGCATGAGTAGGTGTTCATCGAGGTAAGCTGCGTGGCGCTCTGAACGTTGTGTTGCCTGGCTAAAGGGTTCAAAAAGGTACAGCCCGCATACGGGTAGACTGGCACCAAGGGCTAAGCAGCTGGCGGAGCTGCAGCTGACGGATCCGCAGCTACGCCTTTCTTTTTTTTTACACCTGCAGTGTAAACCTCTCCACCCTACCCGTTTCAGCTGCTCCATCAGCTGGTCCCTCCGGGCCCCGGGGCCCTGGTGGAGGAGCAGGCCCTGCAGCTCAGTGTAGCCCCGCTGCAGCGCCTGAAGAGCGGCCCGCTCCACCTCCACACAGGCTCGCTCCTAGAGACACACACACACATCCACGGACGCACGCACACACACGCACACACACACACACATAGAAATTCAGTCAGACAAACACACACACTCAGACTCCCCATCGCTCATGTGGAACGTGTGGTGAGCAAAGTCAAGCAGAGACAGGGATGGCCTCTAGAATGTTGCCCTGTTTCAGAGGGAAGAGCTAGTAGAGATTAAGGTGGTTAAGCGGACGCTCGTTAGTTGTTGGTAGAGAGACAAACGGAGAAAGAGACATATAGGAGCAGAGTTCAAACCAACCTGAAAACCAGTGAGAAAGAAAACCGAGAGAGATGTAGGTTCATTTAAAGGTCCCATGGCATGAAAACTTACTTTATGAGGTTTTCTAACATTAATATGAGTTCCCCTAGCCTGCTTATGGTCCCCTAGTTGCTAGAATAGGCGTTAGGTGTAAAAAACGAGCAGTAGGTATCCTGCTCTGCGTTTCGAAAAACAAAGCTCAGACGCAGCGATTTCCAATTTTAAGCGCACTTTGAGGATGAAGAGGGAGTGATGATCGGACAACGTTGAATTTGAAAAACACAATCATACAACTCCGAAATTGGATAAGCAAATGAAAGCCATATAGGGAGTGCACCATAACACATTGCTCAGCCAGTAATAATAATACCAGGGAAATACCAGGGAAATACCAGGGGGGAAATACCAGGGAAAAACCAGGGATCACACCAGGGATAACACCAGGGATAACACCAGGAATAACACCGGGACAACACCAGGGAAAACATCGGTTCCTCCACGCCGCCTCACCTCGTCCTTCTCTCTCTGCACGGCGTTCTCCAGCTCGTCCAGCTTGCGCTGCAGCTGTGTGATGACATCTGACTCCGCTTCCATCTGGTCCAGCTCCGCCTGCCGCTCGCCCTGCAGCAGGGCACGCTCCATCTCCGCCTGCAGGGGGGAGACGGCTCTCTGTCAGGGGTTTGACAAACACCTTGAATGTCCTGAACGCAGCTCAGCGTACGGTAGATACCGCTGCATTAGAATCCTCCTTCCTATACACTCTCCAACAGTAGAGAGTGAGAGTGAGACAGAGACAGAGAGAGGTAAACACAGAGAGAGAGAGAAAGAGACAGAGACAGAGACAGAGACAGAGAGATGTAAACAGAGACAGAGACAGAGACAGAGAGATGTAAACAGAGACAGAGACAGAGACAGAGAGATGGAGACAGAGACAGAGACAGAGACAGACAGACAGACAGACAGACAGACAGACAGACAGACAGACAGACAGACAGACAGACAGACAGACAGACAGACAGACAGACAGACAGACAGACAGACAGAGAGAGGTAAACACAGAGAGAGAGAGAAAGAGACAGAGACAGAGACAGAGACAGAGACAGAGACAGAGACAGAGAGATGTAAACAGAGACAGAGACAGAGACAGAGACAGAGACAGAGACAGAGAGATGTAAACAGAGACAGAGACAGAGACAGAGACAGAGACAGAGAGATGTAAACAGAGACAGAGACAGAGACAGAGACAGAGACAGAGACAGAGACAGAGACAGAGACAGAGACAGAGACAGACAGACAGACAGACAGACAGACAGACAGACAGACAGACAGACAGACAGACAGACAGACAGACAGACATCCTTCCTATGCACTCTCCAACAATAGCGGCCAGCAGCCTGAGGACTGGCCTGGCTGCCCAAAAAGATGAATGTCATGAACTACACGTAGGCCTGGATTAGTATTCATGTAGTATACGTTGTGTGTTCTGCTTTACTTGTTGAAGCAGTTTTTCTAACCGTGTGGACTATAGCATTACGTCAAGCTGTATGATGTGATGTGTCTGAGGATGTGAGGAGACGGAGGAGGCAGCAGGCTGACCTCTTGTCGGGCCTCCTGGAGCTGCTGCTCCAGCTCTGTCAGCCGCGCCTTGAGCTCATCCACCCGGGACAGCACCTGGAGACGCTCATCCTCCACCCGGGACAGCACCTCCAGACGCTCCTCCTCCCGGTACACCAGCTCCTCCCGCCCTGCAGGGGCCTCCTGCTAGGAGGGGAGGGAGGGAGGGAGGGAGGGGAGAGATTGTAAATGGAGATAGCAAGACCGAGACAAATGATAAGGGGGAGAGAGAGATACAGAAACACTGAAACACACACACACACACACACACACACACACACACACACACACACACACACACACACACACACACACACACAGTCAGACAGACAGACAGACAGTCAGAAGAGAGAGAAGGTGCGGATGAAGTGCATTGATATATAGATACAAATACAGTAAATAAACTTTGATAAAATAAATAAAGCAACATGAATTGAGTTGCAGAACAGAGACATAAGTGAACACTGTTGCCCTCCTACTGCACAGTGTTGGCAGAGATTTCAAATCTACGAACTAATAGGCTGGGTTGCGAACTTTTCAGGGTACCGACTGAATTAAGTCTGTACTACTGAGGATCTCCTAAGGTCGAATAAATCGTTTTCCACTGTGTGTACGCACTGCAGCCAGCGCTGAACAAGTTAAAGCCTCCGTGGACAAACAAACTGAGGCAACTTCATCGATATCTTCATCGCATTAATGAGCTGGTTGGACAAGTTGTTGCTGGAGATTGCTGGGCCTTTTTCAATGTCTTTGGGTAAGTGCATACTGGACGTCATGCTGCTGCTCTCCTCCTCCCTCAGGTTCTCCTCCTCCTCCCTCCTCCCTCTCTTCCCCCTCCCCTCCTGATGCATGCTCTATGCTCCTGCTCTCCTCCTCCTCCTCCTTCCTCCTCACCTCCTCCTCCCCCTCTCTCCCCCTCTCTCCCCCTCTCCTCCTCCTCCCCCCTCATCCTCCCTCCTCCTCCTCCAGCCTTCCCCTCCTGCCTCCCTCCCTCCTCCTCCTCCCCCTCCTCCTCCTCCCTCCCTCCCCCTCCTCCTCCACACCTCCTGATGTGTGCTCTCGGTGCTGCTGCTCTCGTCCTCCTTCAGGTCCTCCTCCTCCCTCCCTCCCTCCCTCCTCCTAACCCTCCCTCCCCCTCCCTCCTCCTCCCTCCCTCCCCCTCCTCCTCACCTCCTGATGCGTGCTCTCGGTGCTGCTGCTCTCCTCCTCCCTCAGGTTCTCCTCCTCCCTCCCCGCCCGCGGCCTGCCATTGTAGGCCAGGTGTGACCCCGGGGCCATGGGCGTCATCAGCGCCATGGCAGGCGTGGAGCCGGCGCTGACGGAGGCCGCGCCCCGGTGGGCGGAGCCGTCTCCGGTGGGGATGCCCGTCCTCATCCCGGAACCGCCCGGGGCCGTCGGGGCCTCCAGGGGCCCGTCGTAGTCGTCGCCTTTGTTGTACTCTGCACACAGGTTGAGGATGGTCTCCAGGCGCTGGCGCTCCTAGGGAGGGGGAGAGGGGGAGAGGGGGAGAGGAGGGGGAGGAGGTAGAGTCAGGGCGGCACAGGGTTCAAAGGCTGCGGTCCAATGGGACTCCATGACGGCAGAAGCCCCTGAGTGCTGAAGAGCATTATAAAGGAGAATTCCCTCAAGTGGTTTGGAGATGGAGGAGACAGAAATGAGAGGTTCCTTCTTAAGGCTCTGGGTGTGACAACATGAAAGGACATTCGATAAAATATGAGCAATGAGGGAGCAAAGAAAGCAACGATTGCTGTCCGCAATATTGATTGCAATCAGTCATTTGTCATATTGTATTCAACCTCCTTTGCAGCTTTCGATAAAAAACTATGAAAATCAATTGGGAAGATGGATTATGCTCATCCAAAGAGACCGAGGTCACGTGACTTGCTCTTATGCATTTTTGGACAAACAGTGGGCATCCTGCATCAATGAGAGTTAGCTTCCAGCCCAGCGTGCTCCCTGTCAACAGCCACCGTAACGACATGTTAACATACTGTGGTTTCTACGATGAGAAGCAAAACAAAGCTATGTTGATGCTGGACTTCCTGACCTCAGCTGGAACCCCGGTCTGAACAAAAATAAATAAAAACAGTAGCTTTCATATTACGCGCAGCGCTTTTAAGGTGCAAACTAAGAGCCCTTATATAGTCGGAACATAGTGATCATCAGGAGAATACTCTAATGATTAATATCTGTGCCTATATATAAATAAATATATATCTCACTATAAAACCGAATGGGTGATCGGTATCGGATTGGCTGATGACACATTCAAAAGATCAACGATTGGTTTTGGCCTTAGAAAAGGTAATCTGTGTATCCCTAATACTAATATTAATACAAACACTGAATTACAAAGAGAGTCCTTGGTTCAGATGGCCACACACTCACACAGAGGAGGTTAATGAGGGAGCAGAAAGGACTGTTTATCAGTGGAACACGCCCTGGTGCCGGGGAGAGGAGCGGAGATGTGAGAGAAGCCTGGGGCCTGGGGCCAGGGAGGGGGGGGGGGGGGCGTCACGCTCAGAAGCTCTACAACTCTAGGACAACTCCATCGCAACACTTTGAAACTACTCGATAGTTTCATAGTGCCTTAATTTAGCTAGTAGAACGTTGACTTTGATGAACCTTTAACAAAGCCCTTTGTGGAACCCAGCTCTGCGTGACATGGATTTTGATGTGCAATTATTAAGACCGATATTAGCTAGGGATGGGGGAGGAAAATGTGATTCATGCTAGAATCAGGGTTCTTTGTTTCCACAATACTTGTCACTTGTTATGACCATGACCACCTTTTGGCCATGTAAGACACAAATGTCAACGTTATCTTAGCGCAAGCCAAAGGGATGGTTGAACTGTCCAGCAAAGGCTGCAGTAGCGTATCCTCCAACAGTCATTCTGCCTCAACTCTCTTCTGTTCAAACATCATTAGACATCCTGGCAGGGCTGTAGAGCCCCAAACACTGTGTTAAACCACACTAAATATTACATTGCAATAATTGCTTAAAATATCGTTATCCAATATTTATAGAGACGCAATATGGTATGAACATTGCATGAATTGTGATTTAAAGTGTCTTCAAACACAAGCAGCCACACTGGGGCATGTTATGAACTACAACAACTGTACTGAACTGTATATTAGAGTCACCTCCGGTTCTCAATACAAAATGACTTCCATCTTCTGGAACAGCAGCAGACTGTAGTGGGAACACCCCAAATTATCCCATGACCCCCACCCTGATACTGAACACCTCAGTGACCCCATGACCCCCATCCTGGTCCTGAACCCCTCAGTGACCCCATGACCCCCAGCATCATCCTGACCTGAACCCCTCAACCCCATGACCCCCATCCTGGTCCTGAGCCCCTCAGTGACCCCATCCTTGTCCTGAACCCAGCGTTAGTTACAGTGGTGTTACTATGACAATGGTTACACAAAAAAAGCAAAAAAGAGGCAAAGAGGCTTCAAACGTCGGGCTGGGAAGTCACCAGCTGCTCACAGACATGCCCCACGCGCAGACACAAACAACACACCATTTAGTCACAAACATGGTGCTGCGCATCCCTAAACCACACGCTGACAGGCCCCCACAGAAGCTCTCGGCACACTTATCGGCTACACTAGGAACTGCTTGTGGGAAGAATCAACACATTTTATACCATGAATTATCTTTCTTGATGTATTTGGGCGCAGCATAAATCTACTTCAGCACCAGATGGGGCCTTCAAATCGGGCTGGCGTTAGTTTCGATCAAAGTCCCCGCGCCGACACACTCCCATGTGTTCCAGGAGCTTCATTAGCGAGCGTCAGCGCCAGCTCTCTCCAGTCGGTTGTTTTGTGAGTCTCCAGTGAGTGGTGAGACGGACCAGGGAAAGTGGTCCCCGCGTTTTGGTCGTTACATTCCTGGGACCTGGACACATGGTGAGCTGGTCCCCTTAGAGAGTTTCCACAGAGAGGACTGAGGCGCTGCAGGACACAGTGTGATCTTGTTAACTGTTGAAGCAGACCCAATAAACATCTCAGCCAATCAGCCTAGGGTTGTCAGATGCCCCGTCTATATAGCCAAGCTTCAAAAGGTAACAGTAAAGTGCTTTGTAGCCCAGGGCTGTAAACGGCTCCTTATTATCCCTGTTTAACTCCTGTTTACCTCCCATTTACTTCCTGTTTACCTCCCATTCACCACCCGTTCGCCTCCCGTTTACCTCCCGTTTACCGCCAGTTTACCCACTGTTTAACTCCTGTTCACCCCCTTTTTACCTCCCGTTTACGTACGACATGAGTATCACTCTCATGAGGATGAGTCTGATCAGTATGACCCGAGTATCACTCTAATGAGGGTGAGTCTGATCAGTATGACCTAAATATCAAACTCATGATGCAGGTGAGTCTGATCCCGAAGTGCACGGAGCCGTCCCAATTCAGATTAAACAAAGTAGCTGTGACCAATGGACCAATCCTGGCTCTAGCTGCCAAACCAGCCCACCTGCACCTCCCTAGTCCCCCACTAGGGGCCTGAGGGAGCCTCCACTTCCCTAGCGAACCAGCACCTCCCTAGTGAACCTGCACCTCCCTAATGAAACTCCACCTCCCTAGCGAACCTGCACCTCCCTAGTGAACCTGCACCTCCCTAGGGAACCTGCACCTCCCTAGTGAACCTGCACCTCCCTAGTGAAACTCCACCTCCCTAGCGAACCTGCACCTTCCTAGCGAATCTGCACCTTCCTAGCGAACCTGCACCTCCCTAGTGAACCTGCACCTCCCTAGTGAACATGCACCTCCCTAGTGAACCTGCACCTTCCTAGTGAACCTGCACCTCCCTAGTGAACCTGCACCTCCCTAGTCCCCCACCAAGCCAGCCCCTTAAGCTGACTGGAAAAGTGAAAATGCAATGGATCGTTATCAAGTTGTGTTTTCAATGTACTGGTCGAAGGACTGACCAGCAGACTTCTTTCTCTGCTTCCCATTTATCTGGGAAGCAGATATCTCAAACAATGATTAACTGAAACTGAGCTGCTTTACCGAATACCTGCTTCAATGGGCTCAATGGAAAATCATTAATTCATAAGATATTGCATTTAAATACGAAGAAGTATGAATACTGCAATGATGAATCACACATGTGCAAACATGTATCTGGCATCATGCTCACACCTGCACATTGAAAAAGACTCCCACAAGAATAACGATGCTGGTGGTGGGATCTGGATGCATTGTAGTCGTGGTGTTGATCCTAATTATCCCACTCCTATGAAAACTAACCCAATACTTTCAAAAGCCCCATTTAAAAGGCACAATCAGTGAAACATACCGCTAAGCAGCACGCAGCCACTCTCATACTGAGGTGTGGTTTAAAGACGATGTGCAGATGGCTAGTCAGCAGCTGAATAGTAATAACAGAGCTTCAAACCGCTGAAACTCTCGCTGAAGCAGCAGCTCCATAAGACGCCTGGGGGGCATAAGGCCAAAAGTAAGTCACAATTTGGAGATATCAGGGCACACACACACACACACACACACATAAATCTTCATTCAACAACTTTATTTTGCAATATGCCAAGCAAGTGAAATTAGTAGCCCATAAAGTGTGAGGGTTCAGACTACACAAACCAAGATTAATTTAAACAAAGTACTGTCCGGCAGCTCATTTCAATCCCAACCACATTAGTTCTTTATGTTCTTTATAAATCCTGGCTTGGTGGAAGAAAGGGTCTGGATTTAGGCCTTCCTAGGGAGTAGACTGGGTCCTTGGAGGGCACGTCCTTGTTGGTTGACATCATGTGCCCTTCACGTCTCACAATAACCATCTTGTGGTGTTTGCAATGTTTTGCCCCTCCCTCCATCCATCACAAGCCTGGCAGTGCATGTGCAAATATCAATCAATCAATCAAACTTGAATTTCCTCATCAAATGTTGTAATAGTATACAAATCCAAACCACAAACCATGGATCCTAAAGTTGAAAAGTAATTATCCAAAGAAATGTTTTGTCTGTTTTTATTTCAGGGAATGACAAACATCTTGCGTCCATGTTTGGAGATGGGTTAGAGAAACACATGAGCACCCTTTTGATGGGATTTAATCCTGAGAGGTTTTGGGCTTGTTCCCAGTGGAGAAGGGGAGAATATCTCTCAGAAAGCAGCATGACTGGTTTAAATCTTCTTCTTTATCAAAAGGCGACGCAGAGCTCTGCTGAGGAACAGAGTGAGCCCTCGTCCGTCACGCTGGTCCTCGGAGCTAACCAAGAACTGATCTCCACTTGGCACTGGTGATGCGGTTTCTATGCCACCTCCTTTAGGAAGCATGCACGGGCCCCGAATGGCCTGCCCATAGAGCCCTTTCAGCCCCGGAGGCCTCCTGTTCTCCAGATGTAAGACCCCAGGATTATCTTCAACAGATCACCAACATAGCCCTTTTCAACATCCCAAGATATCAGAGACGATTGCTGATTAGCAGCAGGAAATGCTCTGCTTAGGTTCGAAGTGGTTGAGATAATTAGTCAATTAGGAATGCACATGCCTGGGCTGCCATTGCACCTCGTTAATCGAACTAGACAGTGGTCTTAAAAAGGTGCTGAGGTGTAGAATAAAATCCTCCTGAATCTGGAAGCTGGTGTGCATAAGTCAACAACCCCTCATAATGGCATGCACCCTTGCTTTGTGTTGTTCCTCCTGCAGTGGATGATTATTCATGAGTCTGTCTGTCTGGCAGGCTGCAGACAGGGCTAACAGACTGGGTCAATGTACCCAGTGCCAGGTAGACAGCAGCTCCCCAGCTGTCAGACAAAGGCCATGCTGACAGCCCAGAGGCTCAAAGACTTCAATTATTTCTGGAACATCTTACACAACTTTTCTTCAATTTGCATTTCTTCCCCATCTCAGTTCAACCATAAGTCTCTAATATGAACCCACAATACAAAGTTACTTTTTTGATTATTTCATGGCTTAAAAGAACCCCCAAAATGCATCTAACTAATCAAATGTGGTTGCTCGCCCTCACAGACCTTTCGGTGGATGGCCACAGTCCCTGAGGGCATCTCTCAGGACACTCTGCCACAAACCGACCAAAACAATGGTTTCCAAGGAGGATAATTTGATCGATAAGGACCAGACCAACCTGGAAGCTCATGTTTTATGAGCTCTTGTTTAGTCTCTGCCCTCTCCGACTCTACAGAGAGGAGGGCTGCTGCTGCTCTTGTCTATCTATTCAATGAATCCACATTGATCTGAGAGCTACATGACAAACACGCAGTAGCGAATCGCTCTGCGATGCCAGAATACTACTTTGAGGGACCTTTTGAATGGTGGACTGCAACAATAGTAGTTATGATTTCTTAAACAAACAAAGCAGATGTTTACTTTCCACTCCCGCAGTTCAACCCTTGGTCTCTACGTCGTAGACCAAGAAATAAAGCTGAGACCAGACAAACTACTATACTCTTAGCCAAGCAATTTATATCGCTGGCACGCATTTAGGAATGAAGGATCGATTCAATTAGTTTCTATTTGGATGCGGAGAAACCATATTTATTGTTTGTGAACAATGGGTTGAGCTAATTAAACAATGTTCTGTAATAACTGTAGTCAAAGTGACCAGAGGGGCAGAGGAACTACAAAGTCACAACTGGTGATAAAGCGCAGCGCACTGTGATAGATACGTGGTAGATATAGGTATACACATACACAACCTGCAGCAGCCTTAGCACCTCCTAACAAGGCAGAGTGTCCCAGGAATCCCTCTGGATAGAGCAGTGGAAGCAGCCAGTAGAGTTACCTTCATGAGCGACGCCAAACTGCTGAGAACGGCTGGCCTTCCTCTGGCCAGGCCCTGGTCCCTGCCCTGACCGCGGGCCCCCAGGTCCTGACCGCGGGCCCCCAGGTCCTGACCGCGGGCCCCCAGGTCCTGACCCCGGGCCCCCAGGTCCTGACCCCGGGCTGAGCTCGCTCTGATCAAAGGGGCCGGCCCACAGCCTCTCGGCCCCTGGTGCCGGTCCATAGGAGAAGGTGCTGCCCCGGCAGTGTGAACGACACTGGGGTGTGTTTATGTGTTTATGGCTGCGGCTCCTTGTGTGAAAGTTCACTGGGCCCAGATTCAGTTGGAAAGAAAGGTGTGTTTTACAACTATGTCAATGCTTTGGTGGGGGGGGGGGGGGGGGGGGGGGAAGCAAGACAGAGCTGAAGAGGGTGTGGCTTTAAAAGGGGAGTAGTCCTGGGTTCCAGCAGGTGTGGGGACTTCCTGATGTGGGATGTGCTTGCCGGTGGGTTCCAAGAAATGCAAAACGGCCTATAAATGTATATTCATCTATATATACACAGATCATATGCTGTCCAATCTTAGCATTCAATCCGATGGAAGATTCCAGCCTGATAATTTATTCACATCTCCTCTGTTGATGCTGCCGCTCCAGAGTCCAGATGCACCTAACAGTATTATACATTAGTCTTAGTCCCCCTATGAGGATAACAAGATGGGAACTGGTAAGTCTGTTCCACGGTTTGCTGCACAGAGCATTGGGGATTCCCCGCTACGAACTGGGTAGGGAGGTAGCCCCCTCTAGTGGTGATCCCACATAATGCAGCCTGGCAAGGCAGGAAGCAATGGTTTATTGTTACGTCTTCGACTGACACAACACATTGTACTGAACAGTTCTGTTGTGTCCACTCCCCCCATGCCCGAAGGGGGAATCCCTCTTCCTGCTTCCCAAAGAGTCTTCATCCATAACACCCCGAGTCTGACCGTTTTGGGGGGCCAGGGTTAGGGGGTCTTAGAAAGTGGCCTCTGAAGCTTAACTTGACTAAATAGTCCTATTGTTTATCCTGGGATGTTTGATGATCTTCAATAGACAAACACCAGCAGGCACAGAATCACCTTCAAAGAGGATGTAAAGAAAGAAGACACAAAGAGCTGGGCATTTGCCAACAAGTGGAGCCTACGCACACACACACACACACACACACACACACACACACACACACACACACCACACACACACACACACACACACACACACACACACACACACACACACACACACACACACACACACACACACACACACACACACACACACACACGTCATAGTCAAAGGTGGATTTAACTTTTGTCCAACTATCCTCTTGCTCCCGAACCCCGGCAGGCAAACACCTGCAGAGACCAGGCTGATGCTGCGAGCTGGACCTGGTCACCGGGACCCAGACCTAGTCACCAGGACCCAGACCTAGTCACCAGGACCCAGACCTAGTCACCCGTACGTGAGGTGGACCACACACACATACACTTCCGTGTGAGTGACACATGAGTGTCCAGGCCAGCAGGGGGACACCGTGAACGGAACCCAGATACCGTGAACCCAGATACAGTGAACCCAGATACCATGACGGAGAGCAGAGTGAGCAGGGGCTTTAAGGGATGATTTGATCCCACTAACCTATCACAGAGTGAGAGATCAAGAGGTCATGAGGTCCCACTGAACCAGGGTGAGAGTCCAGACCCTGTGCGGGGGGGCTGCCAGAGAGCTGGACCATGATGGCTGCATATCAATAAGCAGGTTGTGACGAGTGGTCCGAGCTGCTGGCGGCAGTAAGGGGGCCCTTGGGCCAGGAGGGTCCTGAACACTGCAGGTTCTGTTCCCTTGGGTGATTCTAACTCACAGTGGTATATTGAGCAAGGTCTTCTGTCTAAAGCGCCGCTGCTGGCCAATAACGTCAGGACAGAGATGACAGAGGAGCTGAATGCATGAATGAGTGCAAACATACAGAATTATCTTGGAAGTAGTTGATGACCATCCCTGTGCCTCCTCCTTTGGGCCGCTACAGTATCGGCACTATAGCGCGACACCTGGCAAGCAGAAACACAGCAGCACACAGAACAGCATGGCCTGCAGACCAGAGGCTGGTGGTGCAGAGGCAAAGATCCTCACAGGCCCAGGGACAGGGGGAGGATGGGGGACCACAGGCCCAGGGACAGGGGGAGGCTGGGGGACCAGAGGGACAGGGACAGGGGGAGGCTAGGGGACCAGAGGCCCAGGGACAGGGGGAGGCTGGGGGACCTGTCCAGGTCCTCACAGGGACAGGGACAGGGGGAGGCTGGGGGACCAGAGGCCCAGGGACAGGGGGAGGCTGGGGGACCAGAGGCCCAGGTCCTCACAGGGACAGGGACAGGGGGAGGCTGGGGGACCAGAGGCCCAGGGACAGGGGGAGGCTGGGGGACCTGTCCAGGTCCTCACAGGGACAGGGCTTACGTTACAAAGGTAAATATAGCCTTGCTAGCTAGATTCCACACAGGCGCTCTACATTCCGCCCAGACCTCCATGCCAAAGTGTCTCATGGTTGTGAAAACAGACGGTCCCTCCCAGTGGGAGATAATCATTACATGATGCAAAACTAGACACGTAATGTCAAAATACAACTTTAATTTCAAAAGACAATTTTAAAGTCCTCAAGATGAAGTAAATTTGCCTCTACCAACCAGTTTCTTTTTTTTAAATAATCAGTGGCAAATTTGAACACAGGTATTATTATTTCCCTTAACGCACAACAATCATGTAGCTCCTTATTTTAGGAATGATAACAAGATCAAAAGTTTATTAACCCATATTAAAATAGCACAACAATATTGTATCCAAACAGTGTGCAATCTGTATCTCATTCCGTATGGTCACATATTATTTGAGTTATTGCTAAATAGATTCCTTACCCATGGAAACAGACTGCTCCAAGTTTGTAGATTCCATGGAAACAGGCTGCTCCAAGTTTGTTATCATTGAGTATTTTTAATTGTCACAATAAGTCTTATTGCCAATTTTGTTGCCTCAGTGCACCAAAAGAAAAGAGGAAGATATTACAACAGGGATTGATCTGTGACTAATGACAGGCAGTGGTGCCACACCCGGCTTGGTGGAGGAGATACGAGCTGGTTTGTTAGAAGCCCAGCACACTGCACTACCACACCTGTGGGCCGGCCTAGCCAGCAGGTTCTATACCTGGACCTGTAAAGGGTCCATTTTGATCCTCATGGGGCTCATGTATTTGTTTGACTACTCATTGCTATAGATCCAAGTGTGTGAGAACCATGAGACTCAGTCAAAACAGAGTTCTTTCAAAACTCAGCGGCCCAGCAAAAATTGCAGCCCTGAGGCAGGGATGTGTAAGCACCTAATTGCCTATTAACACAAACAAAGCCAGCATGAGTCAACTGTAAAAAGTGTCTGGAAAGGTGTGTAGACTGGCCAGTGGCCACTGCAGAAAAACACTTAAACTTCTGAAAGCGTCACCCGCTCAAGCCAAGGAGTTTCCATAACCTAACAGCTCATTGATTTCCAACCTTTATGTTTAGGTGGAAACTAAAGTATCTTCAAGATCTTTCACTGAACACCTCATATGAAAAAAAAAAAAATAGATGAATACGCATGCAATGGCTGAGAAACAAGTGCCACAGCGCCCCCTGTATGCAACTATTACAACTATTACTGCAGAGGGTGGGAAACAGTGGGAATGAATAGTTAGCTATGCTGCTTCTGCAGTTTGCAGCTGCAGTGGGTTTATTTTGCAAACACAAAAGAACACAAAGCAACGATCAAAACATAACAATGGGAATAGTGCCCCGTTCCACCTGCAGTGCTACGCCCAAGGGCTGACAAATTCTTCTTTTTACTTTCTTTTGAATCCTCCAAATTAGATTTGATCACATAAGAGGCAATGACTGCGGATCAGTTGAACCCTGCGTTGCCACGGAGACTCCCTGGCAGCGTTGCACAGGACACGGTACACGGTTGAAGAGCCGAAGAACACTCACCAGTTTCTCCATCTCCTGCTCGCGTAGCCGCTCCTCTCGCTGCCGCCGATGGTAGTCCAGCAGCTCATCTTCGTTGTCGCTGATCTCCGAGATGCTGTTCTTCCGCTCCCTCATGCCCGGGTGGGGTCTCCCGCCGCCAGACCTCTTCCTGTGGCTGCGGGGGCTAGCGACCGGGGAGGAGCCGGGCAGGGAGCCCAGGCTGTAGGCGGGGGTCAGGGAGCTCCCGAAGCTGGCCTTCCTCGACCCGAGACTCCCCCCGCCGCCGGAGAACCCGTCCGCCGGCGACATGGAGGTGGGCGACGGGCTGCGGGTCCGGAACCCCCCCCGGCCTCCAAACGGATCGTCTGAGGTGGACGCCGTCTTGTGTCGGAGCCGGGGGCTGCCGGGCACCAGCTTCCCTAGAGCCGAGGGGCTGTCGGGAGTCCTCAGGCCAGAGGGGGTGCCCGGTAGGGCCCCAGGGAGCACAGGGAAGCCCCTGCGTGCCATGGAGGGACTGAGCGGGGGCAGCTCTCGAAGACTGCTCCCACAAGTTCCTCCGTTCAGCTCGGCGTTCCTCCGGGCCATTCGGGGGCTCTCCAGAGGCTGCAGCGAGCGGGGGCTCTGGGGAAGTGGCTGGAGCCCCGGGGAGCCCTGGATGATGTGGATGATGGGGTCCAGGGGGGGCTGGAAGGCCCTCAGTGGCTGTGAGTTCAGGTGCCTGGTTGGGCTGGAGGGACGCTCCTGAAGCCCCATGCCCACCTTGGTCCGGGGGCTAGTGGGGGACGGGGAGGAGCAGGTGGGGAACTTGGGCGTGTGCCGGGGGCTGCCTGGCACAACGTTGTGGCCGGTGAGAGACTCGGTGGAGGACAGCAGGCGGATCTGTCGAGGGCTTTCGTGGCCGTCTTGGCCGGCACTTCTGCGTCCGAGCTTGGGGCTTGGAGGGGCGTCCAGCAGGGCCTTCCTTTGAAGCCTGGGGCTTTCCTGAACTTTCTGCCCCGCCACACTGCCACCGCTACTGTAACTAGGCAGTCCGGTCCTGGGCTGCGGTGCGGCCTGGGGGCTGTGGTTGTAGCTGGAGGAGCGTACAGGCACTGGGGGCAGAGAGGTGGAACTCTGGACCTGCTGGGGCCCCCCGCTGGGAGACGGGCTGGTGAAGCTGCCGCTGCTGGCCGCCGAGGGCGAGGACAGAGGGGAGAAGGGCGGAGAGTTGTTCTCGTAGCTGGAGCCCACCGACATGGCCCCGGGGCTGGTTGGCGGGGAGAGCAGGTAGCCCCCGCCTCCGTTGAGCAGGGGCGAGAGGGGGGAGTGGGCGATGGAACGCCCCGTCTCGGGAGGCCCCCGGGCCCCCGAGGACGAGGGGGCCGGCGGGTCGTCCATCACCAGGGAGTCCATGATGTCCTGCAGGTCCTTCTCGATGGAGCTGACGATGGCACTGTGTTCAGACTGCTCTCTCTCGCTGGGAGCTGGGGGGGGATAGGTGGGGCCTGGCTGGTGGTTCCCATTGACCAGGCTCTCTGTGGCTGGTGGGGTAGAGAGAGATACAGTTATCTACGGTGAGTTAGCTCCAGTGAATTAGCTCCAGGTAGTTACAGTTAGCAAGGGATTAGACTGAAGCGGTGTCATCGGCAGCTCTGGACCGCATTGACAAAACTATGGTTCTTCTTGATAATCAGGAAAGGGGTTCTATTGTGTGGGTATGCAATTTAATAACATATTATATATATATAATATATACATAATACAGAGTTTCCTCCAGAAAATGTCTTAATCAAGGTGGTCAAGGAGCAGGGGGGGGGGGGGGGCAACTGATGCCACCGTTTCAATTCCATTCAAAATACTTTATGGCAAGACTATTGTTGTGAACAGCATATGGGCCATGGCGGGGTCCTATTGTTGTTAAGGCGGCCGCCTTAACCATACAGGGCTGGGGAAAACACTGTAATATATGTTGTATAACATTTATTTAAAAACACTTGGTAAAGTCCCCCTCTGAAATGAAATGGAATGGTCTAACCCTAACACACAAAATTTGCAATTCTAACGCCCTCACCCCTTCATCCCCCTCACCCCTTCAGGTGACCAGCAGACGAGCGGGGGGCTGAAACCGCTAGCTAACTAGCTATCTGTGTTGCTTTTTAACATCCAAATTGATGATGACAGTAGCTAAAGAGTAGGCTGTGTAGTAGTCTAAATTGTCTGATATAGCTTTAGGAAAGGTGCATTACTGATATGGCTGAAAAAGTACGGCCCAAGCATACTCTTGCATTGAAAGGGGTCCAGTTGAGCTGAAAGCAGGAACAGGGACAGCCCTAAATCGTGAAGACGATGACATTTTTCTTTTGGCCCTCGTCATTTTAATACATTTGAAAACAGATGGTGTGTGCGTGTGTGTGCGTGCTTGTGCGTGTGCGTGTGCGTGTGTGTGTGTGTGTGACGAGAAACCGCAGTAACATAATAGATCAATAAAATATTATGGCAGTCTTAGCTGACAGGGGTCTGGATGTTTCTTAAAACATTTTGAAGTGTACCGACAGCCAAAGGGGGGCGTTCTGTTGACACAGTGCCACTATAACCAACTGTAAAGCCAACTGGTCTGATAATAGTTGCATTATAAACTCTTGGATAAGCAAGTCATTTACAGAGAACTATACAGGGGGAAGTCCAGCAGATTAAGAACCTCAGTTTTGCTTGTAATGGATATAAAAAATAAGTGAGAAGAATTTGGGGCAAGCAAACGAAGGGGAAGGACAGAGGAGATAAGGAGATGAACAGATAGAGGTAGACAAGCATCAGGAGAAAATGTGCCGCCTAACCCAATTACTGTGTGTCCCGAGAGTGCAGGACGCAAACTGGGTAATCTAATCTTAACAAGCTCTCTCTAATGTCAACAAAGCAGATTAAAAAATTGAAGCAGGGCCGCGTGGGACCATCAGCTAGAAGGCTTCGGGGCACAGGACCCAAACCCTGTTTACCTCTGAACGCAAGCTTTTACAACAGGCTGCAATCAGACGAACACACAGAGCCAAGACCTGAGAGCTGGGACTCAAACACGAGACTGATTTGATAGTATAGGTGAGAACCATTCTAGGTAATAACGCAACAAGATATAAAGGAGTATTTTGTCAATAAAAAGGGATTAAATGTGTTCTGTGTGATTCAAGAGGTCCAACGTGTTTAGAAGCAGACGCGTAAGCGTAAGACATGTAAAGCCCGGTGCCTGTTTCACCAGGAACGGTTGTTTACGCCAAGCTCTGCTCCTCTCATCATATCTCATCATATCGGAGCCTGCAGGGCACACAGACTGACAGCGAGAGGAAGCAATATGCCTAAACGGAAATGACACAAGATAGCGATCCGTCCTGGGTCTAGCAGTTACCCGGGTCCTATCGGGGGGCTAGGTCCTATCGGGGGGCTAGGTCCTGTCGGGGGGGCTAGATCCTATCGGGGGGCTAGGTCCTATAGGAAGGCTAGGTCCTGTCGGGAGGCTAGGTTCCTGTCGTGGGGCTAGGTCCGTCCGAGGGGCAAGGTCCTGTCGGGGGGCTAGGCCCCGTGGTCCTACAGACGGACAGTCACAGCACGGACCGCGGATTCGATGATGTCATCGCAAAGGGTGCCGCTGGTCTCAGGTACACGGCGGTAACGACAGGCTACCCACATGAAGGAATAACAGAGCTACCCGGTCAATTCCGTTGTGGTACACCTGCTATGACATGGGAGTGAAACCCGCACATTTTACACTTGCATTTACTGGGTTTTAATGGGAACCTACTGTGGCCGAATCTGTAGGCTCTGCGCTGAGGGAGACCAGACCTCTAAGAAGTGGTGTTCAGCCGGTACGTTTCTTGAGCCCAGCGCCGCCAAAGCTTCCAGATCACTCCCCTCTCCTTCCCTTCCCTCCCCTTCCTCTCCCTCCTCCACGGTGGACGTCAGCGCCTCCAGATCCCTCCCCTCTCCTCTCCTCTCCTCCCCTTCTTCCCTCCCTCCTCCCCGGTGGGCGCCCCGCGGTCTTAAAGGGCCAGTGCTGCTGACTCCCTTAAAGCAACAACACACCATCTAGCAAAGATTTATTTTGTATTTGAAAAAATATATATTGCCCTCTGAGGGGATAAATCAATGAAATCCATATTCTAAAATATATATATTTTTTAAAGAAAACATTAAGTGAGGTAACATCCATGACTGCAATATATTCTACTGAATTTAAACGTAATGGTAATTAGCTTGTAATTGGATTATAACACAGATACAATCTCAATAAAACTGTACTTAGCAGCTTTTTCAGTACACTTTTAATCAAAATATTAGAAATCAAGAGACATTTTAATGACAACTTGATATCCCGTGTGATTTAATTTATCTGTTTATTACATTTCCTCCACTTCCTGGTGCTGTAGGCGTCTACCTTCTCTGTTAAAGAGTCACTTTTTCACAAACAAACAATGGTGTGATAGCATGGCTAGGCTAATCCTAGCCTAGCCATTCCTTTGTGCCCATCTCCAGCAGGCTGGAGGTAGATATGGGGAGGTCGTACAGCGACCACGAAGCAGCTTCATGGTCCACAGGGCAGGGGGCACAGGGAGGAGGCGCTGTGGCCAGTGGAAGATGGTAGATAGCGAGAGGATGCAGGGCGTTATAAATAGCCACTGTCTACATACGACACCCTGCCAGTGTTTATTTGAAGCCCCTAGTGGGGCTAAAGCAGTGGCCTTACGCCAACAGAGCTGTCTGCCATCCGTGCTAACAAGTAGCCCAGGACACAGGTCTGATCTGTGGGAGGTGGAGCTCAATGAGCCGGGGAAGAGAGTCTTCTGCCTGTCACACCGCAGGCACCGCGCTGGGCCATCAGTAGGGGGTTCTGGGATCAATTGTATTGATGTTTCATCCAAGTTCTCAACCATAACAGTACACAGCCAGGAGCTGTAGCCCTGTCAGACGGAGATTCCTCTGGCCTGCTGACCCGAGCTCTAGATAGCGTTGGAGTGGAACAGGGCGTTTCCAAACTCATCCCAAGAATGCATAATTGAGGGAAATGGTGAGTCTCTAAACAACACAGAGAGCAGTAATTACTAAGGAAGTCAGTGCACTGCACCCAATAAGGACATGTGCTGTACTGACGCCCCCGACATCAACAGGACACAACAGCAACAGAAGGTTCGAGCAGTAGCAGTATTGGTACTAGTATAAGGCTTGGAGATGCTTACACACACACACACACACACACACACACACACACACACACACACACACACACACACACACACACACACACACACACACACACACACACACACACACACACTTGAAATTATGTTATCATCCCACAGCCTGGCTGGCTTCTGGTGCTACCCAGAGCCTGGTCACACAGACCCACACACACATACACACATACACACATACACACATACACATACACACACACACACACACACACACACACACACACACACACACACACACACACACACACACACACACACACACACACACACACACACACACACAAACACACACACCTTAAGAAAGACACCCTGCCTAACCGTTTCCGCTGCAGACCTATGAACCCTCTAAGCCCTTAATTTAACCGTCGGAGGGAGGGTCTAGCAGGGAGGGCTGGTGGACCTTTGACTACCTCTGAAACAAACACCCTCTGTTCCTTGAATTGCACAATGTATGCTTTTCAGAATGGCTGACTCAATAAATGTATTTTCAGTCCGTTTCATCCCAGCAGACATGTACTCAGAGCTGGGAACCGACGGATCACAAGTTAAGCTAGAAGCAGAGCTGCATCCATGTGCAGCTCAGCTTTTAAAAGATAAAACTGGATGAAGAGCTTGTCAATTTCCAGTTGTCTGGAAATTGGGGCCTCAACTAAAAATGATTGATTTCATAGTTGGCAGAGGTTGAAAGAGTCCAGAAAAAGCCTAATAGAAGTTCTGTTACTTTAATGAAGGTATTCAGCAGAATTGAAACCTAAAGGCACAAAGAATGATTTAATTACTGTAAAATTGAAAAGTAGGTCATTTAGGTCCTTTAGGTCTTTTAGTACAGGTTACTTATACAGAATTTTTAAGTATTTCTCAAAACCTAAAGTATTCAAAAAAATGTAATTAGATGAGATAGCACTTGAATTCCACATGGTTGAGACGTGATTGGTCACACCGCTAATGGCTGGGCGTCGCCTTCCTATGCTGACGCCAACGCAACCAACTGTGACCACTCCCATATATCCCTATCTACCAGGAGACTCACAAGGGGCTGAAGGTAAGATAAGATCTATCATTGAGTGTAATGTGTGAGAACGGCAGAGTTATCGGTCAGCTGTAGTGAGGAAAACGGGCCGTGAGAATATTTGTTTGGAGTCGACTGTGGCAGCCTCTGTAGGAGACCATTTAGATCTTGACCAATCTGGCTCATTTCATTTCTGAGGGGGGTGAGTGTGGACCTGTGTGCTGCCTTAGGGCCAGTGAAGGGAGGGTGTACCTGTGTGCAGCTGGTAGTCCTGCGTGGAGACTCCTTTTCCCCCCTGGGGCATCATGCTCTTCATCCTGTAGGCCTCCTGGGGGTGGTTGAAACGGAAGAAGCACGATTGGCCGAAACACAGCATACAGCCTGGAAGAGACCGCGGATAGGGGGGGTTAGGATGGAGCTGGTATTACTCATCCCATTGGTACAGAACCAGGAAGTACTCATCACATCCCATTGGTACAGTACCAGGAAGTACTCATCACATACAGAACCAGGAAGTACTCATCACATCCCATAGGTACAGTAACAGGAAGTACTCATCACATCCCATTGGTACAGAACCACTGTAGAACCCCATTTGGCCAGTTTTCTGCTCGTCCTGATATTCAAATCTTTAAAAGCAGATCTATCATAAACACATTGCTAATACAATTTCTAAACGTTATCATTCAATGTTAGCACAGTATTACAATTGTGTTGTGGTGGTTCAAAAAGCATAATTTTATATTATTGCGGCTCTACAAAATAGGGGCTGTCAATGGAACTGCAACTAAGCACAACTTGTGGAATGCCAGTGCACATCCAGATCCCTTTGGTCAGGCCTGTGTTTTTAAGCTAGCCAGCGGCAGGTCAGTTCTGTCTGTACGGTCAGTTTTTTGCTAGTCCCCCTAACAATGCCCACCTCTAGGCAGAATGTGGACAACAAAGGCGAAGGAGATATAGCTCTACTCTCGCTGCAATACAGGCCCAATGCCACTCAGTGACATGAGCAGTGTTCTCCAGTCCCTGCTCCTGTACAGAGGGGTAGCTTGGGCTGGCAGGCCGCTTAGCCTTTGTATTCCAGCTATGATTATCCAAAATTAAGGCATCAGATGCTTTGGAAAAGCACACCTGCTCACCTCAAAAGGCCCTGACATGAGGAACAACAGTTCTTCAAGAACAAAGAAAATCTGCTGTGATATTGGAATCTGGAAAAGTATCTCAATGATGTCTTAAAGTACAGCAGTCAAGATGATGATGACGGGCAGGTTTGAGAACAGCTGACTGTTGGTGCTGTCGCTGGGAGGGCCACATCATCAACGACATGACATATTCTCTCTCTCTCTCTCTCTCTCTCTCTCTCTCTCTCTCTCTCTCTCTCTCTCTCTCTCTCTCTCTCTCTCTCTCTCTCTCTCTCTCTCTCTCTCTCTCTCTCTCTCTCTCCTCTCTCTCTCTCTCTCTCTCTCTCGTTCTAACATGATTCTCTGATTAACACACATCATACAAAACAAATACTAACAGCCATTGAAATATCCATAGCCTGAGGTTAGATGAATCAACAAGGCAGACTCACAGGGAATTCAGTTCATTCTAGCCTGGCACCTATCCTTACAGATATTCTTTACTATCTATCTCTACAGATATTGATCATATAATCAATTATTTTGTATCAGAAATCGTAGGTTATTAATGAAATCAGTGTTGCACCACTAGTAACCTCCAAATGTCTCCCTCCGAGGATCAAAACAGCAATCATGCATTCACAACATACAGAAATACCCATGGATCTGCGGAGTGGACCTGCCTTCATGCGGTCACCCTTCCTCCATGGGTCCCCTGAGCTCCAGCTCAGCGTGAGGAAACCCCGCGCACAGAGGATCACTGGCTCTGATGCTAATGTGGAAAGACACTTCTATCGTGCTGTTGTCTCAGCAGGGCAGACGGCTCGGGGTTGTTCCCACCCCCCCTCCCCCCAATGACCCACAGGCCCGCCAGGCCATAGGTCCCACCGAGTGTGTGTGTGTATGTGTGTGTGTGTGTGTGTGTGTGTGTGTGTGTGTGTGTGTGTGTGTGTGTGGTGTGTGGTGTGTGGTGTGTGTGTGTGGTGGTGTGTGTGTGTGTGTGTGTGTGTGTGTGTGTGTGTGTGTGTGTGTGTGTGTGTGATCACTGACAGGAGAGAGAGGCCATCAGGGATCAGTACATGAGGGTGAGTCAGCAAAACAAATCAAGAGCACTCGCTCGCCCGCTCCTGACGGGCTCACGCACACTCAGACTCACAAACACCCACACACAATATTGATGTGACCACACAAAAGGTGCACATGGCCACACAGAACCTAGAAACTATGAACATACACACACACACACACACACACACACACACACACACACACACACACACACACACACACACACACACACACACACACACACACACAAGAGTGTGTTCTTATGTACCCTGTTCCCTCAGGTCTGAAAGTGGTCCTACAGAATCTTAATGGAAGCATGAGTCCAGAACACAGCCAGTATCCTATTGGTCGGTTAGGATACCAGCATGCTCTAACCCCGTCTTGAAATGTCCTTGATTAACCAAAGAAATGGATTCATTAGCTGGAGTCCTGAGGGGAAGCTTGGTCCTCGAACAATTACACAATGACAACCCTCTAACCCTAACCCTAACACTGAGGCTCAGGCTCCTACCCTGAGGGCCCGGTGACAACCCTCTAACCCCAACACTGAGGCTCCTACCCTGGGGACCCGATGGCAACCCCAACCCTAACACTGAGGCCCCTACCCTGAGAGCCCGATGACAACCCTCTAACCCCAACACTGAGGCTCCTACCCTGGGGACCCGATGACAACCCTCTAACCCTAACACTGAGGCCCCTACCCTGAGGGCCCGATGACAACCCTAACACTGAGGCCCCTACCCTGGGGGCCCGATGAAAACCCCAACCCTAACACTGAGGCCCCTACCCTGAGGGCCCGATGAAAACCCCAACCCTAACACTGAGGCTCCTACCCTGAGGGCCCGATGACAACCCTCTAACCCTAACACTGAGGCCTCTACCCTGAGGGCCCCGATGACAACCCCAACCCAAACACTGAGGCCCCAACCCTGGGGGCCCCGATGGCAACCCTCTAACCCTAACACTGAGGCTCCTACCACGTATCATCATGAGGCTGGAAGTGGAGGGAATCACAGGAGACTGATCCTCAGTAGTCATCACGCCCAGCCATGTCTACGCATGCACTGTTTGATTTAGAAACAAGTGACGGGGAGAAAGGTTACAGTCACTGTTCTGCTTACAGTCTGATGCCTGTTCACTGGTTAAGGTCAAATAATCAAACAATCCTTCATGCAATTCTTCCTGTATGGGCCTAGAAACATGGACATGATGAAACAAATAAATACATATGATTAGATTTGAAAAATAAATGTCATTCTGTACGAAAGCTAGAGTGTACAACACAGGATGTGTTTATGTGGCATTTCTTCACCATTAAACCAGCATAATGTTGGACTGAATTAATTCAAAAATGTTGAGCTTTAAAGACATTTCCACAAAGGTTGGGCAAAAAAGAGAGAGGCACTTTGGTGTGTGTGTGTGTGTGTGTGTGTGTGTGTGTGTGTGTGTGTGTGTGTGTGTGTGTGTGTGTGTGTGTGTGTGGTGTGTGTGTGTGTGTGTGTGTGGTGTGTGTGTGTGTGTGTGTGGGTGTGTGTGTGTGTGTGTGTGTGTGTGTGTGTGTGTGTGCATGTGTGTTCATCAGTAAATCCCTGGTCAATGAGCTAAATTGATTCGAAGGTGTGTGGGTTGGAGGGAGGAGATGCAGAGGAAGCACAGCAGAGGAGTCACAGAAGAACGCATCAAGAGCCACATGGTCATCATAAGTCCGACGACACTTCATCACCCAAACACTGCTGAGCCAAGACACACGCGGTGAATATGCAGCGGTCACCAAGAGAGGGGGACGTGCTTGAGACGACAAGCACGTCCGACAAGGACCAATGAAGATCCCCTCTGTTTTTCTCCCAGAGTTGACATTGGATTATAATGCAGCAAACCCTAGCCTGGGTTACTGTTTCCTCCTCAAGCCCCAACTCCTTCAGTGCGTAGTGAGGCGGCATGGGCCGGAAGGTTGCCGGTTCGATCCCCGGCTAGCTCCTAGCTCCGAGTGTTAAGGTGTCCCTGAGCAAGACGCCTCAGCCTGACTGCTCCTGACGAGCTGGCTGTCGCCTTGCATGGTTGACTCCGCTGTCTGTGTTTGTATATAAGTGGGTGTAGGTTGCTTTGGTTAAAAGCGTCTGCTAAATGCCTTAAATGTTAAGGTAGTGAAAACACCAAACTATTTTAGTTAAGCCCTAGCATCAGCATGGAGCCAGGGTCTCACCAGCTCATTGAAACACATTGTGGGGTGAATCTAATAAGTCCTACTAAATGAAGAATGTGGTCCCTTTCAGACTACTGAAGATAAATCTAAGGGAAAGGAGTTGGAATCGGAAAGTACCATGGCAAAGTGCTGGTAATGATGACGATAGTCCAAGAGCGGTGTCTTCACATGGGCCCCGGGCCCCTGGGGACCCAGGACAGAAGATTGAGGACATGCCCGTAGGATGTGGAACAGAGCCTGTCCTCTGGAGCCTGTCCTCTTGTGATGACCATCGATTTACGTTTGTACTTAATATTATTAGAATAAGTGCCCGGGTATGAATATGATGCATTTGCAAGTTGCTTATTTATTGAATGTAATTCTGTAATTTTTTGGCATGAAAGATGCATGCGTTTGCACTTTTAAGAAAATAACAAGAATGACAAAACTATCATTAGTCATGGAATGGAGAAAAACCTCTCATTGCTGACTCTCAAACCACGGAAAATGTAAGTATAGCTTGAAAAAGACTGTTTTTTTAAAGAGTATCCACGAGTGTGACTGACGGAACCTCGCTGAACACAAAGACATGCCCACGTCTGTGGCCCACCGTTGCTAGGGGAGAGTGGGGTTTTACAACCCCAACCGATAAAGAGGAGCTGCTGAGCTCCACCCACCAGTTAATCAATGACTGCTTCGGCCAGACAGGAAGCAATCAAGCACGGGCCTGCATACTGGGACGCACTGATTTAAAGGAACAGTAGAGGAGGGGGATGAAGCCACACTGTCTGGGAGACTGGTTTAAAGGAGCAGTAGAGGAGTGGGTGAAGGCCTGGTGAAGCCACACTGGGACGGACTGCTTTAAAGGAACGTAGAGGAGAAGCCACACTGGGAGACGGCTTTAAAGGAGCAGTAGAGGAGAAGCCCCACTGGGAGCCACAGGGCGGTTTTCCACTGACAGAGTGCTGAGCAGACGAGCAGAGAGACGCTGCAGCCGGAGAGCAGACCACACAAACCAGCCCAGGATGGGCTCTCTGCTGCAACAATACAGTGCCAAAAGAAAATAACAGGATCACATATTGTGGCTGATAATATTTTTCCGCATTATCATGGACTTGGCATGGCGGTGACGATGAAAAAGTGTTCTCACAGTTCTCTGGTAAAAGAAAAAGGCTTCAACTCAGCATTTTACTCAAGCAAAATTCCTTTATGTTGTATTCTCAAGTATTTAACAATAAAAGTACGGTTTAAAAGTCCTCCAATAAAAGTTTGGTTTATCTGGATGCATTACATTAGAGCAACCATTTTATTAACGGAAAAGTGAGTCGATATTCAACCATTTTTTCTGATCATCTTTTAATATATCTAAGGGCATGAGATTGGTCCAGCGTTAGGCTGCTCCGTAACCCAGGAAACGGGCTGCGTTGTATGACTTCTAAAAGAGGCTCTGATTATATTCTATCATCCTTTTCGCCTGATTCCACTCTGTTTGTTGTTGTATCCAACCAAGTCTCATTCAAGCAGAAGTCTCGCGAGAGTTGGGTTGTTCTGAAGAGAGGAGACACGTGAGAAAGCTGGAGAGAGGAGAGTTTGCTGATTGTAATTGTATAGGGAAATACCCAGCAAAAACCTGCCTGGGTTCTAAAGGTTTCCTAATATGGTAGGCCCGCTACAGCTGGTCACCCTTCTCCTGGACAGCCATTCTCCTGCTCACTCCTTCTCCTGCTCACCCTTCTCCTGCTCACCCTTCTCCTGATCACCCTTCCCCTGCTCACCCTTCTCCTGATCACCCTTCCCCTGCTCACCCTTCTTCTGATCACCCTTCCCCTGCTCACCCTTCTCCTGATCACCCTTCCCCTGCTCACCCTTCTCCTGATCACCCTTCTCCACCACATGTTGGTCTCCCTTCTCCAACAGCTCCTCCCTGCTCCTTTAGTGTGTGGATCCACCTGCTGCAGGACACGGTGATAACAGCATGGCATGTTCCCACTCAAGACAAAACATTGTGTTTTCTGCTTCTGCAAAATGGGAGCGCTTTCCGTTCTTTACAAGGACTCAGTGGATTCAGAGCACTCCGTGTGCAGTAGGTTTAATAGAAAGCCTTCCTGAAGAGTTTGGGAAACTTTTCACAATCTCTCACCCACACACACACACACACACACCCATAACACACCCTCTCTACATGCTGGCTACCAAGTGCCGAGTCCCAGCTGCTACTCTGTCAATTCCCCCCAAAAACACACAATGCTCTTCCTGCACCCCCTTCACCTCCGGAACCCCCTTCACCTCCTGCACCCTGCCAGTCAGAAACACAGACCCCCGGTGCATTGAAGCCCCCTCTGCTGTGTTCAGGAGGAGGGGCCGACCCCAGGGGTCACTACGTGACCACGGTTTGAATTGTGCAGACTCAGAGACATCATGCAAGGTTCCGAGCACTAGGAACAGATCACCTGGACTGCATGCTCGGAGGCTTATTTACATATAAGCTACAGGTCTACCTATGGTGTCCCCGTAGGGCTACACATCTCGGTTTGGCTAGGTAGTTAAATGCCACATTAAGAGCAAGGAGTTCAATTCATTCACTGAAGTGTAAAGAAGGACAGGAGGAAGAGTTGTATCTGCTATCTGTACAGAGAATTCAATAAGTGTCTTTCTGTGTTGCTGTTTACAAAGCCACATTCATTTCAAATCGACCTACATGACCTACTCAATCAAACTTTAAAAGCCATTGATAGACAGATGAAAACAAATATAGTATCTTCAGTCAGCCTGTCGTTAAATCTCTGGTTACACCCCTCACCCGCTTGGGGGCTCATACTGGTGACTGTCAGATGTCCCGGGACAGTTCTGCACTACCGCCTTTAAACACCTTTAAACACCACTAACCTGGAGAGCAAACTGATAGTAACGACAATAACGTGACTTACTGTTACAGACTGCTACACAAAGACATAAAGCACTTACTTCAAACAAGAGAGGGAAGAATTCCAATGTTACTTTTTGTTTGTTGGCTCCTCTGAATCCAGCAGGGTTTATATCCTACATGCCGTCGTGACAGCGGGACACGTGCTTTAAACCTGTTGGTTCCTTTGTTCACGCTTCATGCCGGAGTCTGACAAGACCGGGCTGCTCTGTGGACGGGTCTGCCGCCCATTGTCCTTCAGTCAGTCACTCAGCGGCGGTAGAAGCTGCCCTGTCTGCTGCGGCATGCAGCGGCATCTTCTCCTGCAGGTCCCCTACGCCAACTGTTGCTGAGAAGACCTCAAAGCAACTCATTCTTCTTTCGAAGAGACAGAGAGCCTGGGCTGGTTTGTGAGTTGTCAGTGGGCTGGTGGGAGGGTTAGAGTTATGTAATTAAAGAAAGAGTGTGTGTGTGTGTGTGTGTGTGTGTGTGTGTGTGTGTGTGTGTGTGTGTGTGTGTGTGTGTGTGGTGTGTGTGTGTGTGTGTGTGTGTGTGTGTGTGTGTGTGTGTGTGTGTGTGTGTGTGTGTGTGTGTAGGGGTGTCATGATGGGTTGTCTTCATGGCTTCCTCTTCCCCATCTGCTACTTGTTCTATAACAAGCCTAGCAATACTTGTTATAATGTATTTGTTTGTATTTCCTTAATGACTGTATTCATAGCAGAAGAAACCGTTCATAGGATTCTATTCTACTAAGGGGCAAAACCCAGCCCTTCAATCGCTTCTGAGTAACATCCTACTGTACCGATAACCCATTTCTCTTTAATAGTTATAGGGAAGAAAGGGTCGCACAACAGAGACCACAACATGCAGGCTCTTGGCTGCTGGTGCTATTCCAAGACAGCCTGCATTGTCTTGGAATAGTTTTTTGTCAAACTGGGTTGGACTATGGGAATAATGTCAAACATTTGTGGGAATTGGATTGTATGCCTACCGTCCCACTCCCGGTAATGGCTTCAACCCTTTAACCCCAAACGCCCGGGCTAAAGCTGGCTGAGCCGTCAGGGAGGGCAGTATAAATAGAGCCATGGCCCCTTCTCAGGTTTCCACAGGGCATTTCCAGGTCAAAATATCAAAAGATAGGATGGATAGAGTGACAGACCCGCTGGAACACACACGTCAAACACCTCGTTTGACGTCATTTCACAGTGGTACATTCAACCACTGAGTACTTATTCTTTAAGATCATTTGGCATAATTTCCTCAGAATCCAAATGGATCATTTGAATTCTCAGTTACCGTTAATAGTACTGAAAGTTCTAGTCCAAGATCCAAGCACATAATTGGTCAAGAAGTGTTATTTCCAGTATGAAATGGAAATGCACCTCATAAGCTGTTACAAAGCCAACAGTGGATTGCAGTTGAACTGCAGTCATAAGATCAACAAGTAGTAGTAGCTGCAGTAAATCCATTAGGAGGCGGCAGAAAGGCATGTGGTACAAATTGTATGTGTAGGACCAGTGTGTGTAGCGCCAGTGTGTGTAGCTCCAGTTTGTGCAGCTCCACTGTGTTTAGGACCTGAGTGCTTAGCTCCGGTGTGTGTATCTCCAGTGTGTGTAGCACCACTGTGTGTAGGTCTAGTTTGTGCAGCTCCAGTGTGAAGACCACCTCCATGGTGTGCATGTAGAGTGAAACTAACAAGCAACCCCCTCAACACTGGAGCGGGCGTACACACAGCCTTCATCCCAGACACACAGCAGCATCCTACTGGATCCTGTGGCCCCTTCGGCCGGTTGTGGACTCTGGATCTTCCTCAACATGCTTGTGGAGTGTGTGGATGATGGCTGGTTTCATCAGCCTCACCGGGCCCGGTCTGATTGGACTCTGGGGCTGGGTGAGGCTGAACACCTGTTGCACATCTTCAGTGTGCACAGGTTAGACGGGCCATCTCCACACGCTCGGGGAGATCTCCCGCATGGCAGCATGGAGCTCCGGGCCATGGATCATTGTCTACAAACGACTATAGTAAAGCGGCTTCATCATCCCGCCCTGGTCCTCGTCTGGAGGAGGAACAGCCACCCAGGAGGCGTGTAGCATGCCCGCTGAGAACAACGCTCTGTCACAGACCGGTCCACTCATGGCTGCCCCTTGAGGACAGAGAGGGGCTCAGAGAGGGGCTCCTACCTTGAGACAGGCGCACTGGCCAGCTGATGCTCAGGCCGTCCACGGAGCAGTGGTTCCCACAGGGGTGCAGCGTGACGCGCCCCGACAGGTTCTCAATGTAGCCGTGCTGGGCCGCCACCCCGGGCCCCTGGAGGGCGATGTCGGCGGAGCCGTGGCCCAGCGTGGTCCGGCCTGCAAGGGTAGAGGATAGAAGATGGAATACACACTCACACGCATAACATTGAAAGGCATGAACTGATAGAGGAATTCTCCTGCATTCCTGCCTGTTGACTCTCAGAGAGAGAGAGAGAGAGAGAGAGAGAGAGAGAGAGAGATTACCCTCAGCCAATGGCAGCAGTGTTACAGCGGTGCTCAGGCGTCCACTGCCCAAGCTGACCAGATGGGGGCGCTCTGCCTGGAACTTCAGCCCCCCGCCCGTCTCCGTCAGGTCCAGGGGCATGCTCTAGGGGGGAGGACAGAGTGACTCCTCAGGCTCCTGATCAAGAATGTTAAGCGTTAGTTGGCTTTATAAAGAAGGTCCCCCCTGACCTAGAACTTCGAGTACAATAATAAGACATGAGCTCCAAAAACCCTTTTCCATCGTCAATAAAGATCTTATGAAGTCAAACCCATCGCATGAGGTCCACACAGTCAGTACATTTCAGTGTACTTTCCAAAACAATCAGCCAAGCGAGCTAGGATGTTGATGGGATGAGGTTGAAAGTGTTGTTTATGAGTTACATTATATTCTATTCTTGCGAGTGTGTGTGTGCGTGTGCGTGCCTGCGGGTGTGTGTGTGTGTGTGTGTGTGTGTGTCTGTGTGTGTATGTGAGAGTGTGTCTGTGTGTGTATGTGAGAGCATGTGTGTGTGTGTGCGTGTGTGCGTGCGTGCGTGTGTGTGTGTGCCTGCTCTACTTCTCCACTCTCCTCCGGCAGAATGAGGGGCAACACGCTTGTGTCTCAGGCTGAGCACGGGGGGAGAGGGTTGTCATGGCAACAGCATGTGCTGTACGTCGACAGCCCAACCAGAGGGGGTGCAATTAGGCTTCGTTAAGCTGCTGGAGGCCATCAAGTGAACAAGTGATCATCAAACGATGCAAAAACGAAAGGGACATTGTGCTTTTTAGCAATCTATTCATCGCTAATTAGCTGCTATTGCTAAACTCTTGACGACACTGATTGTGGGGGTGTGGGTGTGTGTGTGTGTGTGGGTGTGTGTGTGTGGTGTGTGTGTGTGTGTGTGTGTGTGTGGGTGTGTGTGTGTGTGTGTGCGTGTGCGTGTACGTGTGTGTGTGTGTGTTTGTGTGTGTGTGTGTGTGTGTGTGTGTGGGTGTGTGTGTGTGTGTGTGTGTGTGTGCCTCCCTCTGTGGGTAAGCATTGGATATTGTTCCTTGGCGTTAAGTGTTAATTCCCAGGAGAGGTTGCTGCCTCTGCAGTTCTCACTAGGCGGGGTTCGGCGGCCCCCCAGGAAATGAGCTAGCTTGGCGTGGGGCTGTAAATCAGACCGACGTCGTTAACCAATCTCTTCGTTATGACACAAGCAAGCTGTACGTATGAGTCGCTTGGTTATAAAAACCCGTCTTGGGGTGTTAGATGTCTATAACTCTCGCGATACCGAGGAACCCAGGTCCAGGTTTCAGGTCCCAGACATGTGGAGGAGGATCATGGAGTCATTCTCTCCACGTAGGATCACGTTCCACAGAGTCCCACCAACAAGAGGATCGGCGGGGGGTCTAGGAGGCAGGGGGTGGTGGGTGGGAGGGGGCTGCTTGGTCTGTTCAGCACACAGGCCCTCTGGAGGCTTGGTCTGCCCTGGCTGTCTGTTGTCGTCTCTTTATAGGGGTCTCTCTCCTCGCACACACTCATACAGGACGCATAAACACACTTACACTCACGCACACACTCTCGCCGAACACTCACGCACCCACCCATACACTTGCACACACACAAACACACTCACACACACAATCTCACATACACAGGACGCATACACACACACACACACATAAACACACACAAACATACACGCACACAGACAGTCACACACATACATACACACACTTCTTTGACTCGACCATACAAGCAGGCTAGTGGCTGATTGGTGTTGTCTGGGGTATTGCAGGTGGCAGATGAATCAGCCAATCAGCTCTGTTATTCAGCTCCGGGGGCAGGCTGGGCCGTCCCCAACATCAAGAGCGTCCACAGCTTGGGTTAGTGTCACTATACAACTATAAAAATAAATAGAACCGTAATAATGGTGTCATATTGTTTTGTAACAGGTTTTGTCCCTTCCTCTGGTACTGGAAGCCAATGGGATTATAGCATCGTCTTGAGTAAAGAACGGAATCAGAGCCGTTTCCCCTGGAACACGCCGTTGCCGTGGGGACGTGCCTGAAGTGCCCTGTGTAAACCACATTCCTGTAGGAGGCTAGGGCAGCTAGGGGCCTTAACTCGCCATCGATGACAAAAGACCAGACCTCATGAGGAAAACATCCCCCATTATGGGGAGTAAACACAGGGGCGGTCTTAAGACAACAAGTCAAGGGGGGGTGGGGGGTACACACCTCGCTGCTGCTCACTTCCGTCTGTCATAAGACGCTCTACTATCGGTCAGGGGTTCTTCTAGTCATTGGGGTTCAGGGTGCTTGTCCGCTGAATCCACAGTCTACCTCAAAAAATCTGACCTCATACTCAAATTGAAATTCTGTTCTGTGGCACTAAAGCTCCAGGCTTCCATGACAACATCGGGCCCATGAAGAACGTGAGACTTGTTTGTGTTTGTTGGAAATGTCATAAACAACACACTGAACACAGCTCTACATATCGCTGACTAGCTGTAACATTACTTTAAGAAAGGGACAACATTCCTTAATCAATACAGTAAGTCCGTCAGCAAGCCCGGGCATTAACACACATGTAAACCAGGGGACGTCACGTATTCCCCTTCCTCTGGTGAAGTCATAGTTCATTGCTCGTGAAGAACTTCACCAGACAGTAGTTTGACATTCAGCTTCAATGGATGTCATTGTGAGGGCAGAGGAAGAGCGACTGGAAAGACACAGTAGCCGACTGCTGTTGCGTCGGGGGCTGTGTTCCCCTGGCAACGGGCCCAGCTCAGAACAAAGAGCCCCCCACCCCCCCAAGATGAAGCATCTCAGTCCACTTGGACTAACTAGTATCTCTTTCTTTGTTTTATCTCACTTCCTCCCAAACATAGATCCCCAGCAACAACATACCAGCTCACCTGTAACACACACACCAGCTCACCTGTAACACACACACTAGCTCACCTGTAACACACACACCAGCAACAACATACCAGCTCACCTGTAACACACACACCAGCAACAATATATCAGCTCACCTGTAACACACACACCAGCTCACCTGCAACACACACACTAGCTCACCTGTAACACACACACCAGCTCACCTGCAACACACACACTAGCACCAATATATCAGCTCACCTTTAACACACACACCAGCTCACCTGTAACTCCTGGTGACACTGGGCCATGTTGTTGTTCAGACTGGCCATTTCCTCCGCGTTGTCATTCACTGTCCGGGACGCACGGGGATCCTGGGACAGACAGGATTAAAGCAGAGTGAACATGGAGGCCAACTAACAGCAAGAGCAGCGGGTGGACTTCCATCCTAAGAGGACTATATGGCCTTTTAAACTTTCTCATCTTAAAGGTCTTCTGAGGCTCATCCTACTATCCCAAACCTTTTGTTTTAGGGTCTCCCCAGACAGACCTGACTGAAGGTGTGAGCCATGTAGTGGATACACACACATGAACATGCACTTTTTCACACACACACACCACACACACACACACACACACACACACAACACACACAACACACACAACACACCACACACACACACACACACACACACACACACACACACACACACACACACACACACACACACACAACACACACACACCACAACACACACACACACACACACACAGCTTTCCTCTCTTTTGAGAGTTAACATCAACTGGATGTATTCCACCGTTTCCACTATTCCACTATGAAAACACATGCAAACACACACACACCACACACACACACACACACACACACACACACACACACACACACACACACACACACACACACACACAGACACACACACACCCCACACACACGCACGCACACAAACACACACACATTAACACACACACATTAGCACACACACACACATTAACACACACACATTAGCACACACACTAACACACACATCCAGACTTCCAGAAATCCAAGAAATTCCTTCCCTATTACTCAGAGATTAGTTTGTTTTCACAATATGTATTTGAATGTGCATGTATTGCTATAAATACTAGCCTATACCTATATCAAAACATGTGAGTAATGTCCACGGACACAGAGTGAACACACATTGCCCTTCAAGCTATTTCAACACTTGTTCCATTGCAGGCAAACAAAAAAGTTTAGGAATCCTCAGAGTTTCAAACTCTAGTCTCCTGGAGCCGAGCTTACAACAATAATAACACGCAGCTTCGGAAATGGAAACTAGGATTCAGATGTACGCTGCCCTCAAGACAGCAAAAAAAGCATTGATTTGAAAATAATAATAATTAAATATTAATAATAATATAAACCCTCCAACCTTAGAGTTTCTGAGTACTACAACCTTTAGAGAGCACTTGTTACCTTGTTCCAGTTATCCAGAAAATAAACAGCCTTCATCGCTTAAGCACAGAAATGTTCACATAGCTGTAGAATCCCTAGCTAGTGCAGTTTGGACAAAAGTAAAACCCCACAGGTAACTCTGTGTCCTGTGTACGACGATGAAAGCCTTTGTCTGCCTGTCTTGTCTTTAGTGCTGCAGTGGGATCCTGTGTGTGTGTGTGTGTGTGTGTGTGTGTGTGTGTGTGGTGTGTGTGTGTGTGTGTGTGTGTGTGTGTGTGTGTGTGTGTGTGTGGTGTGTTGTGTGTGTGTGTGTGTGTGTGTGTGTGTGTGTGTGTGTGTGTGTGTGTGTGTGTGTGTGTGTGCTGGGGTGGTGCCCTTTCTTCTCCAAAGCTACCACCACCCCACCATGCGGACCTGTCGCTGCTTGCTCCAGCCAAAGCAAAGAGCTGAATTCCTGAGTTGATCAAAGGGCCTCCTCCTCTTCCTCCCCATCTCCTCCTCCTCCTCCACCTCCTCCTTCTCCTTCACCTCCCCCTCCTCCTCCACCTCCCCCCTCCTCCTCCTCCACCTCTTCCTCCTCCTACTCCTCCTCTACCAAGAATTTGATTTGCCAATTATAAGAATCGATGAAGCGTCTGCTTTGGTGTCAACTAAAAAGTACAACTAGACGTTGGATTGGTGGTGGGGGGGAGCTGTCTGTAGTTGTCCCCTAAAGAGCACCCTAACTAGAGCTGATTAAATACTGGAGGGGGCACTCTTATACAACGATGGAGTAAGATCGGATGGATCTCATCCCAGACCGGGTGTATAAACACATGGCTTAATAAGAATATGATATGCATTATATATTACAGGAACTCACAAATGGAAAGCAAGGAGACCTCCACACACACACACACACAACACACACACACACACACACACAAAACACACTCACACACACCCAAAACACAAATATACTAAGGATGCATCACAAACAAAAGTGCTGGGTGCCCTGGGCTCAGGCGGAGCTCAGGGTCTGGAACCACAGACAAGGTCTCTCTCAGCCCTCGACCCCTGGCTCTAAGGACACCCCAAGGGTCCAGAATCACTCCATGGAGGGAGTTTGTGGTGCAACGGGAGCACAGAGGAGATAAAAAACAACCACAACTCAGCGACTGGAAACCAAAGGTAGAGGAAGCAGGGAGAGAGAGTGCAGTGTTCACTGAAGGTAGAGGAAGAGAGAGAGAGTAGTGTTCATTGAAGGTAGAGGGAGAGAGAGAGAGAGAGAGCAGTGTTCACTGAAGGTAGAGAGCAGCGAGAGAGAGAGCAGTGTTCTATGAAGGTAGAGAGCAGGGAGAGAGATTGTTAACAGAAGGTAGGGAGCAGGGAAAGAGAGTGCAGGGAATGCAGTGTTGCTGTGTGGGTTTAGACCACGCTTAAATCGCTAATCACTGGTTTGGATGCTGCGGCGAAGGATGTCAATGGTTCCACTGCAATCGGAAAAGAGGCAATGGGAACAATACAGGAGGCAGACAGAGGGACAGACAGACGCAGATATAGACAGACAATTGGGGACATAGACAGACATCAATAGCCAGAAGGGGCAGCATAAAATAAAGATAAGCCACAGAGGCAATAAAGAACAAAGAGGAAGAAAGAGTGGATAGAGAGGAGAGAAAAGAGAGCCATTCAGACAGACTGACCGACAGCAGCACCCAGGAGAAAACCCTGAAGAACACATAAAGGCATAAAAAGAGAGAGAAGGCAAAGGAAGCAAGCTGTAGATGAGAAGAAAGACAAGTCTAGAGGTTAGAGGAGCTGCTCTTGGGAAGACCAGCAGGCGCGTGCAGGCTCTCTTTTCCCTCGCTTTCTCTTTGTCAATTAGTTATCTTGTCCATGCAGCTGGCAGGCTGCCGCTCTGAGCCTGAAGAAGGAGCACATCCCTCGCTCTGAGCCATTCACTCCTGTGTGTGTGTGTGTGTGTGTGTGTGTGTGTGTGTGTGTGTGTGTGTGTGTGTGTGTGTGTGTGTGTGTGTGTGTGTGTGTGTGTGTGTGTGTGTGTGTGTGTGCGTGCGTGCGTGCGTGCGTGCGTGCGTGCGTGCCTGCCTGCCTGCCTGCGTGCGTGCGTGCCTGCGTGCGTGTGTGTCCGTCCTATCTTTTCCTGCCTTCTGTGAGTCTCCCACAACACAATCTTCCTCTATGTCCACACACACACCAACCTAAACACAAAGCGGTACCTGATTCAGTGCAGGTATGAATGAATCAGGGTCTCTCCGGCACAGCATCAAGCTCATGGTAGCTGTACCTTCAAACATCAAGGGGGGTGCTACATAAGCCAGTTGGAAAGGCCATGGTGTGTCCAGAAGTCCTCCACACAGGGGGAGTACCCCAGTGAGCTGTCCCTGAGGCTGCGGCCATGTGGGCTTCATGGAACAGGGTTTAAAGGGGGGGGGGGGGTATTACACCACCAGGTGTGAGTGTGATAAGCCATTAAAAGCCGTTTGAAAACCTGCCTTTTCCCTGTGCCCTGGTGACATCACAAGGGGGCGTGTCCACCTAGAGGTACGTTGGATAGATGAGCAATGTTTGCTGCAGTCCACCGGGTAGGCTGGTAGACTGAACTATCCAGGGTACATCCAGGTGGACATGGCCACTTGTGATGTCACTAGGGCCCAGGGGAAGACAAATTGTCCAACCGCTTGTAATGGCTGATCAGCCTCAGACCTGGTGGCATAATACCACCCCTTTAAGAGACGCATATTAAAGGGCCTCTGGATATGAGTTTGGACTTTACTAGAGGAAACTGTGCTGCGAGTCATGGCTTGTGATAGGGATCCAGTTGGCCCCTCTTTGAGGTGTACCAAGCCAACCACCAGGAGAGATCTGTTCCATCACGTCAAAGCCGTTTAAATCCACCCAGCTGAAGACGATGACTGTAGCGCCCTAATGCTCCAGTCGGTGCTGTAGGTGCTGTTACTTTTCTGCTATACGCAGAAAAGTAACAAAAGGCTCTGGTAAAGAAACTCAGAAAAACAGCTAGAGAAAAAAAACTTAAATTTGAGAACCTTGAGGAACAAGGGACAAAAACACAGAACCATAACAACAGAGGAACTATAGAGAAATGGGGGAGAGAGGGGAGAGAGATCAGAAGATGGGAAGATGGACAAGGACACATAGGTGAGGGCGATGAGGGGATTGCAGGCTGGAGATGTAAGGTGAGGGGAAAAGTCTAAGGACACCTGGTGGACAAGGGGAGAAGGAACACTAAACAATAAAGACAGTAGAAGACACAAATGTAGTGTCAGATATTGATGGTGAAGATGGTGAGGTTAAACAAACAGAATAGGAAAAGAGAAAGTATCATTTTGGCATCTCCACATTGACTTAATTAAAAAGAAGGTCTTTAAAGGGATTAAGGCGGAAGGGAACCTCAGCTGGGACCACAACAAACGTTTGAAAGCGAAGAGAAGAAAAAGAAAGATACCGGAAACTAGTGCCGACAAGACCGCTGAAATGAAAATACAGCACGAAGCCCTTGTGTTCCTTTAACCATGAAAAGAACATCAGCTAGGTCAGCAAGGGACACAAGCAGGATCAATAACTAGCTTCTGCTCATGAATATAGTTACAGCAGGAAGGACTGAGACAGGAAACCTTGACGGGTGGGATAAATTATGGCCTTAGTTCTATGTGCTGCAACGTTTGTTTTGTCTCTCACCTACTAAACAAACTTTGAACCAAACGATACCTCGTCTTTCCATATCCACCGAGATGCTCAAGCACTGTGCTGCTGTACTAAGAGTTGATCTGCATGCAAAATAACTCAAATAAAATCGAGCCAAGATGAGACACAAATTGCAGGATAGTCCATAGGAATAGCCAGTATACAACGTAACTTTGGATAGACCATAGGAATAGGCACTATATACGTTACTTAGGATAGACAATAGGAATAGACACTATACACAAGGTTACTTAGACCATAGGAATGCAGTCATATCTCCTCAACCAAACAGAAAAGCACTCTTATAGTTTGTTAAGAATAACAGCACGTTATGATGTATGTTTTCTCCAGAGAAATTACCTCTAAAGAACAGAATAATGCTTAATTTGCTCCTGGGCAGCTAGTCAGCTGTGTGGCCATGGGGAGGAGAGGGAAAGGTGGACAGACCCAGCTTTGTGACACCCACACGCTGACCGCACCCAGCCGCGGTTGGCTCAACAGAGCTCCATGCTTTCTGCCACGCTGCTCTGAGATGTTGCAACAGGAATGAAGCATAGTAGTGTGTTACAAACGTGTCAGCTCTCGTTGTTGCATTTGTTCAATGTTTGAATGTGTGCACAACATCGATGGTGCCATTCTGGACGGCCGCATGGCTGACCAGAGACACAACGGACTATCCAACAGTCAGCGATGCGTCTGCGATGGACTCATTCAAAACCAGTTCAATTTGCTATTGCTGCTCATCTAATGCTAGATTAATCTATAGATTGTTCACTTACATTTAGGGGACGCTTTTATCAAAAGCGACATAAAGTCACAAATTCACACTCCTCTGGCGGAGTCAACCACGCAGGTCGACAGACAGCTCATCAGGAGCAGTCAGGGTGAGGTGTCTTGCTCATGGACACCTCGACACTCTGCTAAGAAGGAGCCGGGGATCGAACAAGCAACCTTCCGGTTACCAGTCAAGCCGCTCTACCTCCTGAGCTACTGGCGCCACAGATGAACAATGTTGGTCAGCCAAACCAAAGGAAACCCATGTTGTTCAACCAAATGAAGTGTATCTTTACATGTGCAATGTGCCTCATTATCATCACGTGCTTTTTGTGTGTTTATATACAGACTGATCATAATCAGCCCTCATATGGAAACACATTTGGGCTTTCCAAGCATGCTTCAGAATACCACTATACAAAGATCGGTCACTTCATCTTGAACGACCCCATGTCTGTCTTATTCAACCAACTCAAGGTTTACTCAAGTCATCCAGTTCCAGATTGTGTGTGGTCGGCGTCGCCGTTCACTATGGAGCAACAAAAAGTGTGTGCCGGCGATATGCATAGAAATGCATGGTGTACGATGCATTCGAGGTGCATCGTACACCAGCCGCACGAGTTGCAAGGTGGGAAATCTACCAGCATTCTTGCATTATTTCCCAGACGCACGCCCCCTTGAACCTGTCCCACTTGTGGCCCTGAGAATCCACTGGGTTCAGTGAGCTTAACCGTACGTCTCAACAAACTAAGATGGCTGGGCCCGTAAGGACACGTATTTTCTTTGTATTTGTGCCACGTTGGTCGTTTTAATGTCGATTAAAAATGCTCTTACACACTTGATTACATTGCTGCTTTAATCCGGTCACCAATTTATGCATTGCAGGGTCTTGCTGTGCGTGCAACACAATGTAAAGTTTTGTTGTTTGTTTCTCGAGCTGGTTTGCTAAAGAGTTTAATGGGGACTCAGTAGGTCATGCTAAATTTAGCTTACAATAACAATAACAACAACCAGCCAATGACCGTTCTTCCCCGACTCGTCGTGTAGCGATGGCCACAAAGACAACGGGAACGCTATGAGTGCTACAAGCCAGGAAATAATGTCACAAGAGCAGCTCGTGCTGGTGGTGTACGATGCATCTCAAAGAGCACCATAAGTGAGGAGAACAGTAGTAACAGGACGTTCACCCCAGTGTGTTCGAACCAGCGTGTTCACACCAGCGTGTTAAACGGTCAACCAGTGTTAGCAGGGTGTGGAAGATGAAAAAGAGGAGAGAGAGAGAGAGAGAGAGCAGGAGGAAGGGTAAGTCAGAGTGAGGAAGAAGATACAAAGAGAAGGAGACATCTTTCTGGCCTCGAAACCGGCAGGCATCGTCTCTATGGCGACACGACACTTTATGCTGACCTCCGGTTCCTGGCCAGCTGAGCCCGCCCTTGCTTCCTCTCTTATGGTTCGGGGAGGAACACTCTGGGGAAAAGTCAGATCTGAGAGCGACTGACCGCACCTGAGCATGAGTCCTGACGACGGGGATGAACTCATGGTTCTACCAGCATGGAGGCTGATCTGAATCCTTCCGCTCACTCCTATTCTCAGTTGCATTGTAATGGCTTCCTGCACGTAACTCTCTGTTCTTCACCCGAGAAGGATTCCTGTTGGTCTGCTGTGTTGTGCAGCATGTGAGAGGTTGTTGTGTGCAGAGGCTCCAGAGGCCACAATGCAGAGAGGCTCCTGGTATCTGCTGTCTCCTGATAGCACTGATGCGTTGGTGCAGAGCAGGCAGCCTGTCTAGCCCCAAGGCCCTGGACAGGGCATAAACACTCCACCTGCCTCCTTCTGCACACACACACGCACGCACGCAGAGTGTGTTTTTGTGTGAGTATGTGTGTGTGTTTGTATGTGTGGATGTGTGTGTGTGTGTGTCTGTGTGTGTGTTTGTATGTGTGTATGTGTATGTGTATGTGTGTGTGTGTGTGTGTGTGTGTGTGTGTGTGTGTGTGTGTGTGTGTGTGTGTGTGTGTGTGTGTGTGTGTGTGTGTGTGTGTGTGTGTGTGTGTGTGTGCATATGTATGTGTATGTGTATGTGTATGAGTATGTGTGTGTATTTGTATGTGTGTGTAACACTAGTCAACGGCTGGAAGGTGGGGTTCACATCCCACACCCCGTTGCTCAGATGTTCCGTATGCGTCTGTGTTCTCCGTCTTCCAGAGAGGACCGCTAGACCAGCCCAGCATTCCTGACCCAGCAGCACAAAGACCCTCTTTCAGACCCCGGCAGCCCCCCAGAGGAGAGGTCCAGCACATAGTCACACATACACACACCAGCAGCCCTATGTACATGTATTAGCGGATACATAAGGGCTCTGCTATTAGATAACGCTTACACATGCAGATACACATCAACTAATCACGTATGAAACACTCTGCATACACATTAACACATACATTAATCAAGCCATACACTGTAAATGCAGGAACACTGACAGAGGAATGAGGAAGAAGAAGTAGTGTGTGTGTGTGTGTGTGTGTGTGTGTTGTGTGTGTGTGTGTGTGTGTGTGTGTGTGTGTGTGTGTGTGTGTGTGTGTGTGTGTGTGTGTGTGTGTGTGTGTGTGTGTGTGTGTGTGTGTGTGTGTGTGTGTGTGTGTGTGTGTGTGTGTCTGTGTTTAGTGCAATAACTCCTACATTAATCAATATGCGGAAGGCTCTGGTTTGATAAAGCATCACCCATCAGGTTAGCTATCTTGTGATACGTCGCTTATGACTAGTGGCATCGCATCGCTGGTTCACTCCACTACAGAGGAGGGATTCCACCTGAACACAGAGGGGTGCATTATGGGACACATTCTCTTTGTCTGCAAAACAAAGAGGAGAAACACAACAGCGGGCATGTTTCTCCCTGAGCATTAAATATAGCGAGTCCCACTAAGCCCTGCTGAATACAGTAGGACTCATCAGACAACAAGGCCAACAGGACTGCTGCACAGCCTTCCACACACTGATACACCTTCATGGACCGCTGCACACATCTCACTCGGCATGCTCACACATACAGATCACAGCTCAAAAAGGCATGCATACTGCATACTGCATACTGCAGACACACACACACACACACACACACACACACACACACACACACACACACACACACACACACACACACACACACACACACACACCACACACACACACACACACACACACACACACACACACACACACACACACACAGCACATCGTGTTCCTCACCCTCCCAGCTGTGTTGACCTCTATCCACTCCCTTGTCTTGGTGAGCACCCGGAACGTCAGCAGCCCAGTTGAAAGCAAACCAATTCAAATTGGAGTCAAATACATCCCATTCAGCCCTCAGCACCCCAGCCTGCCTCACACACCTCCACCACCACGCTGCCAACCAGCACGCAAGACCACTGGGAGGGGAGGGACGGAAGGGGAGGGAGCAGGGAGAGAAGGGGAGGGAGGAGAGAGCCGTCTGGGCTATCCCCTTCCAGCGTGTCATGGAATGGCATCCAGAAGGTGAGTGATCCCCCCCCGCTCCTCTAGGACGGCACAGCAGCCTCCTGCTGGGGATTCTGTTGGGAGCAGTCGTTATGTCACTAAATGGGTCACATGTTGCTATTGGTGGATCGCTAGGACATGATAGAGAGGGCGAGGTGAGGACGTGGACAGGTGTCTTCTTCCATTGTTTCAGAGGAGGTCCATTAACCGAAACCACAGAAAAGACTACAACCATGACATCATCCTCTGAAGACCCGCCCACCAGCCCTCCCCTTGTTGCCATAACAACACCTTGGAAAAAAACAAAACATCATAGCTTGCTGCTTTTTCTATGTGAATGTGTGTGTCGGGGGGGGGGGGGAGAGAGAGAGAGAGAGAGAGAGAGAGAGAGAGAGAGAGAGAGAGAGAGAATAGGTAGAGAAATACAGAGGGAGCGGTATGAGGAGTTTTTTCGAGTGAGTCAGGCCGGAGATGAAAGACGGTCGAAGAGGAAATGATGGGGATTTGGAAAAGGTTATCTAGTCTATCTAGTGTGTGTGTGTGTGTGTGTGTGTGTGTGTGTGTGTGTGTGTGTGTGTGTGTGTGTGTGTGTGTGTGTGTGTGTGTGTGTGTGTGTGTGTGTGTGTGTGTGTGTGTGTGCCTGCGTCTGAGTGTGTGTGTGTGTGTGTGAGAGTGTGTATGTGTGTGTCCGTTCGTGCGTGCATGCCTATGTGTGTATATGTTTGCTAAAGGCACTACAGCTGGCAGGGACATGCAGGCTTGGACCTTTACCCTGACGGCCACGACGCAATGAACATACGATCACCAACACTTCCCGTACAGCGTGGTGCAGTTCTTAAGAGGATGTCAGACCCCTGTGCTCTCTGCCACACGCTTTACTCTGATGTCTCTTGGCCGTTGAGCAGAGACTCTGATCCACCGCCCTGATCTTCACCGTGGCATCACGGTCAAGATGCCGTCAGTATAAGTGACCCAGGGGCCAATGAGAGGCCTAGGGCCCAGCCCTGCAGGGGGCATGTAGGGGGGGTGAAGGTGGTGGTGGTGGTGGTGGTGGTGGTGGCGGTCGGAGTACAGGTGGGTAATGGTGGGGGTCAGGATGGGGAAGAGAAGGTCAGGATGGGGGAGGATAGGGGGGTGGTTGGCAAGATGGAGGGATGTGGATCAGGATGGGGGGTCAGGGTGGGGGCTTTGGATGTGGGTCAGGATGGGGGAGATGTGGGTCAGGATGGGGGAGATGTGGGTCAGGATGGGGGAGATGTGGGTCAGGATGGGGGGGGGTCAGGGTGAGGGGGGGTCAGGGTGGGAGTGTGTTGGGTGAGGAGGTCTCTGTTCTGTGCTGGCCTGATTACACCCTTAATGAGCTCAGTGGATGATAAAGGATTCTCTATCAGAGCTCAGAGCGCCGGGACTTCCTGGTCTGGGAACTCAGTTCTGGTGTGGAAAAACACGCTCACACGGGAAGCTCTCCCTGCTCTTTAGCTGTCACTCTACCAAGAGAAAGACTGCGCCACTTGTAGAACTAGAGAGGGACTAGGTAGGTCATGAACCCTACAAGTTACTCTACATGTAGAACTAGAGAGGGACTCAGTAGGTCATGAATTGTTTTTTTGGTTCTCCTTTAGGTCAACTCAATATTTATCATAATAACAATATCACAATGTATGATGTTATTCCAAATTCAATACTTCTTAACTCAATAGCTATCATGATAACATAACCATATCACAACGTTTGATGTTATTCAAAATTCAATACTTCTTAACTCAATATCTATCATAATAACATAACCATATCACAATGTATGATGTTATTCAGAATTCAATGCTACCTAACTCAATTTTAGCATGTTTATATTGATACACACACTGATTCATATTCCATGATTTTGAGCCCAACCGATTAACAAACTTATGAATCTGAATCTCCAATTTCAATATCACCTAAACAAGCTCTATGATGTAAACTAGATCATGTGGGTTTTTTTGCTGACATTAAACACATTTACCTGAGAGAGGGCTCTGAGAGAAAGGCAAATAGCAGTAGGATAGCTTAGCTTGAATAACACACACACATACACAAAGTGATCCTCTCTTACCTTTTAAAAGAGACAAGAAGTTACAGGTAAGTTCGGAGAAAGTATCCAAATAAGCAGCCCCTTGGACCAGAAAGACCTCATTGTTTAACACCTGCAGCTCCCCAGAATTTAGGTCTCTCAATCTATTCTCCACAACTACATGTGCTCTCTCTCTCTCTCTCTCTCTCTCTCTCTCTCTCTCTCTCTCTCTCTCTCTCTCTCTCTCTCTCTCTCTCTCTCTCTCTCTCTCTCTCTCTCTCTCTCTCTCAAAGACATTTTGGCCTTTCCTCCCTTGAGACACGCTGTCTGGCTGTCGCACGCACCCTCTCCCACTAGAGTGCCCACACACACACACACACACACACACACACACACACACACACACACACACACACACACACACACACACACACACACACACACACACACACACACACACACACACACACACAGAGCCTCTCTTCTCCGTGCGGTGGGCTGCTCTTGGGGCACAAGGCAGCCATTCTCTGCAGACTGAAACAGAAAGTCTTGTTCACCTTCGCCCTGCGTCATGCGTACACAGAACAGGACTGCAACACTCTGGAAGGAATGTTTAGCTGCTACATACTTACATGGATATTCATACAAGCATTTTATTATTCTGTTCTCCACTAGTTCTCCTTTATTCCAATATCTGTGCTCATTCTACCTGCTGGAGTACTACAGTTCACTAAAGCCCTATAGAGTATAGTATAGTAGAGTACAGTGGAGTATAGTGTAGTATATAGTATAAAGAATATAGTATATAGTATTGTGCAGCATTAGGGCTGCTCCTGGTGGGAGCAAAGTGTAATTGCAGTGCTGTTCATTGAACACGTTGATGTTTCCTGAGCAGCAGCAGCAGTGTATTGCAGCTTGTTGACACCGGACCCCGAGGGTACACAATGAAGGGCCCCAGCCTGGCGGAGCACCGGTTTAACACACAACCATTGGATTTGGACACATTCACACATCCACGCACACGTTCACACTGTGCAACACAAACACATTGACATATGCATAGCACACACTCACACTGGCACTCGCATACACACACTTAGCATACATAAATGGCTGAGACCGTTAAAAGCACCCGCTCCTTTCATCTTTAATGAAAAACACACTCTTTTTGGCTGCCTCTCTTCCACCCACGCGCCATCGGATTCAGCCGCCTTCATATAAAACGCTCATAACGAACATCAAAGGGCCGCGTGGCTACACGTCATCCATTTCGGAGATTTTAGTATTTCTTTTCAAAAAGTAATTAAAACAGTCGTACGTATTTGCTCCGCTTGACTGGTATCGGGGGAGGAATTTTGAATTTGTTAAATTGCTTTTAAAACCACTTGTGGTGGAGAAATGCAAATACAAAAGAAATGCCTTCCAGAGACATATTTTAAGTTGATGGGATGTAGCTTAAGTGCGCCTAAGCCTTGGGGTAGGACGAGATCAGGCAGAATGGAGGCTGGGACCTGCGACTGCCTGATGCCAAACCTCACCCATCTCTGGGGCATACTTAAGTTACAATGCAGACAAACAAGTTCTGTTTGCGGAGTTTTTCTCAATATTCATAGTAAAGTGTGGGAACAACAGCAAATATTAGACTGCTAGGCCTATATATAATCGAAAAAGAAATACAAAAAGAAAATGATGTAGTTTAACGCATAGGTATCGACAGCGTCAGCAGTACGCTAGCGACACCTAGTGGTACTAATCTTACTGTTCACCCCATGAAGGCCCATGCACCCGGCCAGCATTCACACGACATAGACACAAGCCTCACAGGCAGGGGCGGTTCTTTCACGGGCGAACCGGGGCGACATTTTTTCATGACACACAAAAAAATAAAAAATCATCTGCGCCGCAAAGCGGTTTACTATGAACTATCATATCATTGTGTGGGGAATTGGCAAATTGGCGCCCCATCTTGCCAAAATGTATTCGATATTCTTTTATCATATTCTCGTCAGGTCAAGTAGTTGGCCGAAGGGCAGCAGGCTGCTCTCTGCTGTTTGAAGTCCTCACCAAGGAAACACATCCCAACAATTTATGAGAATAAGTCCCCCCCCCCCCCCCCCCCCCCCCCCCCCCCCCCCAAACCACAGGTTCAGCCCAAACCACCTTTAGTTTGGGGGTCCTCTTTGTGGTCAGTAAGAGAATATGCGAAAGTGTCATGTTGTATTGGTTGTTCATGTCTGTGGCGGGACACAGCTGTGAATGAAACACTCAAGGACAACTGTTGAATGAAAATGTGTCTTGTACCAATGCATGGTGTCTCTGACAGCAGCAGAGAGACAGGCCAGCTGTTGGGGTTTGTCAGTGAGACAGGCCACATCTGGTCTGCCACTCTACGCTGTCGTGAGGGGGGCGGGGGAGGCGCTCCTGATGAGGAGGCCAGGGGTCCCCAAACCGCCGCACGGGGGAACACCACTCTGCCCTAACCCTAGTTGACCAATCGGAGGCCCTCTTACAGCACCTCAATCAGTTTGATTTCACCACGTAAGCTCTCCTATCTATACATCTATATATCTCTTTATCTATAACGATACATCTATATCTTAATATAGCTTATATATATATATATATATATATATATATATATATATATATATATATATATATATATATATATATATATATATATATATACATATCTATCTCTATATCTGGCTGCTGATATGCTGGCTCAGAAGATCCTTGTGGTTATGATGAAACCGGAGCATCGTCACATGTAGGTTATAAGTTGTATGTGAGTGTAGACAGATCATTAACTTAACTTGGCAAGCATTTATCTCAACAAAGTATCAACACCACATAGTGAACATACCTCGAAACGCACCTTTTTCAGCATCATTCTGGAACCGTTCAGAAATTAGAATCCACGTGAAGACCATCAAAACAGATATCCCGAGTGATGAGAGGATTTAAACCACGTAACAATGTGACGACCAAGTCTCCCATCAGCCATTGGTTGGGCCAACTGCAGGCCGTGCTGCGGCGTGCCCTGGGAGCCTCTCCGGGTCTAGTGTCTCCGGCGTGCCCTGGGAGACGCTGGCTCGTTGTGCCTCTCTGTGGTAGTGTCTTGTTCGCTCTATTGTCTCTGCCCTGTATGCCTCCGTCCTGCTGGACTGTTCTCTTTCATTTCGAAAGCCAACCGGCTCGGAGCTTATCTGGCTGCTCATTCATCCGTTAAGTGGACACGCCCTCCTTTATGACTGGGGGGCCGCTATTAACCCCATCCCCTGCTCCTCTTGGTTACCCCCCGCCCCCTCCCCCCCCTGCTCCTCCTGGCTAACCCCCCCTCAACAGCCCCCTTCCTCCCCCACCCCTTGGAAACTCCAAATAAGGTTGCTGTTAAATCTCCCTCGGCTCTGAGCCAACCTCTACCTCGGGTGGCCATCTGTTGAGTCCCACAGGGGGATTTGGTCCAGCACCCTTCGATAGTTTCGCCAGTCTACACGTTTTGATAGACATATTATACCGACCTGCTCATACTACTCCTCAAGAGTTTCTGGGCTTAATCAGGAGGGATTCACCCATCATCTTGTTTTCCTCTTCCTCGTGCTGACACACACACACACACACACACACACACACACACACACACACACACACACAGGTCTCGAGCTGCCCATGGGAGGTTGTTCATGAGTCATACAGGTACCTACAACCATGCAGTGTTGAGTCTATGCTCCCCGACTGGGACAGTGAAAGGCTTTGTCTGCAGGCCTTCAGGGTTAGGTTAGTCATTCAGAGCCCTGCCACGTTGCTACGGAGACAATTATATATTAAGATGTAAAACATAACATTGTAACATTGATGACTGGTTCATGGTAGAAAGACATATCAGGCGTATGCTCATACAATGCAGTCGGATTTGAAAGTAGAAATGTGTCTCCATGCTCCACCTGTTGGGTTCAGATCTCTCTTCTTAGGAACAGGAATAAATTAAAGCCATGCACTTCAGGAACCAAAAGGATATGAAGAGATTAATGAAATGCAAATGATACTCATTAAATTAATTGGATTCTTGAAGTTAGTCAAACTGAAACTATTTTTTCTCTACAAACAATTGGTTAAAAGCTCCCCATTATTTGAGATGGTTCAGCAGTAAAACAAAACAAGACTTGCATTTTTAATAATACATTTTTTATTTTGTTAAAGATTCATTCTTGTCATTTTCTAATTGTACACTGGAATGTTAAGATTCCCCTTTTTAACTGTCATAGTTAAAATGCTCAATCCAGTTGTTTCTTCAACCCCACAACCATTGCTAAATTGAAATTTGGGGAGTAAAGAAAAATATTTAAAATAGAAACAGAAAATATTAAACATTAAATCAGAATTGTGGTTGGAATAATGAAGACAATTGGAAACAAAGTATCCGAGTATGAGGACCTAGAAGAGTCCCTTTGAGATCTGAGACATGCAGAGTCCCAGTCCCCCCCCCCCCCTGCCCCCCTCCGTCTGAAGGGAACCAACCAGGCTGCTGGAGCATCAGCTCTAGGGTGGACTGAGCCCTTCGGCCTTCTGCTTCACACTTGTGGACTAGGAAAGGATCTTGGTAAAAGGCTTAATGGCGGGCCATATAGGATATGATACACATTTGTGAGCTCTGACCACTTCACCTAAAGTCATCCCAACATAAGGGAGCAGTGACCAGTTGTGTTGTGAAGAGGTTGTTTGGTGGTCAACAAACCTCAGCAACATTTAAAACACGTTGCCCGGTAGTTCCAACATTTGACATGCGGCAAGAATCCCTTAATACCTCAAATGCTAACTTGCTATAAATCGTTTATCTTTTCTGATTAGCTGAGAACTAAACATCAACAATTCAAACAGGGAAACAGTGAAAAGTAGCCAAGTTACAATAACAAAAAGAAGCCATTGTGACGGTATTGCTGATGAAATATTCAGATGGTAGATAGATTATCAACCATTTGCTGCTAGTAGATTTACCAGCTACAAAATATACTACCGCTCCAAAGCCATAGATGAGGTGGGTGCCAGGAGGCTTGTCCAAACCAAACAAATAATTTCTTTATACAATGATCCAAACAGCAAGAGGAGAACATAGCATTGTGACTGACAGGCAGATCATGATTGACACGTCTACAATTCTGAGCTTACAAAGAACAATAAAAGCTCAAACCTTCAAGATCTACTTTACCCAGCAACCATTGCAACGTGGCGCTTTGTATACCAGGAAAGAAGAAAAGCGAGGAAGTCTGATGTCTGGGATCTGAACTTCCAGCGCTTGGCATCTCAAGATGAGTGCACAAAAATAAGGAAATAAAAAAGGAGATAGGCAAGTTTATTTTTACATTTAATGGGGTGGGCTGACTCCAAGCCAACCTCCTGTACTTCCTCCGCATGTCCCCCCTACTGTGGAACCACCCCCTCAGACCCCATCCCTTAAGCCCACCTCTACCTAGTCTTTCTGTGGAAACAGCATTTGTTTTATCATCCGTCTGCATCATTATTACTCATCACTTGAATTACCAGTTCAATTTTTCACTCTTTATATATAGATGATATTCTCTCATACAAACATATAAATACATCATCAGTGGCCCCACGCTGGGGAGGGTGGGGGAGGAGGAGGAGGCTGCACCAGCCTGTAGATGTAGTCTCTGGAAACGGTACACAGGGCGAACTTACGGATTCCTCCACGGAGCTCGCAATTTAATTTTGTTGTTGGTGTTGTAAATTTGTTTTGCTTTCACGCTTTTCTTAAATTGTAAATCGTATCTACATTTCTTACAGGATTTCGTATTTATCGACCACAAAGGAGGTTTCCGAGGAGAAGCGAGCAGAGTTGTCCCCGTCCACGTGTGTTACTTTGGCCACCTGCAGCAGGAGGGACAGAAGAAGAAGAGGTCAGAGCCTTCATCATGAGGCTTCAGAACCACATCAAGACCGCCACCGGCCTCTCTACGCAGCAGGGAACTCAAGCCATCTTAATGCTGCTGCTGCCGAATGAATAAACCTTGGTTCCAATTCTGGCCACTGGCCTTGCAGTTGTGCTGCATTACAGTCAGTCAGAGGTGCCATAGGATCTGCCTCTAGTTGGATGAAGCAGTAGGCTCTCTGCTCTGTGTGTGTGTGTCTCTCTCTCGGACGGCACTCACCTGGATGTCGCAGTAGCTGCGCTTGGACACGAAGGACACGTTGACGGGGAAGAAGTCGTTGGGCTGCCCTGCGATGCTGAACTCCAGGCTGCCGCTCTTGTTGTTGGAGTCGATGACAGGCAGACACCACTCCAGGAGGTTCCGTCTGCTGTCATGCTTGTACTCCCCGTCGAGGTCTCCGATCACCGGGGCACCCACGCCGGACCTGGGAGCGCACCGCAAAAACAAACCCTGCTTTGAGAAGGCAGTAACCCAGCGATTGAGAGGTAAAGCCCCAACACCCCCCCCCAGGCAGAAGGTAAATCAAGCCCCATGCCCCATGTGTTGTAGACTGGGCACTATGGTCAAGTGGACATGTGCGCTTTATTTTTTGATCAATTTAGCAATGTCTGCGTTTTCCAATTTCATAAAAATTGTGTTAACGTACAATGTCAATTGGATCAGTGTACATAAAGACACTGGTATTTTGGTCATAAAGCAGCCGATCCCCCAGGCTCCCAAACACAAAACACTGGAATTAATTCAGAGCGGGAGACATAGGAACACATGATGATGGGAGAGAGGGAGGGGACTCCCTCCTGAAGACAAGACCCTGTTCAGTCATGACGCCAACAGGAATACACCATGTTATGCTACAAGAATACACCATGGTATGCTGCAGGAATACACCATGTCACGCTACAGATAGTGTTAAGTATAGGTCTAAGGCGGTAGTTTACCACTCTGGATGATCAACACCTCATCCATACTGCAAAGAGAGGCGCGTTCAAATCACTACCACGTCTCAGGATGTGACCGGCTCTACGGCGCCCAGCAGGGAGGAGGTACTCACGGGACGGGGATGGTGATAACCACGTCGTTCAGCTCCAGGTTCTCCTCCTGCAGCTCGTACTCGATGTTGACGTCACAGCCGGTGCCACTCTCTGAAGGCCAGCAGTTAACTGTTGAAAAAACGACCTGTTAAGACCCAGTCTACGACAAGACCCGCTAGGACCAAGTCCACGCCAAGACCGGTGAGGACCCAGTCCACGCCAAGACCCGCTAGGACCAAGTCCACGCCAAGACCCGCTAGAACCAAGTCCACGCCAAGACCCGCTAGGACCAAGTCCACGCCAAGACCCGCTAGGACCCAGTCCACGACAAGACCCGCTAGGACCCAGTCCACGACAAGACCCGCTAGGACCCAGTCCACGACAAGACCCGCTAGGACCCAGTCCACGACAAGACCCGCTAGGAGGACCCAGTCCACAACAAGACCCGCTAGGGGGACCCAGTCCACGACAAGACCCACTAGGACCCAGTCCACGTTAGTACGTATATACGTTTATTTTGTTGGTAGATACTGATACTGTTGGGCAATCATTTATTTTTCCATATAGCCAATCATGGTTATTGTAGATCCTCAATTCATTATGCGATCGCTAGCGCAATAATACAGATAGTTATGTGGATAAATTAAAGTTTATTAAAGAATGCGTTTCTGTGATAGGTGCTACATCACTGCATCATGGTCCTTTGAGCATCACGATCATATCCATAACGTTAATTTCCGCTAACTTAAATACCAGTTCTGTTAATGATTTATCGTTCACTCAGGTTAACAGGGCTGAGCAACAGAAACATCTCTAGATGCAGAGCAGGACACAGATTCTAGAGATTCTCTTCGGAAAATGTGGTGTTCAACCCTTAATAGCAGCGTAGGAAAGACTTATTGTTGAGCCTCCTTTCAGCTGGTCGAAAACTTAACACTACAACCTACAAAAGCATTCCTATTTCGAAGTCACCGAGGCAAACAGTAAGAGAACGTTGAATGCAGCATGATGGGTTTGCCTGTGTGGTGCTGGAGACTCACTGGTCAGGGGGATGAGGGCTTCGTCCGTGGTCTGCAGCCTCCACTTCAGCACGCCCACGTCGTTGTTCAGGGGGAACGACTTCTCTGGGTTCTTCAGACCAATCACCGACTCGGCCGTGAACAGCTTCTTGTCCACGTTGGGATGTGTCTTAACACAAGGAGAGAATAAGATGAGGTCCACTAAACCACCTCTTTTACGGTGTTGGACATTACAACTATTTGAGGGTTGTGAATGACCATTGTTTTGATCAGTGTGGTAATCCTTTGATTATTTGGTGCATCGTTAAATAACGAAAAATACAAAAGCATTTTCTTTAATAATGCCCACATCAGGTATAAAACATAATCAAGAAAAAGTATTCAAATCATAATTTGAGTCAGAAAATTATGAAAATGGACATTTCTGATGCAGCAAGCACCTAAAAGCTACTTCAGAATCTCGGCTGAGAAACTATTTAAACAATACGATCACATCCCTACAGCCCAGTGGCCAAGAACCATTAGTCCTACAAAAAGGGCCAAGGAACCAGGAGCTTTAACCAGTACCTGAAGCTGCAGTCCTTTGTTGTCGTTGTTGATGATCATCAGGCGAATGCGGCCGCTCTTGTCGTCCGAGACACGCAGCGTGATCATGCCCAGCACCTCCATGTTCTGGAGGCCTCCGTCACGGCCACACGTCAGGGAGATCTTCTCCTCCACCCTCAGGTGCACCCTGATAAACCCACACCATCAGCATCTCCTCCACGCCTCAATATTTGTCATCCCAACACATATGTGGTCTCATCCGAAGCAGCTTTCATTCTTCATATCAACATTCGGTTTCATTCAGAGATCCAAGTCCTTTTATTGGTAACAATAAAATTACTTTTATTGGTAACAATAAAAGGACTTGGAACAAAAAAAAGTCATCTATTTTTTGTTCAGATAATTTTCTGAAGAGGCTATGGTGGGACGCGGCTTGACTTACCCCTCTACATTGGCCGGCGGGGGGAGGATCTTAGATGCATCCGAGCCCCTCTTCCCAGCAGAAGGCATAATGGTCTCCCCCTCGGACTTGAGCTTGTCCACAAAGTTATCCACCTCCTTCCCTCGGGCACCTAGCTTCAGGGCTTTGCTGGGGCCACTTGGTCTGCAAAAAGAAGCCCTAGTTGATAGCCTATCTTATGACAATTACCAACCACAAGGCCCCGTTTCCTGGTTCTCTCCCCAGGACAAATGTGGAAATGACACTAAATGTATCCACATAATTACGAGCAGCTCAGGAATGTAAATACAATAAAAAAAAACATGTCGATCTTTACGCCATAACAATGAACCTTATATCCAATATAAAATAATAATATAACTCCTTCCCCGCTAGATCCCGAATCTCGAGACAGCGAATGTGAGCGGTGTACCTGGCTGGAGCGGCTACCATCTTGGGCTTCTCTGGCTCCATGATGGTGTCCGTGATGATGGACCCCGAGGAGATGCTGGTCATACCACTGTTGCCGAATCCTCCGAACGCAGGCACCTTCTTGCCCGAGCGCTCGGCGTCTCTCCTGGCCTGCTGCAGCTCCTTGGCCTTCCTCCTCATCTCTGCCTTGGCTTCTCTCTCCTGGGTCTGTAGGGTAAGGGAGCAGAGGTCAGGGGTCAATGGGCCTATTGAGAACTTACAACGGCCCCCAGGGTGGGTCTTTCTAATGTTTGCATTATAATTTATTTTTTTAAGATACATTTTTGAAGTTTTTAACCTTTTTATTGTTAGGTAAGACAGGATGGTGGGGGAGAGAGAGGGGAAGACGTGCATATTCTAAACAACTTTAAATTTAAACCAGGCAGCCAGTGTTACAGTTGCTTGTACGGCTGAATTGAGCTTGTGCGAAACAGCCAAACTACCCGGGTACGCAATAGGGCTGTCCCGAATTACTCGAATATTCGAATACTCGTTCGGAAAATTAGTTTTCGAAGCTTAAATCAGTATTCAGAGCTTCGTTGTTTCACGTATTTGACGTTACCAGAGCGAGGGAGGCAAATTATAAGCGACACCAAGCAGAGTGCTTAGTGAAATGCTAACCGTAGCTTAGTTGTTTGTTTACGTTTGCTGTACAGCGCCGCGCCAATCAACTGTGACTGGCTTGCTGCAGAGCGTGAGCATCTTGCGAATACCCGGTCAATATAATGGATATAATATGGACACAAGACAATTAATATTCAGTATTTGTTATGGATTTATTGTACAAATTCCCTGAAAAGATTCACGTTCCAGGATGAATTGAAAAGCTCCCGCAAGGGCTGAGAGGGCAGAGGACAGCTGATTTGGTACGGAACAACAGCTGTCTGCTTTTTACGGGGAAAAACTAAGGAACTCCAAATTACTTAGGCCTACTAATCAACGTTCAAAAGCTATTAAATCTTCAACAAAATATGCAGATACTGTCAAAATTCGTTCCAGGGAGTATATAGGGATTATTAATGTTGTTTTTGATGGTGTTTTTCTGGAAAGAGTATTCGAATATTTGCTCGGAAAAACCAACAAGTATTCGAAGCCTGAAAAATGGCATTCGGGCCAGCCCTAGTACGCAGGTTTGATTGCGCAAGCTCTCTTAAGGCCAATTTCCAGCGGAATCTGCACAGAAGCGGCAAGGCAGCAAACCCTATTCTATTTCTGAAAGTATCCGGTTCGCTGCCGTGTCTCAGAAAACGACTACAGCCAATCAGTTTGCCTTTGCTCATGAATATTCATGAGCTCACATCGATCCCTATGCAATTCACATCTATGGTATCAATAGCTAATCAGTGGCAAAGAAGAAATGTAAGTCTGCGTCGATGCCTCGCAAGTCCAGTGTCGCGAGTGGACGTTGCCATGACATCTAGAAATCATAGGTCTACCGTATTTAATGGGTTATGTGTATGGTTGATTATAACTCGTGAATAATATTGTATTAATCATTCTAATTACAATTCATATAGGCTATTATAATTCGGCACGTCTTGAGCCATCAGTCGGAACGTGTCCGTGCCGCTTCCAGTGGGGATTGCGGTACGGAACACAGCCGCTTCGCTGCCGTGGCGCTTCCGTACCGGTTCTGGTGGAAATTGGCCTTTATGAACACTAACGTTTCTTTGCACTAATTAATTCGGAACCCTGGCCGAGAACCACCACTACGAGTCTTTACCAGGACCTTTCAAGTGCAGAGGTCACCAAGAATGTGACCACGGCAATTGCCCGGTCCTTCAAACAATACAATTATTTGATTTTTATTAAGTTAGGTCAATGCAGATAATAATATTTGATATTTATATATTGACTGCTAGGAACCTCACCTCTCTGACTGCACTAGGAACCTCCTCTCTCTGACTGCAAGGAGCCTCGCCTCTCTGACTGCAAGGAGCCTCACCTCTCTGACTGCAAGGAGCCTCACCTCGCGGACTGCTAGGAGCCTCGCCTCTCTGACTGCTAGGAGCCTCATCTCCGACTACTAGAAGCCACACCTCTCTGGCTGCTAGGAGCCTCGCCTCACTGACTGCTAGGAGCCTCGCCTCTCTGACTGCTAGGAGCCTCACCTCTCTGACTGCTAGGAGCCTCACCTCGCTGACTGCTAGGAGCCTCGCCTCTCTGACTGCTAGGAGCCTCGCCTCTCTTGACTGCTAGGAACCAACCCACTCTGACTGCTAGGAGCCTTACCTCTCTGACTGCACGGAAGACCTTCTCCTCGTGGGAGTCCATCTCTGTGAAGGTGCGGATCTGGGCCAGGTTGACGTTCTCCCTGTAGCCCAGTGCAACGATCTCGTCAAAGGCAAAGATCAGGTCAAAACAGTGCTCTGATATCTCACTTTCCTCCAGCACGCGGCAATACTCTGGGATCTAAGGAGACCGGGAATAAACAAAGATGAATCAGAAAGGAACAGGCAAAAAGTATTGGCCTGGATTGTAAACAACCTGATCAGAGCGGCTCAAGGGGTTTCAAAACTCTAGTTCTCAAGTTCCATTAAAGCCACGAAAAAAACAGAACATTTATCAAATAATATAATTTTTTTAGCAGGAAGAAAATAAACACCTGCATTGGCTTTGAAAATAGTTTAATTTAAAATACAATTTCTCAAAACACATTTATTAATTTATAAAACTTTGGGAATTATCATTTAGCAGGTTACCTTTACTCAATGGTGTACATTTTGCACCAGTAGTATTGATGCATAAAAGCAGATGGAATATGAGAATATGATTAACTTGGTTATGATTTTAACATTATCTTATCATATCGTCAGACTATCTGAACGAAGAGGATGAACCCCACCCCTTTTGTCAACATGTCGATGGGACACTTCGCATTACTTTTCATTAGACATTATTGTTACAACATAATAACTATATTTTGGTCAGAAAGAATTCCCAACAGTTGCGGCCATGTCCACACATTTGTACAGGCCAGGTCTACGTTTCCTCACCACTCGGGAGAAGAGTCTGAGCGTCTCCAGGTCTTCCAGGATGTTGCTGTTCTTAGTGGTGATCAGGACCATGTAGAGCTTCTCTAATGGCTGGTAGACGTAGCGAACGCTATCCGTCTCCACGAAGGTGTGCTGCTTCCCGGTGTTCATCAATTTGGGGAATGCAGCCAGAAGACCCTCAATACGAGTCCGGGTCATCTCCACAAACTGCCGGGACACGATTGCTTTCCCGGCCTTGGTGCACACCGCCGCGGCCAGCAGCACCTTCACCACACAGGGATGTCATCACCTCTATACACAACACTCCACCAGACACCTGCTTCGTCCTCATTGTGCCAGTTAAGGAACAATTATTTCGTAATGGGAGATGAGCTGACGCGGAATTGCAGAGACAGGTTGGCTAGCTTGATTTAAATGAAATGGTTTCAACTTGGGAACGTAAACTTTAAGGAAGTTGGATATTTAGACCGCATCAAGTAAATGGCACGGGACTTGAATAGCGTTTATCGCCTAACGATAAGGAATATTGGCCAGAACATCAGATAATGACGAGCCGCAGCTAGATAGCTGTCAAGCTACCTAGCTATCTACCTGTCTATCAGGCTAGCTATCTAGCTAGGTAGCGTACCCAGACAGCTAGCTAGCCGTCTATCGTTACCGTCAGCAGACTGCGGTTAACTCCTGCTTCTTTACAGCCGCACTCTGCTCGGACATACAGAGCAGATCTCTGTGCTTTGAACCCATTACAACACTCGTCGTCAAGCAGAACGAGCTAATGAGCTCAAAAATGTGAAGTCCTTCGGCGTCAGATGAACTGGGGCTGCTGTCATGTTAGCAGATGTTATGATGATACAAAGAATGAAGAATACCAGAACTATCGAGTCGGAGACACACTCACCATTTTGGTCTCTCTGCGGAACAACTATATCTGATCCTTTAAGTTCGGCTCCTGTGGTTTTAAGTAGCTCTTAAACGTCGTATCTCGAGTTAACAGTGGACTCCGAGCTGTAGGACTGTTAGCTAGAGCTTCAATATGGCGGCCAGACAGAGCCACGTCTCACCGGAACACAGCGCGAGACCAGAGAAACGAGACCACCGGAACACAGCGCGAGACCTGAGCCACGTCTCACCGGAACACAGCGCGAGACCAGAGCCACGTCTCATCCGGAACACAGGGCGAGATCACCCGCCTCTCTGGGATTGCATTGACGCGGGCATCCGCGCGTCGGACTTGTTGAACGTCCTTGTTCACCTTTAGTCCATCCATCCTTTATAACGAAAGACAGGTCTAGTCCATCCATTTAGCGTTTAATTCATAACGACAGACAGGTCGAGTCCATCCATAAAGCGTTTGATAACAACTGACAGGTCTAATCATCCATAGAGTTTAATTTATAACGACAGACAGGTCTAGTTCATCCATATAGCGTTTAAAGGTCCCATGGCATGAAAATTTCACTTTGAGGTTTTCTAACATGAGTTCCCCTAGCCTGCCTATGGTCCCCTAGTAGCTAGAAATGGCGTTAGGTGTAAAACGAGCAATAGCTATCCTGCTCTGCCTTTGAAAAAACAAAGCTCATACAAATTTGGAATTTGTCCCTGTATGTCCTCATACGGGGACATGTTACCTCCCCTTTCTCTGCTTTGCCCAATGAACTACGACCGTGCGAGCGCCACATGTGTGTGTGTGTGTGTGTGTGTGTGTGTGTGTGTGTGTGTGAATACACACACTGTAACGCAGGGTTCTCTGATGTCTCTGGTATTTCCACAACGAGACTCGCGGTGGGGGTCATCTCAGCCATGGTTGAGAAGGAATTGGGGGGAAAGGAACTTTGGCATTGACTCCTCCTCAGGCGGGAGACAATTGCGGTCAACAAAACAGGCAACAATCCCTTTCTCCTCCATGTCGCGGTTCAGTCTACTTCAGATTGATGTGGTAGTGGAAGAACCAGAGACGTCAGAGAACCCGACGCAGTCGTTTGAGATTCATAATATCGTCTGGAGGCGCACACAGCCTTTGGCCGTGATAATATATATTATATGATAAAGATATCTATGTGTGATATGATATTATTTAGATAGAGAGCTCCAGGACTCCCGCCGGAGCACCCGGAGTGTTCTAGAATATTTACAGAACACGGCCAAAAGCTGTGTGTGCCTCGCCATTTTGATGCATCCACTATAAACACAAGCGCATGGTACCGTGGCCGCAAGCTGCTCAGGGCCACACCCCCACCCTCCTACCCTCCACATTGACTTGCCTCAAAAAAACAGCAAGTTTGTGGAAAGCTCATTGTGGGACTGGCTCGCAGTGGCTGTAATTCTGCACCAAGGCTGAATTTCTTGAACGTATTCAAATACTGTATTAAGGGCCCACACTAACACCTATATATAAGCATCCATAATTTAGCATGCCATGGGACCTTTAATTAATAATGACAGACAGGTCTAGTCCATCCATATAGCGTTTAAGTTAATAACCACAGACAGGTCTAGTCGATCCATATAGCGTTTGTTTTATAACAACAGACAGGTCGAGCTCACCCATAGCGTTTAATTAATAACGAAAAAAAGGTCTAGTCCATCCATATAGCATTTAAGTTTATAACGACAGACAGGTCTAGGCCATCCAGTATTTGATTCATAACGACATATAGGTCTAATCATCGATATAGCGTTTCATTTATGATGACAGACAGGTCTAGTCCATCCTATAGCGTTTGATTGATAACCGGCTACCAGGTGCTTGTCGACAAGCGCCTGGTGGCTAGGTTTGATACAGAGCCCCGAACAAACGACGTGGCACTCCCCCCCCGCCCCCCTCTCCGTCCTGCAGGTGGTGCAGGTGGTGGGCCAGGTGGTGCTGCAGGTGGTGGGTTAGCACTGAAGGTCAGGGGTCTCGACTGACCAGGCCCGACGGAAGAAGCTGGCTCTGGGGACGTGGAACATCACCTCACTGTGGGGAAAGGAACCGGAGCTTGTGAGGGAGGTGGAGCGCTACCAATTAGATCTTGTGGGGCTTACCTCTACGCACAGTCTCAACTCTGGTAACGTACCCCTGGATAGGAGTTGGACTCTATTCTTCTCCGGAGATGCCCAGGGCCGCCGGGTGGGAGTGGGGATACTCATAAATCCCCAGCTGAGGGCCGCGGTGTTGGAGTTTACCCCGGTAGACGAGAGGGTCGTGTCCCTACGCCTAAGGGTGGTGGGAGGGAAAACTCTGACTGTTGTTTGTGTGTATGCACAGAACAGCAGTTCAGAGTACTCAGCCTTCTTGGAGACCTTGAATGGAGTTATGAATGGGGCTCCAGTACGGGACTCCGTAGTTCTGCTGGGAGATTTCAACGCCCACGTGAGCAACGATGGAGACACCTGGAGAGGCATGGTGGGGAGGAATGGCCTCCCTGATCTAAACCAGAGCGGTTGTCTGTTGTTAGACATCCATGGATCCATGGATCCATGGATTGTCTATCACAAACACCATGTAAAAAAAAAAGAAGGATGCTCATAAGTGTACCTGGTACCAGAGTACCCTAGGCCAAAGATTAATGATCGATTTCGTGATCATGTCATCCAATCTGAGGACGCATGTTTTGGACCCTCGGGTGAAGAGAGGGGCGGAACTGTCAACCAACCACCATCTGGTGGTGAGTTGGATCAGGGAACGGGGGAAGACTATGGACAGACCTGGTAAGCCCAAATGGGTAGTGCGGGTGTATTGGGATCGTCTGGAGGAGGCCCCCGTCCTACCGATCTTCAACTCACACCTCTGGCGGAGCTTTTCTGGTATCCCTGTGGAGGTTGGGGGCATTGAGCTGGAGTTGGCGGAGTCCAAAACCTCCATTGCTGAAGCTGCAGCGGGGAGCTGTGGTCAGAGAAGCCGTCAGACTGAAGAAGGAGGCCTTGAAGACTCCTGAGGCAGTTGCAGGGTACCGACAGGCTCGAAAGGCTGCAGCCGCTGCCGTGTCAGACGCTATGCAGCAGTTGTTGGAGAAGTTCGGAGATGGTGAAGGACTTTCGGTCGGCACCAAAGTGTTTCTGGAAGACCATCCGGCACTGGAGGGGGAAACGGGGAACCATCCAAGCTTTGTACAGAAAGGATGGGACTCTGTTGACCTCAACTGAGGAGGTAGTCAAACGGTGGAAGGAACAATCTGAGGAACTCCTGAATCCGACTTACACGCCTTCTATGATGGAAGCATAGCTTGTGGTTGATGGTGGTTCGTCATTATGGATCTTGAAGAGGCGTATCCCCGGGTCCCCCGGGAGAAACTCCTCAGAACCATTCAATCTCTGTATTCCCAAAGCGAGAGCTGTGTCCGCGTTCACGACAGCAAGTCAGTTTCGTTCCTTGTGGGTGTTGGCCTCCGCCAGGGCTGCGCTTTGTCACCAATGCTGTTTGTGATATTCATTGACAGGATATCTAGGCATAGTCGTAGTGGGGAGGGGTTGTGTTCGGTGGTCTGAGGATCTCATCACTGCTGATGAGATGATGTGGTCCTGATGGCATCATTGGCCTGTGACCTTAAGCACACTCTGGATCGGCTAGCAGCCCGGATGAGGCTGGGATGAGGACCAGCATCGCGAAATCTGAGGCCCTGACTCTTAGCAGGAAACCGGTGGATGGCCTACTCTGGGTAGGAATGGAGTCCTTAGCCCAAGTGAAGGAGTTCTAGTACCTTGGGGTCTTGTTTGCAAGTGAGGGTAGGATGGAGCGTGTTATTGGCCGGAGAATTGGAGTAGCGGGGGCGGTATTGCGTTTGCTTTACCACACCTTTGTGACGAAAAGAGAGCTGAGCCGCAAGGCAAAGCTCTCGATCTACTTGTCGATCTTCGTTCCTATCCTCACCTATGGCCATGAGGGATGGTTGATGACCGAAAGGATAAGATTGTGGATACAAGCGGCCGAGATGGGTTTTCTCAGGAGGGTGGCTGGTGTCTCCCTTAGGGAAAAGGTGAGAAGCTCAGCCATCCATAAGGAACTCAGATTAGAGCGCTGCTCCTCTGCTAAGAAAGGAGACAGTTGAGGTGGTTCAGGCATCTGGTAAGGGGCGCCTCCCTTGGGAGGTGTTCCAGGCACGATCAGTGGGGAAGAGACCTCAGGGAAGATCCAGGAATAGGTGGAGAGATTATATCTCAACACTGGCCTGGGAACGCCTCGGGATCCCCCTGTCAGAGTTGGTCAATGTGGCCCGGAAAAGGGAAGTCTGGGGCCCCTTGCTTGAGCTGCTGCCCCAACGACCCGATCCCGGATAAGCGGATGACGATAAGGATGAGACAGATCTAGTCCATCCATAGAGCGTTTAGGTTTATAATGACAGACAGGTCTAGTCCATCCATATAGCATTTGATTTATAACGACAGACAGATGTAATTATCCATATAGCGTTTAATTTATAACAAAAGACAGGTCTAATCATCCATATAGCGTTTAATTTATAACGAAAGACAGGTCAAATCATCCATATCACGTTTAAGTTTATAACAACAGACAGGGCTAGTCATCAATATATAAAAAAGATATAGAGTGAGTGACTTTTTATCGGTATACTCAATACAGATGACTGGAATAATAACCGCTCTTAGATGGGTTGTAGATACTAAACCTCTTAGATCAGTTATATGTACTGATTCTATATATGTACTAGTTTTATAACAGATAATTCAATACGTGCAGATTTTGTAACAGAGGTAAAGGATCTTCTTTTAAATATTATAAGCCTTGGATTAGTTATTCAGTTCTGTTAGATTCCAGCCCACTTTGGAATCTATGGGAATGAAATTGCTGATAAATTAGCTAAAAAAGCACTTGAATTAGACCAAATTAGACCATCAGACCATCAGACCATCATAGAAGGTGATGCTATATCATTAATTAAATCAGAGGTTATGTTAAGGTGGCAAGATGAATGGGAGTCAGATAGTTCAGCCAGATACTACCATAGGAACCAGAGCCGTGTTGGTGGGGAAATTATCACCTCAAAGGGGCTAAACAGACATGCAGACAAGAAGTTATAATAACAAGGTTGAGATTAGGTCATACTGGACTTAGTTCCACTCTACCAATAGGTCAAAGTAATGGTGTATGCTCTGAGCGCAAAGTTGTAGAGGATGTTAATCATGTTTTATTTAAATTTAAATTAAAGAAATTTGACCAGCACAGGCAGAAATGGAAAGATGAAGAAAATGACATTCACAATATTTTACAGGAGCAAGGAATGGAGGGACAAAGAAGCAGGTATTTTGTTATGTATTTTAATGGTACTGAACTAATTAGAATAATTTAACCTTATATATATTTTTTTTAATTATTATTATTATTATTATTATTATTATTCATTTATTTATTTTGTTTTGTTTTGTTTGTTTGTATGTTTTTTCTCTGAATTTACTTTTATGATAAAGTATCATTTGCGTCCTTGTTACACACTCCTGCGTAGTAGTCCGGTAGGCGGCGGTATATAGTGAAAAGCTATGATCCCCATTAAACAGAAGAAGAACAGGAAGTGACGCCAAGCCGGCCGATGACGTCTGGGGTCAGCCTTCACTCAATGGCAAAGTTTACAGTCCGGACGTTGGGACCCTTTCCAAGAGCCTAGCGGAGTCCAACTGGTTCTGTATCGAAGAAGACGAGCGGTTACAACAGCACTCAGTGGTACCAGGACGAAATGTCGGCTCCAGAGGTAGGAAGTTACTGAGGTGATCCGGTGGTTTCTGCCGTGAACCACATTCCGCTCACGCTTCTTCTGTCTGGTGCAGGGCCGTGATTGGCTGTTTGCCCTGTCCGTCTCTGCGTACTGCTCTGCTGTTGGCTAATTTGACTAACTCAGGGTTGTCCTCTCCGAGTCCTGACAGAACAACTACTGTATATTCTAGAACGTTTTGAATGTACAGAATGAAATAAACAATGATTAAACATAAATACATGTGAAAACATTTCTATAGACGACAAAGAGAAATCTGTGGACAATGCATTTAAACCTTTGGAGGTTAATGTTTTTAACATCCCCATATTGTATACAAACGTAGCCTATATTTCTCTCTAATGGTCTCTGAAGACCTGCTTTTCTTTGATATAATCTAACTTTACTTTTCTTTGATAGCAATGAACGTTTCTTTTCTTTTATAGTATCTAACGTTTATTTTCTTTAATAGTATCTAACGTTAGTCCCTTAATGTACTCTCTAATTGTCAGACTCACTGAAGACCAGATCAATAAGGATATAGTATAGCCACTTGGTCAATATGTGTTCACAGATCCGTTGAGTTAAACGAGAGCCCAGCCGGTTATAGTTGATCATTTAAAATTATGCTTTCTTTGAATAAGGGTTATCTGCATTTCTCACTGCATTGTTTGCTACTGTAGAGCCTCTTGCTGGTTTAACGCCGATTCACCGGCCCACATGGACCCAACTTAAATAAATGCTCAATACATTCAATAAAGCCTTCTTTACCAAAGAAAAGGAAGATGAGCATTACAGAGAGGGGGATGAGGAGCAGATAGAGACACCACACCTCGTAGGCCAACCAACGGCCCTCCCTAGCGACCCCTCCCTGCCTTTTCCAACTGACTTCACTAATCCACACACTTATCTTTGGACACCAGATAAGTTGTAGAGGAGGTGCTGAAGGAGACTACTGTTTAACGGTCTTTGTGCTGTATGAGCTCAGCCCTGTACAGTACAACCCGGCCTTCTACCAGAACCTAGCTAGACATCCCTCAGGACAGTGCTCAGAGATCTTAAAGACCTAATATGGATCAAGGACCTTACAAGACCATCAGGGTGAGGGGGTTTGGTTTGTTCTTCTTCAAATGAAGGGGACAAGGGGTTAGAGGTTTGAGAATAATTACGGTTTTGTTGCTCTGTTGTACAAAGACCAGAACCAGTGACGGATGTCAGGCTGAATGATGGAAAAGGCTTTTGAATGACTGATTTGATCATTTTTCCCTGCAGGATGTCAGTGGTAAAGTTAGCCGAGTCATTCGGATTGGAACCCGCAAAAGCCAGGTACAGTACATGAATGTTAATGTTTTTGACAGAAAAATGTTTTTTTCTATCTTTTAATGAATTCATTCTTAAGTTCCCCCTATTTCAGTTAAAACCTGTTTGGTCTCTGATGTTTGAACAAGGCCCACAGTCTGGCCTGCTCGTTTGAAGGACCACTCCATTCTTTGATCCAATGTGTCCGTTGCAAGTGACGTTTTATCTGCGGTCATTGTCTATCGCTGAAGATACAGCAGGCAGACCCCTCCATAGCACAGAGATAGCCCGGTTACGTTGACCTTCCCAGATAATCGCCCTACTGATTGGGTGGTTGTAGGGCTTAGGGCTGAATGATTTGGGCAAATAATCAAATTGCGATTATTTCGACCAATATTGCGATTTAGAATGCAATTTTTGTTTTTAAAGTTCCTTATGTACTGTATAATTCACTAAACAGGCAATAAATCATTCTTTAGTATGACCAGCACAACATTCGAAGCAGTCAACATATAAACATAAAATAGTACAAATAAAATAGTTATTATTTAACTATTTATTTAACTAATTAACTATTGAATTGTAAAATAAATGTACAAATCCTACTGATCTCCAGTCAGTATCAGTAACAACCCCCCCATAGGTAAAAAAGGTAGAATACGATTTGCAAATTGCATTCTATTACATTAAGATGTCGTTTTGAATTTGATTAATCGTCCAGCCCTAATGTCTATTAATTTGCAACGACGGTGTGGCTATTTTGTGGTTCATATTTTCTAATAATAGAGTTAATGGTTGTATTCTTTCTCACCAGCTTGCCCGTATCCAGACAGACAGCATTGCAGCAAAATTGAAGGAGCTGTATCCCGAAGTGACTTTAGAAATAAGTAAGGAGGATTTCCGCTTGTTCACTTCCTTGTCTAACCAGCTGTCGTAATGTTACGCCACTTGGGTCCCATTCAAGGATCCTAAATGTGCTTCCCTGTTCTTTCAGTTGGCATGACCACGACAGGAGACAAAATCCTTGACACCGCTTTATCTAAGGTGAGCCCGATGCTGATATCTCGATATATAACTGAAAAAGGCAGGCAATTTCAACGAAGATACACATATAATATGTGTCTATAATTACACATCGGAAATGTTAGTGTTTTCCATGCTTTACACGATCCTAAAAAGCCCATTTCTTCTTTCAAACTAAGATCGGGGAGAAGAGTCTGTTCACCAAAGAGTTGGAGACTGCCTTGGAGAAGAACGAGTAAGTGTGTGTGTGTGTGTGTGTGTGTGTGTGTGTGTGTGTGTGTGTGTGTGTGTGTGTGTGTGTGTGTGTGTGTGTGTGTGTGTGTGTGTGTGTGTGTGTGTGTGTGTGTGTGTGTATATATGGAGATTTAGAGGGCAAAGCTTGGATGTTCCCCAGAACATTGTAATGCTGTAGCCTGCTTGATCAAAGAAACCAGAGAAGGCCTCTATTATGACCTAGTATGGGGAGTCTCCACTGCCCTGTTCTCTAGACGTCCACTAGCTCAAAGGAACCAGAGAATGCCTCCATTATGACATAGTATGTTGAGTCTCCACTACTCTGTCCTGTCCTACAGAGTGGACCTGGTCGTTCACTCACTGAAGGACCTCCCCACCACTCTGCCACCAGGGTTCACCATTGGGGCTATACTTAAGTAAGTCTGATGCACACAACCGGATGTAGGTAAATTAAACAAGTGTCTATATTATAAAAGGAAGGATTTTTCATCAATAAAATGTGTGTCTGCGTGTGTTGTTCCATAGAACAGAGATGATTACAATCCGTGATTTAAAAGTGATTTCTAGTTTCACTAGAGCTATTGCAGTATCCTGGCAGCTCTGATTTGATTATTTATCGTTGAATTGTCGCCTTTCTCAGACGAGAGAACCCCCATGATGCAGTGGTCCTTCACCCCCAGAACGCTGGCCAGACCCTCGCCACGCTACCCCAAAACAGGTCAGTCTTATGGCCCCTTTCTGTTGGCCCTCTCTGCCCATTGTGCCCAGTCCAAGTCCATGGCGCGTAGATTTGCATTTCCAGTACAAGTTAAAGAGGACGGTGTTGTGTCAAGTCCTGCCAGAGATGGAGCATCTCATGAAACCCCAACGACATCAGAAGTCTACCTGCGGGCATTACTGAAAAAGAGGCCTGAGTCCCCCCCCCTCTGCTTTCTGAACTGTGTTATTGTAAAAGTCGATTTGGTAAAGAGCGTCTGCTGAAGGACTCAATAAATAGTGAGACATGTATGAGATGTTCACACGTCTGTTTGTTTCCACAGCGTGATCGGCACCAGTTCTCTCCGGCGGGCGGCTCAGCTGAAGAAGAGATTTCCCCACCTAGACTTCAAAGATATCGTATCCTCTCTGTCCCTAGACCCTGCACTCATGGAATGTTCCACACAGGGATGCATATTTCCATGAAGCTATTAGCTTTTTCTAATGTGTTATTTTGTCCCTGAACTGGCGTGATAACGTGTGACGTGATAAAAACAAAAACATTCAGATTGGTAAAATCTCTTTATTTCTTTAAAGTAAACCTGGTACTTTAAGATGGGAAGCTAGGCATCAGAATCAGGCCGTACCCATTGATGTAGATTGTGGTTTTCCCGGGAATTCTTCCCAGCACTGTTAATTTTTCCTAAGCATCAATTGCCCCTCTCCAGCGAGGGAACCTGAACACTCGGCTCAAGAAGCTGGACGACAAGGAGGATTACTCGGCCATCATCTTGGCCGCAGCGGGCCTGAAGCGGATGGGCTGGGATAGTCGCATCAGCCAGGTACTGTTGATCACGTTTCCGTAGCAACGCTGGACATGAAGGGATGTTGAACCTTTTACACGACGCGTCAATCGATTTCCGTAACAATACATGTGGGAGGTTAATTTTGGGTATGCCAATGTTACATTTTGACTAATTAATTTCCTGCAAGACGCAGATTAAGTTTATAAATAGCTGAAATACATTTCCTAGTTTGGGATGCATATACTCTTATCTTAGCAACCTAAAACCTATATCATTATTGATGCTATCACTAGTTCCATGTATTCCTTTTAATTCACTTGATCTTAATTTCTTCCCGTAGATCCTGGAACCAGAGGACTGTATGTATGCTGTTGGACAGGTGTGTAGCTCTGTGTGTCTGCTGTAGGACAGATGTGTAGCTTTGTGTGTGTGTAGTTCTGTGTGTGTAGAACAGGTGTGTAGCTCTGCCTTCTGGTCCTCAGGGCGCGCTAGCTGTGGAGGTCCGAGCGAGGGACACGGAGATCCTGGAAATGGTGTCTGTACTCCACCACAAGGACACCGTGTTACGCTGCATCGCCGAGAGGGCCTTCCTCAGGACACTGGTGCGACACACACACACAGTCACACAGTCACACACACACAGTCACACACACACAGTCACACACACACAGTCACACACACAAACACACAGTCACACACACAGTCACACACACACACAGTCACACACACACAGTCACACACACACAGTCACAATTCAGTAGTGTAGATGCAGACTTCATGTCCCACACGCTCAAGCAGCAACTTTCAGACTTAGGTCCACTCCAGCGTGCTTAAAGGTGTGTTGTGTTCACAGGAGGGCGGGTGCAGCGTTCCGGTGGCTGTGCACTCTGAGCTGAAGGACTCTCAGGTAAACACACCGACACATGCACACACATACCGAGCCTCTAGCACACATAGAGGCCGGGCATTGGAATGACTCGGGGAAAAATCTGTAAATCTGTAGCAATGCATTACTTTATATAGTTCTAAGTGACTTTAAGAAGCTCTTAAAATCAAAGCAGCTTTAAAGTGAAGCAGTTGTGCAGAGTTAACCCTAAACCTAACCCAGTGTGTCTCTGGTTGTCCAGGGTTAAGGCTGGTTTATACTACACCGTAATGTGCTGTACGTAGACACGGAGAGCCCTCTCCGTCATTGGAGACCCTCTCCGTAGCTCTACGTGCGCATCCAATATTTTTTAACTATCCGTCGACGCAACTGAGACGGACATAGACGGCAAGGGCTGTGATTGGTCCTCTAACAACAATAATTTCCGAAATCACTTTTCCCAGTCTCACTTTGCACCTTATTTACTTTGTTCCTTGTTTAATTTGCACATTAAGAAACAATAAATCACCAAATACGATTTTAAAAGCTTTGGACGTTTATTTTCAACACTATTTACATGGTTAGTAGTGAGCATATAAGAATGATCGGCGAATTGCATTGGATTACGGAGTCGGAGTAGTATACTTTGGCCTTTACCCTAACCCAATGTCTCTGGTTGTGCAGCTCTACCTGACCGGGGCGGTGTACAGCCTGGACGGCTCCGACAGCCTGAAGGAGACCATGCAGGCCACCCTCTCTGCTGTGAATACGGTCAGCACCCTGAGATCTCTACATCCTCCACATATTCTCATTACATCTCACTTGGTACACTGGAGGCATTGAAGCCCTTCTTTCTATTTTAAAAGCCTTCAGACATAAGGTCCAATTTCTCAACACCTTTTATCTGCCAGTGTATGCATTTTTAATCTTTGACAACTGCAGACAAAGTTTTCAAAATTCATAAGAAACCCAGTTCATATCAGGCAGAATATAAGGTCACAACGCCTCTTGATACTCAACACGTGAGGTGCTGTCCACGTAGAGCAGGGTCTGGGGAGACGTTGTCCTGTAAGCCGATGACTTCTCGTCCTCTAGGGTGCGGAGCGGGTGGAGGAGCGGGTGGACGAGCAGGTGCAGCGCGTGGGGGTCACGGCGGCCAAGATCTGGGGCCCGGACCAGGACAGCGCCGAGCGGCTGGGCAGCGGGCTGGCCGAGCTGCTGATCAGCAGAGGGGCCCGGGAGATCCTGGCCGTGGCCCGGCAGCTGAACGACGCCAGATAGACCCGCGTCCTCCACAGCAGCATTCAGTGACTCCTTCATGCTGCCTCTTCTCCCCTGTGCCTTAAGTGCCAGTTAGACGTGGTCTTTGTAAATGTCAATGTAGAGGCCAGATGTGGCCGTCCAATAGTACTATAAATATATACTATAACCTTTATTTATAGTTATAGTACTATATACTATAACCCGCCCCCTGATCTCAGGGACCGAGCCCTGGGGGTGTAGCTGGAGGACCAAGCTAGCCATCACCCCCCCTGCCACTCTGACACAGAGTGCTCTAGAGTTTAGATGACATCTTAATTGGAATTCAACTTAATTTCATGCCCAAGTAAAGACATATTTGTGTGGAAGATGCCTTTCTTTATGTGAAGAAGTAAGAGAACGAGTCTTTCGAATGAACCAGCCTTTATCACCGAGGTGTAACAGTTGTAGCTCAGTGAGTTAGTGATGGGCCTGTGAGCATGGCCATCACTCAAGTGATGTTCACCTGTGTTGGCCCCGACCATAACGCTTCTGGGACCAAGCTAATTTTAACGTGCCAAAGAGGACTATGTTTTTTTGATTGTAATTCAAATTGCACGTCTGCTAAGCTATTAGTCAGTGATGGTTAAAGCATACATATGTGTACTTGGACCGTCCCACCTGTAAAGGTGGTTCTTTCTAAAGAAGGCAGGGATGGACACAGTCGAGGGGCCGCCAACCTCAACCTCAAATTAGACCTTTTGTTTTTATTCAAATACTTTCTTTGAACACTTAAACTCAACTCAGTTAAGTTATATGTTCCGTTTTCAGCTGTTTACATCCTGTACTTATTGTAACATCTTTTACCAAGAGATCACCGCAGCATAATCAATGTGACCTTTACATCCGAGTTCAAGTCGTCCCTTTAAGTCGCTAAATGCGATATACAGCTGTGGGTACTTGCTAGGTTGTACTCTGTAGAATTAGGTACTCTGAAGAAGGGTGTGCAACTGTGCATGCTATTTGTTTGGTTTTAATCATGCCTTACTGTTCATAGGATTAAGCTCTGAACATGAAGCATGGGCTACTTTTTATGTTTTCTTTTATGCCTTAAATTTACTTGTAGGCTAATACATTTCTTTATGTATTTAGAATCCCATAATTCCAGTTAATGAAATTCAAATCACTTATTTTTCTGAACTGCTGTCAAACATGGTCCAATAAATAACTACTGAATGATTCCATGGTTTGTGTTGTTATTGGATGGTACGGGGGCTGGACCCAGGGAGGAGGGCATATTGTTTAATGAGGACCATTCAAGACCGTGTCCAGGGTCTTTGTACAACCAGGTCGGCCTAGTGTTGTGAGGCCTTCATCTGATCGGAGGTCCTCTCAGCTTCCTCTCCTGGCTCCGCTGGACCTTACCGGCCCCTTGTATCCATCCCACCTGGAGGTCCCCGTAGTGGGTCGTCCCGCGGCGGCCCAGTCAGGCTGCCCTGCTTGTTCTCCTGGTTGTGGAACCTCGGAGGCAGCGGCTCCAGCTCGGCCTTCAGCCTCTCCTCCCTCACCAATCACTGACCCGCTGCTACCTGGTGGGCGGGGGGACGTCCCCAGGAGGTTCCCTAGCAGCCAGTTTGGCAGCTCTTGGGGAACAGAATCCATAGAGATGAAGGAGTCTGCAGGTTCTCCCTCCACCCAGACACACGTCCAGGCCGGAAACACTCCACTTCTCGGAGTGCCGTTTGCTCCACCAAACCGGGCTGTCTGCTCAGAACTGGTGGCTGGGGCTTCCAGGGGCCGCATTGTAATGAGACGCTTCAGCTGATTTTAAACATCTGCAAAAGTTGTAGATGTTTAAAATCTAAAGACAAGATCAAATGCGTTGTTCGGTAGGGTGTAGTTGTCTAAATCATAAAGTAAGTAAGTAAAGTAAGTAAAATGTATTTATAAGGCACATTTAAAAACAGTTTTCACTGGCCAAAGTGCCGTACATGGTGCAAAGAGGCATATAAAGGAACACATACCACATACATAGACATAGATAAAAACATATAAAATAAACGACATATCACAAAAGGGGAGGAAAGGCCAGGGAGAAAAGGTGTGTTTTAAGCCTAGATTTAAAAATGGTGATGGAAGGAGCGTTTCTGACTGCAGGCGGCAGCTCGTTCCAAAGGCGGGGGGCAGCCACTGCAAAAGCCCTGTCACCCCTCTGTTTTAGCCTAGTGCGTGATAGATAAAGATAAGATTGAAAGCATTGTTCAGTAGGGTGTAGATGTTTAAATCAGAGCGATAAGATCGAAAACATTGTTCAGTAGGGTGAAGATGTTTAAATCAGAGCGATAAGATCGAAAACATTGTTCAGTAGGGTGAAGATGTTTAAATCAGAGCGATAAGATTGAAAACATTGTTCAGTAGGGTGTAGATGTTTAAATCAGAGAGATAGGATCAAAAGCATTGTTTAATAGGGTGTAGATGTTTAAATCAGAGAGATAGGATCAAGAGCATTGTTTAATAGGGTGTAGATGTTTAAATCAGAGAGATAAGATCGAAAGCATTGTTCAGTGGGGTGTGGAAGTTTAAATCAAAAAAGCTACACCCCTGGTTGGTGAAATGTGTGAGGTGCTTTAGGATGAAACACCACATAACCCCACAAGCAACTGGTTTAAACATTTTATTTTGATTTTACAGAATTCAGAAGTATTTGTTTAAAATAAAACAACTCGCTTTGGTTCCTTCTTTCTGCATTTGTGTTTATTGCTTTGCGTTGTAATTATGCATTTATTTTATTGTACATTTTGTTGAAAATTACACATATAATTTGGCTGTCTCATAAATCGAATCATTTCAACTCATTCTAAACACCATATGAAAATATAGGTTACAGTTCTGTAAATAACATATAGGATTTGTGGCTACATTTCACACAAAATAGACAGGCTTACACATAAACTGCTCTGCCCCTTCATATATTATAAATCAGTATGTGCTTCATTCAAAATAAGCTCATTATATAAATTAACCACTGTACACACTCTGAGATAGGCCTACATTGTGACAATAAATAAACCACAGAACACTGTAAATGGGAGCATGGCTTCTTCCTTGACCCTTATTCAGATATAAATAACCTTGACACTGTCCTGTGCGTCCCATGCTCATCAAATGAAGGGCCACATCGGACCCCCTACCACACACACACAAACACGCACACACTTTTTGCAACCCTGTGTCAGTAAAGCTAAGTTACAAACACATTGTTCAATACAATGTATATTTCTCTTTTTTTTGTTCTGTGTTCTTCATATACTTTCATCCATAACCCAAACAAACCAAACAGGTGTGTCTCTCTTCATAAGATGCATATTGAGCCAAGCTCCCCTAATTCAGTACAACACATTGTTTATATGTTGAGAAACCGTTGATGAAGGCGATCAAGTTAGTTTGAGGTGTTGATGGGACGTGGGGAGAGTTGAAGTATGGACGACAGGTAGCTTCACTTAAAAGTTATGGTTAACCATAACTTATTTTACAATGTATCCCATATTAAATGATATAGTTTGCATCTTATCATATCTAAATATCGGCCAGACAGTGTGTAAGAAGACATTAATTTTGCATGTTATTTTTTGTTAAGAAGAGGCACTCATAACACTGCTGATCAACCAATAAAATATACTTTTGTGAATTCTGCATATATGTGCTTAATAATGCATATAATACCTGAGGTATGGTGCATAATTCACGGCATGCTGCTATGAGAAGGACTCTTGTTGTGTCTGTTTATTTATGTATATTTATAACCAAAAGAAAGCGATAGTTAAAAATAAATAGACTAGAACCACTGGGAATATTCTTCCAGCGGTAAAAGCCTCAGATTTGGTCCAAACACAAGAGACCCCTGCAGGATTGTCGATGTGCACTTCTGTGCGGTTCTCGATGCGGTTTCATGTCTAGAAGGATTCACACACATGCCTAGGAGAGAAACGTCAAGAGAGTGGTTTGATGTGTAAAGCATAAAGCAGTAGTCAGGGTTCAGTATCCACGTTCCCCATCAGAGCCATTGACCATGCCTCTGTTAGTCAAATCAGGAGAAAACACAAAGATCCTTTTATTCAAGTTTCTAAAGTGGCTATTGGCATCTTCTCCTTCCATGGACGAACTGCTGTCGCTCCCTGGCGGGGGGGGGGCGAAGAACTTGTCTTACTTAAACGTACAGGGAGGTTTACCCTCCATATGGCTGCATCCTGTCACCATGGCCACGTATAGCTGTTTCCATAGTTACAGCTGTTGCTCGACACTGGACTTAACGATTGGACCCCTGAGTAATGGCTAGCCCTCAGTTGCCGTGGCAACAACAACAACAACAAATCTGACAAGGAATCATTTTGGAAGAATCAGCAGTATAAAGTGTGGAGGTGGAGGGACAGAACCTGAGCGAGGGTCTAGAAAGAGACCGGCGTCCCCAGGGAACGACCACCAGCCAGCGGGCCTGGAGGAGGGGGTGGAGCGGGCGGAGGTCAGTCCTGCAGCAGGCTCTCCCTCCAGTCGAAGCTGTGGTTGGGGCCGTGGGTGATGGGCAGGATGGGGGGGTCCACCAGCTGCCACTGCCCCGCGTCCCCCTGCTCCTCGCAGGCACAGAAGCCCAGGTAAGGGACCTGGGAGGAGGAGGAGGTGGGGGGGGGGGTTCATCAGTCGAGTAACCTCATAACACAAACAACACAAGGTCCCGTAAGGATTCAACACTTCAGAGCTTTGAATGTCATTCATTATAAACGTCTGCTAGCGAATGTAAGGATATCTGCTCTGGTTGGCTCTGCCTGCTCTGACTAGCCCACGGGCCCTTCTGACCTCAGGGCCTGTTTCTCTGTCTTTAACATCACACACACAGGCGTGTCCTCACTCAGCACCTCTCCATGGGGAGAAGGGATGAGCAAGGGAGCAGGCTTCTCCTCTGACGCTCTCTGCTCTCCACCGGCAGCTTTAGGGAGAAGGAACAGCCCATAGCCACGTGGGCCTACCTTGCGGACCACCTGGATGAAGTCCTGGGGGCTCTGGTGCCCCCGGCCCTGGAGTTGGCGCGTGCATGCGTCCAAGGAGGAGGCGTGGGCCACCAGCAGCACCTTGCTTCCTGGAGACAGAGAACATGTACTCTTAGTCCACCACCACACAAACGTGCATGCATGCACACACACAAGCACTCACACACTCAAAGCTAATCATGTCCGTCCCTCACCTGTGTTTTGGCAGTCAGACAGGATATCCTTGGTCACCTGGTAGCTACGGCTAATGTAGCTCTCATAGGACTCAGAGACCGTTAGCTTGCTGATGGGAATGAAAGGTCTGCAAAAGGTAAAGGCCACTGATTAAATTGATTTGAAGCAACGATACTATTCAGAGCTGCTATTGGGACTGTACAGACTGCAGTGTCTGCTCATGTCTCACCTGTAGGAAGTGTCCACAGAGAAGTGAGCTGAGGCCAGGTCTGCAGGGGGGATCCACGAAGGCAGGGAGCTCCCAGACACCCACTTAGTCCATTCAAACAGCCCTGGCTCCACTCGCACCTTCAGCTTGCCTTCCTGCTGCATGCCTGCATATAGGACAGAGAGAGAGAGAGAGAGAGAGAGAGAGAGAGAGAGAGAGAGAGAGAGAGAGAGAGAGAGACACACACAGAGACAAAGACAGAGTCAGAGTCAGAGTCAGGGTCAGAGACAGAGAGAGAGAGAGATAAAGAGAGAGATGAATTAGGGCCAGTTGATAAAGTGACGTTATTTTTCCTTGTCCTAAGCTGCGTTTAAACGCAGGAGCTTGAGGCGACCGGCGTTGTCGGGGACGCAGCCGGAGACTCCTCTAGGGCTCACAGAGTCAAGACTCTTTTTTGCTTTTCGGTTTGGAGCTACCCAGCCCGTATTCTTTCTGTTAAACAAACGTGCCTGAAGGGCTTAGACGGACGCAGACGTTGGCTGATTGGGGGAAGATGGACATTTACGGCGCCGGGTTACCACAGTATGTTTGAACAGTATGTTTAAAACCACAAAAACCTTTGACGTAAACGTAAACCTTTGATAAATGTACTCGGAAAACAACTTCACTATTCTCTGAATACCCCGGGTTGCCAGATATGAAACAAATTGGCACACAAACACAGTGACACAGTTGAGCTTGAGTCTGGGGAGGAGGGCGGAGAGACAGGTCTCTCCATCACTGGGCATTGGGCTGCAGTAACTTTTTTAAAGGCAATGTTACACATCGTGCCTTAACATAACTCACATGGCCACTATGGCTGAAGGGTTTTGTAATGAGCAACTCTCACCTTTGAGGATGCTCTGTGCCGTCTGCACGCAGCGCAGTGAGGGAGAGCAGTACACAAAGTCAAGGACCGTGTTCCTCTCCAGCAGAGCTTCACCTGAACAGAGACACATTCAGTCTCACCTGCCACACTCTGCTGCTGACCACCGGTGAAACGGTCAAACCAAGCCAACACAAGTCAAATCCCATTATCACAAGATCAGAACGTTCTGTATGAATACAAACGTCGTACGATTTGGAGTCTACTGTAACGTTGTTACTTAACAGTGACAACCCTCACAGAGTAAGGGGCCTGTAGGCAGGGTCAGGACCCCCCACTAGCCTGTGGGGACCCTAACACAGTGAGGGGCCTGCATGCTGGGGCAGAGGACTCACCCACTAGCTGTGCCTGTGTGGACCCTAACACAGTGATGGGGGCGTCCATGTCATAGTCCCGCTGTCCCCCGCTCCACATCGGTAAGCTGGGAGGCATGTTGAGGTTCGAGCGCATGTATCGACCTGCAGCCAGACGTCAGAGTCATGAATGATGCCTTCCACAAGAGCATAGTCAAGAGTGTCATAAATATTTGGCCTGTTAAGCCCTTTGAGACTGTAATGGTGATTAAGGGCTACACAAATAAAATGTAATTGAATTGAATATAGATGCCGATTTTTTCATTGCATTATTCTGAGATAATGCTATTGGTTCATACTGACCTTTGCTATCGGAGCAGAGAGAGAGCCAGTGCTTCCCAAAGACCACATCCATCCTCTCTCCATGGCGACAGACAAAGAGTGTGCGTTTAGGCGTGCGCGTGTGACCGCTGCCCCCGGCCATTCTCAGCACCTACAGAGCAAAATTGAACCTCATTCAACTGCCTTTTTCTATTGCTCCCATTCTCATTACATTTCCAGCCTTTCACAAGGCATCACTCGAATGTTCAAACCAGGAATACAGTTCCTCTTCACTCTAATAGAGGGGTTCTCCTCCATCACGCTCACCTGCATCGGGTGGCAGATGAGGCTGAGGGAGGGCGTGTCCCCTGGACTGGTGTTGTCAGGGCGACGGCTGTCCAGCAGCCCATCAAACAAGCCCCGGTCCCGTTCCCTGCTGGTCCTATCAGAGCTGGGCTCACAGCTGAAGAACGAATGGGAACTAGGGAGGGCAAAACAAGCGGTAAATCCTGGGCAAACACACAAGCTTTGTCCTACATGCTCAAGAGAGTAGACACAGGTATGGCTGGTAGGGGGATAGTAGTATCTTAAAACTGGTTGTATAATCAATCTGTAGATACGTTCATCGGTTCGATCATCTTAGGAGGAAACCCATTCTTAATGGAGCCTACTTTTCAGTCACCATTTATTGTGGTGACTGACCCCCCCGCTCACCCATGGAACACCCAGGCGTCGGCCTCGTCGGCACGGCTGACGTAGTTCTCGGGCAGCAGGCCGGTCAACCCGGTGGCCAGGGAGCTGCCCTGCACCCAGCCCTCGCTGGCCCCGCCCTGCTCCAGGGGGGACATGAACACAAAGTCCCCCGGGACCAGCTCCAGCTCGTCCTCGTTCTGGGGCACGTAGGGGTACATGACCCGGAGGCTCTGCAGGGCAGGGACGCCACAGAGAATTAGATATAGAGTGGTAGACAGGACGGCAGCTTGAGCTACCATAAATATTTTTGTTGTTAGTGTAAACTAAAGGCAAAATACTATTGGCGAAACCAAAACACCAAGCTGGTTGTTTTCAGTGTCAATGTCACACAACTATCATGTGAGGTCATTCAGCCTCAGAGCGGATTATGCTTCCTATTTATGTCTGGTGTACCCCTACTGTCCACAAGCATCTCCATCCCACTGAAAATGGGAACCTTGAAACCTGGCCAGGTGGTTTTGGAGACAGGAAGGTCCTAGTGCCCGGAGGCAACCATAACCCAGAGCCTGAGGGGCTGTTGGGGAATCGTACTACACCCTTCGAAGGATTAGAATCAATATCTCATATGCTCTATGAATGAGATAAGCGTGGGAAAAACCCAGACTACTGCGAGACGCTCCTCAGAAAGGTCATGGATGTTCTGTGCCTCCAGTATGTGGTCATATGCAGGCCTAGGGCAAGAGCCAGGGCAGGGTCACCAATTGACAGAGCATCGATACGCTCCGCTCAGGGACAGATTACGCCCCGGGCATCAACAGTCTGTCGTCTTCAGGGCTTTAATAACAAGATATGAGAAAGGCACATGCATGGGAGGGCCTGATATAAAGTGGGAGAACGCTTGGTTAAGTTGCACTGATAGGTTGAGGATGATACGCAACATGATGGAGGCTGGCGGGTGGTGAAGCTATCGTTTGAAAAACAACCCTGGTTTGGAGCTCAAGGGAGAAAAAACATAAAAATTGTTTGCAGAATCAAAAAAAATGGCAACCGATATTCAAGTCATCCTCTCCTTGTGTTCACTTTGTTTTAAGTCTTGATGCCAAGTGAACCAATGCTAATATAAAAAGAGACGGCTGCCTCTATCTGACTGAAGCCACCGCTCCAAAAGGCCTTCCGTATAGGGGTTTAATGGAAGCCCAACCAGGCTTAAGATACACTCTGGGGGAACACTGGCATATGTTAAATATACTACAGTTTTATACTACAGTTTCTCATTGCGCGCGCTCAACCCCTAGTTGTAATTAAACCAATAGCTATAATGTGGAAACCCCAGTCGATAATGTAACAAATTTCTGAGCGCAAAATCGAATAACATTTTGCCTATAATGTTACAACATATAACATTTAGGTTCACCTATTATGTAATGAAGCAAGAATAATAATTTTCTTCTTAAGTTATGAAGCAAGCATAATCATTTTCTACTTATAATCCGTTTTCACACTTTTTTTTCAGTTCACCACGAATGACTCTTAAAGGCAGTGCCAACATTTAAATATATTTTAACCATTTAGAGAACAAAAGGCAACAGGCTGATTATCATTTAAGGGGCCACTCAATGACGCAGAAGCGTCATCAACACGCCCACTCAAGTGGTGGGAGAAATATAAACTTTCTACTCCTCATTCACATATAAGGTAATTGACATTTCCTACAGAGAAAATACTACCTCAGGGGTAGTATTATTCACGAGATTTTCAGGGTACAAATGTCAGGATATGTTGTTCGAACATACGGCCCATCAGGAGAATAGCAGGAGAATATCAGGACTTACACATGTCTGAAAGCAGTTAGTGTACGAGCATTTGATTACATTATAAAATTAGTCAATTTATGGGTTACAGGGGTAATTGTTCAATGGAAAGTTTAGTATACTATGCATGCAAATAAATTATTCAACAGCTTTTATTGTTATTCAGGGATCAAAGTGAAATGACATTTAAAAAATGCATGGCAACTACTATAGTTGAAAATAATAATAACAAACAGCTGAAAATTGTGTAGTGTCTTAGTGAAATTAACTAAGTGGAACAACAGCTACGGCAGCAACCTACCTGACTATAGTGAAATAAAGCACGGGCTTGTGTGGGGGAGGGGGAGAGGGAGAAAAAGGGGATGTGAGGGCAAGATTGCGGATTGTACATTGGCTGCCTGACGTGAGAGTTTAAGATGTTTATTTTATTTATTATTTATTTTACCAGAAGATACGTCATTGAGATTAGACATCTCTTCAAGTGACCTGGCCAAGACAGGCAACAGTAGCCTACAGTCACACAAAACATTAGAAAAATAAAACAACTAAAACAGTCGGCAGGGGGATATCAATATCGCAAGACATTTCGGGAGGCTCAAGGACGCGAGTAATATTACGTTTGTGAAACAAAGTGTAGTCATGTGGTGGACTCTATAGACAAAATTCACCACTGTGTTATTGACATGTTATCGTTGTGTTATAGGGACGCTGTCTCTTTAAGAGATTGTGTGTCTTTTTTGTTGATATGCCGGTGTAAGTACCATATTGGCTCGGCTACCAGATCGGCTCGGGGTCCGTCGTCTGCTGATTACGTTACACAATATCATTGGCTGTACGCTTGAATGGGCGTAGGCTACATTGTGATTGGCTGCTAAGGGACAGTTGCGATTGGCTGTTTTGTGCTGTAGCTCTGGCTGTCGTCATAGCAACCACAGCGAGCACATGTGTGAGCGCGAGTAGGTCTGTCTAGTTTCGGTTTGTGTTGCCAGATTGGGCATATGTCCCGTTTTTCCAGCCTAACGTGATTCAAAGTAGCCAAATCAGGCTGAAAATGTGCCCAATCTGGCAACACGGACGGCTTATCTTAACAGCCAAGATGATTCCGAGGGATGTTTTGTTTTTAGAAGAAAACTATCCATACAGATAGGTTGGGAATGGTCTATGTTCAAAATGAAAGATCATTACAGGCTCTTTAATTTAAGCCATAAAAGACCTTATTGCTGTAGATAGCGTATTGTGTGACGTAATCAGCAGACGACGGACCCCGAGCCGATCTGGTAGCCGAGCCAATATGGCACTTACACCGGTCAGCGCGCTGTTTGAATTTAACGTTTTTTATATGATAAAATGAACGACCTGCCGTTGCGTTGTCGACGTAAGAAATTGTCTCCTCACTTATTTTGTCGCAATTTTTACAGGCTGTAGACAGAACTTCTTACCTGGGAGAGTTTGTCTGAACGTACACGTGTGCGTGCGTGTGCGCATGTGTGTGCGTTGTGTGTGTGTGTATGCGGTGTCCTGCGCTGCCTGTCTTGAAATGTCTGCGTCAGTGCGCGCGTGTGTGTTGGTGCGTGTGTGTGTGTGCGTGTATGTGAGTGTGTGTATGTGGTGTGTATGTCTGTGTGTGCGTGTGTGCGGTGTATGTGTGCGTCCGCGCGTTCTGATATATATATATAAACATATATATATATATATAGTTTTAATATGTTTTATTAGTTAATTTATAATTTATGAGGTTATGAAGGGTGTAGAAATTGTAGAGGAAGACAAATGTGTTTCACCATATACTACTACTAAACCCAATTATATGTGTTTTACTATACACAACTACTGAGACCCAATAATAACCTCCACTATTTCTTCTAAGTATGGTAAAAATGCTCCTAAAGGTTTAAAGGGGTAGTTCGGAATTTTGGACATAGGGCCTGATTCCGAAGTGAGCATTGGTATTCTATATCACTGGAGACAGTTTTCAACACATTTCATTCAGTCCTTCTAGTTGCAGAGTTCGCTCGTGCTAGGCTAGCGCAAGTCAACGGGCAATGCTAGCCTGCTATTAAAAACAGTCTTACCCACTCCACAGTACACCCGAGGTAAATCAATTATAACGACAGACTATAAATCTAAATGTCTGTTTATAGAATAATGTTAGAAATAAAACCAACCTTGCATTGCATTGCATTTTGAGGGAATTGCGGGGTCTCAGCAGCAGTGTTTATATTCCTGTACGTAGGCTACGGCAGCGGCGGACTGATACCTAGGTTATCTGCCGCTGTCATTGCTACAAACGCAGAGTACAGTGAACGAAGTTAGCGATCAAACCAAGCCAACACAAGTCAAATCCCATTATCACAAGATCAGTTAGCGATGCATCTGCTTTTGAAGACGATTGTGAGGAATTTGTTGTATCCAACGAACCGTACAACGTGCCAGTGTTTTGATGTCAAAGCCAGCAGCAACAAGCCACAGTTGAGTCCTTTCTGGATCTCACACTGGAAATTGGTGGAAACTTTGTGGTGGCCATCTGTACCGTTTATTTCTACAATTTCTAAAAGCACACTGAACCATCATGTTGCCTAGTCGTTCAATTGCGCTTCTGCCCCACGCTTCTCTGTTTACGTTCTTCTGTCGTGATTCGGTTACAAACCTAACCAGCGCATAGTAGAATTCCGCTTCTGCTGAGAAAGTAGTCCCTCGATGATTCATGCGATGCAAGGTTAGTTTTATTTCTAACATTATTCTATCAACACAGACATTTAAATCTATAGTCTGGCGTTATAATTGATTTACCTCGGGTGTACTGTGGAGTGGGTAAGACTGTTTTTAATAGCAGGCTAGCATTGCCCGTTGACTTGCGCTAGCCTAGCACGAGCGAACTCTGCAACTAGAAGGACTGAATGAAATGTGTTGAAAACTGTCTCCAGTGATATAGAATACCAATGCTCACTTCGGAATCAGGCCCTATGTCCAAAATTCCGAACTACCCCTTTAAATGTGTGTATTATTACTCTGTTAAGGTCAGATACCTCGTGGTTGGCGAAACGAATGTCCCTGGAGAAGAGCACCGCTAGCCAATCACAGCCCAGCTTGACCTCGATGCCACGGGCCAGCTTCTCCAGGGTGGCCAGGTGCTGGCTGGGGAAGTGGTAGGCCAGCGTCACGTGGAGCTGCTTCCTGTGGGGCTCCACCTGCACCTCTACAGGAAGAGACACGTCAGTGCTACTGCCCCGAAGAAACCAGGAGGAGGGACGAGAGTCAGGGAGGAGCGTTTGTGTATTAGTAGTCAGGCCGGTTCATGGTCTCCTCAATGAGCTCCAGGAGCCCGGCAGCGGAGGAAGGGTTGGTGGCAGTGGTGTCATTGGTCAGTGGTTCATGGTCTCTGAGCTCCAGGAGCCCGGCAGCGGAGGAAGGGTTGGTGGCAGTGGTGTCATTGGTCAGTGGTTCATGGTGAATGGTTTGTCACTATGGGGGACAGTGCCCTGTTTGAAACTGCCACAGCGTTTCTCATGTGAGCATTGTCAAAATAAGTTTTGATAAGCCTAGGTTGGGGTACATTTAAGTTTATTAACCCTAACCTGCTTTGTCTATAGTAAATATATATCACTTTAAGGTAAAAACCTGTCTATAGTTAGTATATATCACTGTAAGGTGTTACCTGTCTATAGTTAGTATCTCTATAAGGTGTTACCTGTCTATAGTTAGTATATATCTCTACAGAGGTGGACCGTTAATATGGTGAATGTAAAGGCTTGTTTTGCGATGCGGATTTTAAAACTTGAAGTCGGAGTTCCCCCCAGACCGTTTAGCCAAAGTATACTACTCCGACTCCGTAACCACGGAGACCCCTCGAGCATTCGCAGTTCTCCGTCGGGAAGTTGGATACACAATGCAATTCGTCACCCGATCGATCTTATATGTTGACTAACCATGTAAGCAGTGTTGTATATAAACTTCCAAAGCTTTTCAAATCTTATTTGGTGTTTTATTGGTCCTTAATGTGCAAAGTAAACAATGTACAAAGTAAATAAGGTGCAATGGCAAACCGGAGAAGTGATTCCGGAAATGATTTTGTTAGAGGACCAATCACAGCCCTTGCTGTCTCCGTTGCGTCAACGGATAGTTAAAAATATTTGAATGCGCACGTAAGCTACGGAGAGGGTCTACGAGACTCCGACAGGCTCTCCGCCTACGTAGAGGGCTCTCTGTCTCTACGTACATCACTTTAACATGCACACGCATTTGAAAAGGCACCATCCAGGTGTTATTATCACCGTTGCTTTGAAAAAATAACGAGCTGTGCAAACCCAGTTCACGACTCTATTTCAACAACCCCTGTCTGGGAATTCAGAAATGCGCCATAACCAAGTTTATTGGTGTTTTCATTGCTGCTGATCTACGGCCATTCTCTGTTGTTGACAAACAAGTAACTATGAACCGTACCGTCCTGTAACGTACCGTGGCTTCAAACCTGAGGTACGTACCGAACCGTGACTTTTGTGTACCGTTACATCCCTAATAGTTAGTAAATATCACTATAAGGTGTTACCGGTCTATGGTTAGTATATATCACAATGAGGTGTAACCTGTCTCACTATAAGGTTTAACCGGTCTTTAGTTAGCATACATCACTATAAGGTATTACCTGTCTCTAGTTAGTATACATCACTACAAGGTGTTACCTGTCTATAGTTAGTACACATCACTATAAGGTGTTACCTATATTTAGTTAGTTACCTGCTTTGCGGGCCGCCTCGGTGGCGAAGTCGGCAGCGAACAGCTTGAGCACGTCGGCCACCTGCTCCTCTACGAAAAGGCCGATGAAGTTGGAGGAGGTGTAGAGGTCCAGGGGCAGCGGGCTGGGGAAGCGGCCCCTCCACTGGGCCACGGTGCCCTGGAGGGCCCCGCACAGGGCCTCCACGTTCTGGTCAGCACACTGAGGGGGGGGCAGTCAAAATACCGTCCATGTTAAATCAATGGTAGCAGTAGGACTGTACCCTACTCACTAGACCACTAGGGGGTGGCAGTAGGACTGTACCCTACTCACTAGACCACTAGGGGGTGGCAGTAGGACTGTATCCTACTCACTAGACCACTAGGGGGTGGCAGTAGGACTGTACCCTACTCACTAGACCACTAGGGGCTGGCAGTAGGCCTGTACGCTACTCACTAAACCACTAGGGGCTGGCAGTAGGACTGTACCCTACTCACTTGACCACTAGGGGGTGGCAGTAGGACTGTACCCTACTCACTAGAGCACTAGGGGGTGGCAATAGGCCTGTTTCCTCCACACTAGACCACTAGGGGGTAGCAGTAGGCCTGTATCCTCCACCCTAGACCACTAGGGGGTAGCAGTAGGCCTGTATCCTCCACCCTAGACCCCTAGGAGGCAGCAGGTTCATTCCAGAGGAACTCAATACACAGAGCTAGGTGTGCTGAATCCTCCAGAGAGACTCCCCCAGAGAGACTCCACCAGAGAGACTCCTCCAGAGAGATTCCTCCAGAGAGTCTCCTCCTCCTCCAGAGAGGCTCCTCCTCCTCCAGAGGCTCACCATGAAGAACTGGCATAGGGTGATGTGGGGGAAGATGTTGTGGGCCTTGTTCTTGCCACAGTTGACGCGGCTCTGTTGCCAGAAGTGGGAGAGCTGGTTCTGCAGCGGTCCGCTGGGCCGCAGGTAGAGCACATACTCCCTGGGTAGGGGGTCGTCCAGGAACGGGTCGTCCACGTGGGAAAACAGCCTGTACAGTCACAGCAGGCCGACACATTACAACACATGTGGAAACTACGACACCATTACATCAACAAGATATCATGACGTTGTCGACTTCTGACTCCTAATGTTGGGGAACCCTCTTCGGACCGACTGATTGTCTGTTGGTGAACCCTCTTCTAACCGACTGACTGCCTGTTGGTGAACCCTCTTCTAACCGACTGACTGTCTGTTGGTGAATCCTCTGACCGACTACTATAACAATAATAATGTTGAATAAGTATGATGGCTAATTGTCATTTACACAACAGGAAGTTTGATAAGACTACATGGTGAGACTGTTCTGTTACAATTTTACAGATTGTGTGATACAACTTCTGTACAGCAGAGGGCAGTACAGACACATTTACGGTGTGACTGTTGACCCTTGTATGATGCATGTACTGTGTGTTTGATGGCTTGAACATACCAGTCGCAGGCTGCTTGTACGTTTCGGCCTCCAGTAGAAACCAAAGCTTTCAGACTGTGAGAGAGAGGGAGAGAGAGAGTTGATTAATTGAAAATCATCTTGATGGTCAAAAAGAGGAAATTCCAAGGTGCAAGGTGTCTTGAAATGAGATTGAGAGATGTTGAATGAAAGCAACATGTTTTACAGAACTAAAAGTAGCACAGAAAAGGATCTATTAACATTTCAGAACCACAGGAAGTGTTTCTGAGTTCATGCTTTGTAACACATTTCACTTCTTCTTACAGACTAAAACAACAGTGAGCAATACAAGACGAAGTAGGCTTTTATAGACACAGGAAGTCTGCCAAGTTTTTCTATTGTCCACCTAATAAACGGGAACATCAACATTCATATTTAGTGATACAGCAGACCTAGTATACAGGCCCCTGCTTTTCACCGATACAAACTAATAAATATGATGAGGAGGCCATAAACACACTGATATATATATCAGATGAGGAGGCCATATACACACTGATATATAGATTTATATATACATGTATATATATATATATATATATATATATATATATATATATATATATATATATATGATGAGGATGCCCCTATACATATATATATATATTAGTGCTGTCAGTTAAACGCGTTATTAACGGCGTTAACGCAAACCAATTTTAACGGCGTTAATTTTTTATCGTGCGGTTAACGCAATTAATTTTATTTAAAAATAAATAAAATCTTCTTTGCCTCAAAACAAAGAAGCAGTAGCCTGACTGCTATGTTCAAGGCAGTATGTTTGTATGTTCAGCGTATAATTGCACAATAGGCTTTTTTTTGTCTCGTCCTGTTTTGATCAGTAAATGCCAATGTTGTTATCAATAAAAAACATTTGCACAAGGCAAGCCGATGCAATTCTCCATGTTGAAAAGAGCATTAACATGAGAAAAATTTATCTGACAAAGAAATCAAGGGATATTTAGCATAGATTTTTTTTTGCGATTAATGGTGAGTTAACTATGACATTAATGCGATTAATCACGATTAAATATTTTAATCGCTTGACAGCACTAATATATATATATATATATATATATATATATATATATTAGTGCTGTCAGTTAAACGCGTTATTAACGGCGTTAACGCAAACCAATTTTAACAGCGTACATTTTTTTATCACGCAATTAACGCAATTCTTCTTCTTTTTTTTTCTTTGGCTCAAAACAAAGAAGCAGTAGCCTGACTGCTATGTTCAACGCGGTATGTTTGTATGTTCATCGTTTAATTGCACGATAGGCTTTTTTTTTGTATCGTCCAATGTTTTTTTGTATGCCAATGTTGTTATCAATTAAAAAAACATTTGCACAAGGCAAGCCGATTCACTTCTCCATGTTGATAAGAGCATTAAAATGTATATATCAGGTGAGGAGGGGCCAATTGGGGGTTTCAATTATTTACAGCTCCTAGTTATTCTGCTTCTTTCATTTTCTCTACCGAGCATTTACTTGACAGGGTACAATGCAATGGGAGAAAAAGAAAAGCAGAAAAACGAGGAGCTGTAAATAATTGAAACCCTAGCAGCCCCCTCCTCCCCTTCAGTAACTGCAGCAGATCTTAGCGTGCAGATGTGGAAGAGCCAACATGTGACGGGGAGGACGGGAGAGCCTTGTCCAGGACAGGGCTGTACGGCTGCTAGAAGGAAGGCTTCGTTCATGTCTGTGGTGGTTTCCCCCTGCTGCTGTTTCACTTTGCCTGTTTATCTCATTGCTTCCTGTTGACCTAGCGCTTTATTTAGCTGAAACAGCATTACGCACATGCGCCCAGATGTCCAACGTTCTGATTGAGTCTTTTTACTGTAGCCATTTGTCCTGTTTGATAGAGGTCAGTGTCACTCCCTGGCCTAGCGCAGAATACTTCTTATGTTTCTCTCATCTCTCCCCACTGTTCCCCTACTGAGACCTTGCCCTTTCCAGGTGGAGGCCGGTGGAGGAGCTTTAAGCCTGTAGCTGTGACGATAGACAGAAACAGACATGGCCTGACCTGCCTTTGAGCAAGGTCCTTGCACCGCTCCTGATGATGAAAGGCTTTTGCTGTAACGACTGATTTTGGCCAAGCCATGAATATGATTAGCATTGATTCCTGATTGCGGTTCTCCAGGGAGGGGGGTGAAGTTGCACATGTGAGATGATGATTCTATCCCATGGCAACAACCATAACAAGAGCATAATAATAACAAACAAATAAAGCGATAGAAAGGGCCTGATTGATATTTCTTCTGTGTGGGGGGGAGGGAGGGAATGATGGGAGGGAATGATCTCACCAACAATCACCTGCCCTCCATGATTATCCTCACTCAATGAAGGGTTGGGGTTAGTGTTGAGGTGAGTAAGGACACATCCACTTTAAAAAAGCAAGACTCTGACGCACACACTACTCCAGCCTGAGCCTCCTGGAAACGCCGAGGCCTGCCCTGTCAGCAGCGCCCCGTATTGGGTCAGTCAGTCCTGACGCAGCTTCCCTGCTCTGTCATGGCCCTATGAAGTATGCCCACCGTACGCATCGTGCACCTGAAAGGTCAATGGATGTGTTATAAAAGGTGTGTAGTATAGACAGAGATTATTTTTTCAAAACGGTGCTGAATTGCTCGTCTTCAGTGAGATTGTTTTAGTGTGAATAAAGCATCAACCCAAAAATCACTTATTTCAGTTCAAACCCGTTCTGTTTGGATGACAAACGTTTCTATGTTATTTTTACGTATGAATCTGTTTCACAGGGAAATTTATATGTGGAATACGAGGGCAGGGTTCCTTTAGCTCAAACACTTTTCTGGAGGGATAGTTCTGGTCTGCGTAACTTTACTGGAAGGAAATGAAGAATGTTTTGGCAGATCTCCTTGCTCCTTGAATCTGGTGGCTGAAAGGTTCCTGCTCCAACAGGGCTTAGTAATCCTACAACTATTCACTATTTCAGTAATTACTAATTTAGTAGACATTTCTATCCAACAAACAACAGACAGTGACTCATTTCTAGATGTTATAGATACTCATAGATAGGTGGGAGACTGCGGTCGTTGGGGTTTGACCCCAGAACCTTTCAATCGGGAGTGATCCACGCAAATGATGGACGACAATCCTGATTCCTGCCCCCACCAAAAGTAGCCAATGAATAACAATCACTTACGACCCCATCATACACCTCACAAACTTAGAAGATGCATTGGATAGCTCATGGCCGTCTCTGTGTTATATGATGCATTGGATAGTGCATGGCTGTCTCTGTGTTAGATTATGCCTTCCCCTGCAGACTGAACTTCTCATAAGGGTTATGTGTCACCAGGATGTGCTGCCCCACTTAAAGGTGAATAATGCTTCAAAAGGGCTTTGCTTCTCTCTGCACACTCTGTCTGTCTCTCTGTGGTGGCTTTGTGGTCACTGGGTGTGTGTGTAGGCGTGAGCTGCCAGAATCACACACACACACACACACACACACACACACACACACACACACACTTACACACTTGTTGAAGGCTTGTTGGCTCAGAAGAACGATGAGTGAGGGACATCAGTGTGGTAAGCTCTAATGTGCAGGCGTGTTCTTAAAGCATTTGGGGTGGCAGAAACAGGTGCAGGGTATTTCCTCAGAGCAGTCTGTAATGTGCCTATGGAATTCATGTGGTGTGTGGGCTATTAGCAGATTCATATCAGCATCAGCATGCCACATCCAGGGTGCAGGAGTGCAGATGCGTGTGTGTGTGTGTGTGTGATGCTGGCAGCTGCACGCCCACACACACACCAGGTGACCACAAAGCCACCACAGAGAGTCAGAGAGTGCGCAGAGAGGTGCAAAGCCCCTTTGAAGCATTATGCACCTCTTAGGCAGCACATCGTGGTGAAACATAACCCTTATGAGGAGTTCAGCGACGTGTGTGTGAGGAGAATGTGACTTCTTGTTTCCTTTCCTCCAGTAAATAACGGAGATAGTGACTAGCATGTTGTATGTAAATAATGGAGAGAGATAGTCCATGGTGACCAAATGGTTTTCTTACTAACGAAGAACTGCTTATCCCAAACACTGAATAAGTAAACATTAGAATTAGCATAAGGAATAAGGCATTAGGAGTGTTTCTGAGCAGAACATATCTGTTCTTCATCGGAAAAAAGCAAATGGTACTGGTCCATCGCGATGACTTGAAAGTGGTTCGTGAGGAGACCCCCCCAGCCCCCGTCTGTGTGCAGCTTTTTAAATCGTATGAATCAAAGTGTTGCGTACCTCATAGGGTTACCTCATGAGACAGACATCTGCAGCCATTTACCTGTGGGACAAGCAGCTAACAAGATGAGCCGCTGTGAGGCTGAATCACAATGTCTGTCCACCTTCTTGCTCACCACTTTTCCACAGAAGTGGATTCTTGCTACTCAGAGTTGCATACTCCTTGAACCAAAATAGCGGAGAGCATAAAAAAATGTGTGAGTCAGTGTAGTGTATGGAAATGATCATCAGAAACCGATGTGACATGAAGGCCTTTACGAAAGGTCAAGAAAGAAGAAGAATGAGTCTGTTTATTACACAGGTGCTGATGTCTGACACTGGGCTCACAGCACTTCTTCAAACCATGGCCTGATCTGTCCACCATGGCTGTCAAAGTGCTCAACACGCGTTCAGAACACCAAGGATATTCAAATGAGCAGAAATTGACAGAAAAATCTTAAAACTAGAACCTGTTGCCATTCTGACTGTTGCTAGCCTCTGACCAACTTTGAAGCGTAACAGATGTGGGGATGTTCTGAGCCACTCCCTGTTTTACTCCAGGTTTACCCCCAGCCACCACTGAAGCAACAAGTGCAAAAATGTGTTGTTGACCGTTGCGTCGCCAACGGAAGCACTCGTCGGGAAATATCCTCAGATCCTCCAGCAGCGGATCAGCTGACCCCAGACACACAACCCCCCCCCCCACAGCCCCTAGGCCTCATGCATCCTCCTACATCCTGTTTACCAACCTGACCACACACTGCGAACGCTCACTCACACACATAAGGGAAGCCCTAAACAGCCCTCCAACACACACATTGGTCGTCTTTTTATGGTGCGCTGCAACAAACACGCTGATCGTCTGTTTATGGTGCGCTGCAACAAACACGCTGGTCGTCTGTTTATGGAGCGCTGCAACAAACACGCTGATCGTCTGTTTATGGTGAGCTGAAACACGGCTCCATTCTCACCTAATGGGATAACTCGTCCCAGACTAACACAACGCTGCGTATAGATTACATTAAAAAACTAGTGTCGGAAGTAAACATGGATGTAGTGAAGATACCAGTGGGCCAGGCTGTCTTCATCAGACAGCCTTCATCAGACAGCCTTCATCAGACAGTCTTCATCAGACAGCCTCAATCAGACACAGCCGTCAGCAGACAGCCTTCATCAGACAGTCTTCATCACTGTCTTCATCAAACAGCCTCCATCAGACAGCCTAAATCAGACACTGCGCTTATCAGACAGTCTTCATCAGACACACAACCCCGGCCTGCCACTGTCCCACCTGGCTCTATGAACCTTGTATCTACCTTAATAATTCTTGCAGCTTTTAGGGTATATCTTTGTTTAATGCACTAACTTAATGTGCTTACAAAAGAGACTGCTTATAATGTAGAGCTAAAGCTGGCCGTAGGTCGCTAAATAAAATGATGAACAGCTAAAGCTGGTTGGAGATTCATGTGGTGTTTGTGTTGACGTTGGTGTTTGTTGCCTTTCATAACCTCTTCTCTTCCCAAACAAACAACCCAGTGTTCCTCCCGTCCTCTTGCTCGCTCGTTAGCCCTAATTGATGGACGGCAGACAAAAGCAACAGATACCAGATGACTGTTCAGTGTTCCCTCACACACTGATCCCCTCCAACCAAGCAGAAACCAGCACAAACACAGACATTGCGACAGACAGACAGACAGGCCTACAGAGGCAGGCATACAGACAGAAAGACATACAGGCATAAAGACAGATAGAGATTTTAAATACAACACAAATATCTGTGATGAGTAAAGTCTTTCCTTGTTTTGTAAAAGGGCCATTAGTATTTCATGTTGGATGACATCGTCAGATGTAGATTGTTTACTGCTGATATTGCTATTTGTGTCTTTATGTATGTTGTCTGGCCAAAATCATCAAAACATAAAGTTGTTTTAACAGCAATAATAAGTCAAGCAATAATACATTAAAGGACATTAATGTATTAATTCCTCACTATATTTCATACAGGAATAATTAATTTACATAGGAATTGCTGTATTGTAGACTACTTAGTCAGATGGAAAATGATCATCTATAAATGAATCCTACTTTAAGAAGTTGTTGATTAAGTAGGTTGTTTGAAATCTAGGACATGATATTACAAATGTTCCACTTCACCTCCACGTCCAGATTAGCTCTTATTTCCCAAAGGAGCAGAGCAAGAAATGATCTGATGAAGTCATGGCTTGCATCAGTAAAACATACAGAGGCAGTAATGTGGCGTGTCTGCTCAATGGTTATTAAGGACAAAAATCAGGAATATTTAGTTCAACGTCACTATGGGTTACATAACTCAGCTGTAAACTCTTTCATCCACCCAAATATTTCAGATCTTCGGATTAGGAATTCCTCACGTGTGTTCAGTGTGTAGCAGGGTACAATGTCAGAGCAGATAATTAAGAAGCTACAGAAATGGGTCAGCTTTGGTGATTAGTTTAGAAATAGTTCAGCTGATATGTCCCTTGCTAGGGTGAAATCAACCACATCTTTCCTCTAGAAGTCCCGTCAACGGGGGCAGAAATGCTTGCGTTGGGCGGATGGAGTTGGCCATTGGTCCAAGGCAGTGGTTCCCTGCAGTGTCCCAGAGCAGAGTGTGTGTGAGACAGAAGCTACAAGGACACTGGCTCTTGGATCCAGTTCAGTCCCGCATCCTGGCAAACATACTATAAGCCCAGATGGCTTATGTACCGCACACACGCATCCAAGTACGCTCACCAACACGCATAGAAACACAGGATCCTCAAGTACATATCCAACAAAACAACATACAAACAATTACGCAAAGGAACCTCTGCTAAACACTCCACACGCACATACTTACACACAAAATGTCATCCACAGGCACGCACACCCACCCACCCACCCACACACACACACACACCCCACACACACACACCCACACACACACACACACACACACACACACACACACACACACACACACACACACACACACACACACACACACACACACACACACACACACACACACACACACACACACACACACACACACACACACCATTAAATTGGGAGTGAGATTAAGACCCAGATATAATCCACTTTGCTTCCTGATCCTTTCAATCCAATACCATCCTCACTAAATAAACCCTGTGTGCCCACACAGGACTGATCTGGGCTACCTACATGCATGCATTTTTGGCATTGAACCCTGGGTTCTGGGTTGTAATTATATACAACCCAGAAGGCCCCAAACCCTTTTCTGACAGTGATGTGAAAACTGATCATGAATATAAAAAGAGCTATTTGTGAAGAAGGTTAATGATGCATAGGAGCCAGTTATAAATTGTACGAGGAATAATTGATAACTCTCTACTAGGTTTGTAGAAGACGGTACAAACCGGCTACAGTGACCACAAGCGGCCACTCCATTCAAAGGAGACTCCAACCCACGGGGATGGCGTCGCCCTCCAATGAAGGTGGCCCCCGTAGCCAGACAGGGGGGGCCTCTGGTGAAGGAGGGCCCCACGGACGCACCTCTAGTTTCAGGAAGACTAGGAACTAGGAACATTTTGCAACCTTGGAATTGTGTGTGGGCGCACACGTGAGCCTGTGTGTAGAGTGAAGAGGAGGAGGATGACAGGCTGGACTCCTGGCCAGTCTAATGCAGCACGATACCCATGAGGTGAGAGGGCGGGGCTCTGAGCACTGAAGGGCCCCAAGATCCACATTTAAAACACGCTCCGGACAAGGACACAGCCTGGAGACTACTCAGTAATTCATCCGTTACTACAAAACCCCCACGTGTGTGCGTGTGTGTGTATGTGTGCGTGTATGTGTGCATGTATGTGTGTATGTATGTATGTATGTGTGTGTGCGTGTGCGCACCGCGCACGCTTTGGTAATAAAAAAAACATCAAAATAGAAGAGCTTCAAGAAGAAAAGAAAAGCCTCTCTTCGTTTCTCTACATGGAACATCTCCTTCTTCATCTCGATGAGATAAGGTTTTTTCTCCTTAACCATCAAACCAAAGAGTGTCCAGAGATGTTTGAATCAAACCCGTTTTGGTCGTCCTATAGTGAGACTGAACAGTGAGTTAACACCCAAGACAATCAGGCTAACACTGAAGATTGGAGCTGGGGGAGCATGGCTCTGCTTCTCTCTCTCTCGTAGTTTCTATCCCAACGAGCCGCTATTCTCCCACAACAAGAGGAGCAGTAGACGGGAGGAGGAGGTCAGGGTGTCTGGGCTGCTGAAGGCTATCTGACACAAGGAGGCTGGGTTTACAGTGGGAGCTCAGCACAACAACATCATGCCAGTCATAGCTCCCATAAAAACCACCGCTGGATGGAGAGGCCAACATGTGCATCTAGAGATCAACGCAATCGTGTCGATCGTTAATAACATTATGAATAAAGATAGAGGGTTACTAACATTATGAATAGAGATATAGGGTAACTAACATTATGAATAGAGATAGAGGGTTACTAACATTATGAATAGAGATATAGGGTAACTAAAATTATGAATAAAGATAGAGGGTTACTAACATTATGAATAGAGATATAGAGTAACTAACATTATGAATAGAGATAGAGGGTTACTAACATTATGAATAGAGATATAGGGTAACTAACATTATGAATAGAGATAAAGGGTTACTAACATTATGAATAGAGATATAGAGTAACTAACATTATGAATAAAGATAGAGAGTTACTAACATTATGAATAGAGATATAGAGTAATTAACATTATGAATAGAGATAGAGGGTTAATATAACAGTATGAATAGAGATAGAGGGTTACTAACATTATGAATAGAGATATAGGGTTACTAACATTATGAATAGAGATATAGGGTAACTAACATTATGAAAAGAGATATGGGTTTACCAACATTATGAATAGAGATATAGGGTTACTAACATTATGAATGGAGATATAGGGTAACTAACATTATGAATAGAGATATGGGGTTACCAACATTATGAATAGAGTGATAGAAAGATACTCACATTATGAATAGATAAAGTGTTGCCAACATTATGAATAGAGAGAGATAGAGAGATACTCACATTATGAATAGATAAAGTGTTGCCAACATTATGAATTGAGAGATACTCACATTATGAATAGAAATAGGGGGTTGCTACTATTATTATGTATAGAGATAGAGTGTTACTAATATTAACTACATTGTATAAGATGGTCTGAGGCATGTTGTTGTTAAAGGGTCCCACTCCATAAAGTAAGACAGTATGACTCCAATGTGGGAAGAGCATCAGTTTGGATCATGAAATGTCCTCCATGATGAACATCTACATACACAGGCGGCTCAGACATGGTCATGGTGTGACTTTAAATTAGAACGTACAGGCTACTTATAGCGGCAGGCGGGAGCCTACTTCAACAAACCACAGCATTTTGCTTCAGGCAAAAAGAAGAACCTTTGCGTTTTTCTACAAGTCAGATGAAGCGATGGAGATGAACGACAGACAGACAGAAGCGGTGGAGATGAACGCCAGACAGAAGCGTCGGAGATGAACGACGGACTGACAGAAGCGGTGGAGTTGAGCGACAGACAGAAGCGGTGGAGATGAACGACAGACAGACAGAAGCGTTGGAGATGAACGTCAGACAGAAGCGTCGGAGATGAACGACGGACTGACAGAAGCGGTGGAGTTGAGCGACAGACAGAAGCGGTGGAGATGAACAAGCGGTGGAGATGAACGATAGATAGAGCGATGAGCGAAAGAAGCGGTGGAGATGAGCGACAGACAGAAGCGGTGGCGATGAGCGACTCACAGACAAAAGCGGTGGAGATGAGCGACAGACGGAAGCGGTGGCGATGAGCGACAGACAGAAGCGGTGGCGATGAGCGACAGACAGAAGCGATGGAGATGAGCGACAGAGTGGAAGCGGTGGAGATGAGCGCTTGAAGGTTCAAGCGCGACACGCCAGGGACAGTAGATAGGAGCGCCCCAATGGACTTCATCTCATTCATCTCATCTCATCCAAGTTCCACTGCCTTTTGCTTGAATAAATATGACTTCAATGGACCAAATTACTTGGAGAATAATATAAAACATATCGCCAGGCCAACTCACGCCCTTGGTCGGGGGAAGCCCATGGATAAAAGGACGTCCAGACTGGATCCACACTTCACGGTGCCAGGACGGGTTTGCCGGAGTCTCCGCGGGAGGATTTTGGAGTACAGGTCCTCTCGAGCGGCCATGATGCTCCGCTCCACGGGACTCCGCTGTGCGTCCAGATAACAGTGGGCGCGCAGCTGAGGCTGCTCAGTACTAGGAGGGCAGCGGTGCACGAGCCAATGTGGGCCCTTGGAAAACGCCCCCTTGTGGGAAGCGTCTAATGACAGGCCTACTAGGCATGGCCACGCCCCTTTCACAGGCTGGAACCTTCTATATATGTCCATGGCTCGAACGCGGTGATAAGATGCATCGTGCGCATGCAGCGATAATAGGCGACACTTAATTTTAATATTTAAAGTTACAATCGTATTTTATCAATATTGAACTTTTTAACATATTTGATATGTTAATCAGAAGGAACCAATACAACGTAAATCCCTTTCTTTATTTTGAATGTAGGTGTAATGGCACATTATCAATATTATATAAAAAAAACACAACACTCATTAGAAGTCCCTTTAATTTCTTTACAAATGGGATACAATTATGTGGTGAAATTACAAATAACATTTGCTAAAATGCAATAGTTGTAGGCTATGATAAGACATTTGTGAAGATAAACAATTAAAATAAATAAGTTATGTGTTGTGAAGTCTGTCCTGTCACGGGACACGGGGGAGGTCATGGTGGCTGACAGATGGATTGTGTGGCACTATGACACAGAATACGAACCCTGCCTCCTGAAAAGCTTGCCTCATCTCCACCTAGTGGAAAAAGCATGGAAAAGCAACAGGCCGTTAATGACTGGACTGAAGTACAATTTTATGAATGGCTGTGACACCTGAATAAAAAAAATACACCTGGTTGTCTTTGTACCCGAATAGGGCAAACTTTTGTACTACTAGCTATGTGACATATTGAAGAGCTGAAATGGACAGAGAATATCTGTTCTTATCTAGAGCCAGAATATCCTTTCACAGACTGCGTACCCCAACCAGGATGAATATAGATGACCAAAATACATTTCATTTGAAATAGAAATTTGTGATGTACTTCAAAGCTACATTTGTACTGGACAAAGTGCCAAAGCTAAGGTCTTTTCTAGGTAGTGTACAATTTATTATCAATATCCTACTCTGCTATCAGAGAACTAATTGAAATACCCCAAAAGGGCCTTTCTTCCAGACGAGATGACCATGCCTAAATTGTAATGAATGAATATCTCCCCTCAAAGTGTTACATGAAGAAAATGATGTTCACTCTAGACGATGAACCTCTTCTAGAGTATCAGGCTGTGGAGGTCCCTTCCCTGTTGTAGAGAATGAGCTGGTTCAGTGAGTCTTACCATTCTCTGCTGGTCCACACTCAGGCCCAGCACTGCTCCGCCGCTGCCCGGCAGCTTGGCCGCAGCGCCAAACTGGGTGACGGCAGATACCAGTACGTTACTATGGGAATGCACCCTGATAACATCCTCCTCAGTATCATCACATTTGGTATTGTATTCTAATGTACATCGTAGAGGTTGTACTGAGATGGTTAGGATAGCATAGATGGTAGATGGAGAGTAGAAACGTGTTATCCCATGATGTCGTGGTTGGATGCCTTTATATTGTTTCATAGGCACACTTTATTTCTAAACACACAGTGCTCAAACTAATAGCGGTAAATACAATCATTGGCAGTAACTAATTCAGATTGCACTTCGATGTAAATTAATTGAAACATTTCTCGAGGAATCTCGAAAAGGGGAAGCTGTACCTGTTTGGCTAGCTGCACCATCCTCAGGTTTCCTGGACCCAGACACTCATCGGTATAGACAGACCTGCGTGGAGAAGTGGGCCATTATATTGGTATGATCCACCAGCAGAACCAGTTCAGGCCCTGTTTACACTTATGTTTTGAGTCTCACTTTAAAGTGCGATTTGAAAAACGGTTGTGAGATTGCAAAGAGAGATGGTGCTCCATTCTAACTGGGCGGGAACGGTTGACCAGAGATGTAGACGACCGTGGTGAGGGCCTACTCCGGTGGTGATGTACCTTACACTCAATGTCAATTTTACAAGGGATAGGTTCTCGTCTAGACAAGTGGTCAAGTAACGTGCGTAGCTACTATGGCTCCTGGTCGCTAATCGATATAATGCAAGGGGGGTGTCATATCTCACGTCTCTAAATGCTCTCCGACTGGGCGCTGCTTGGGGTTATTTGGACCACTTATGTTAAAGCCTGGGCCATGTGGCATTACGGCGACATAGGCAGAAATAAAACTTGATAAAATGGTTGTAGAATCCATATTATACACTTATGTAAACAGGGCCATGGTAAAGCAGTCATCAGCCACTTGGAGGAAGAGTTCACCTGCGGAGCTCAAAGTTGCGGTCCATCAGCTGAGCCAACAGGGGCCAGTCCTTCCCCTCCAGAGCGGCCCTGTGGGGAGAGTAGGGGGGAGAGTTGGCCTCTACTATGAGGTCAAGGGGATGATGATACGATGGCTAGGAGCATTCAACACGGTACTATAAAGAGGGAACTGACAAACAATTTGGAACAAACCTGGCTTCATCGGTGAGCTGAGCGAAAGACCTCATGGCCTCCACCACCAGAGGCTCCCCTGCATCCAAAACAAATGGGTTTTTTTAAACTACGGTCACAAGACCCAACCTGTACGGTTGGGGCAAAATGATCATCCTGGCAAATCTAAATTCACCGTTTCCTTGTTTCAAGTAGTAACGACATGCTGTCCCATGATATGAGGCTAAAAGCAGTCCTAGTAGATAAAGACCTGCTTTCCCATGAGGGGACACATGATGGAGGGGGGGAGGGGCTCCTACCGCTGAGCCAGCGCTGCCGCACGTTGCTGTGGATGCGTCCCGAGTCACTGGGGTCGCTCAGGTAGGCCAGCCAGAACGTGGGAAGATCGCTCATGTCCATGGGGATGTATTCTCCTGCACACACACACACACACACACACACACACACACACACACACACACACACACACACACACACACACACACACACACACACACACACACACACACACACACACACACACACACACACACACACACATTGGCCTGTGCACTTGAGAAGAATGTTTCAGGCGGGATGAAGCCAGACAGTCCATACATACCATAGCCTCGTTCCTCCATGAGTTGCTTGCTGAAGTCCATGTAGACCAAGCCTTCATACACCTAGGAGGACGTGTGCCGGATGGGTGAGACTCAACGTGAGTGTGCTCTGATTCCTATGTTACCCTGTCCTACAGCTGCCCAGTTATTCTTGCTCTAAACCAGGGTGTGCAACACTGTTTTTATTCACTGTCTTTCTAATGGTCAACTAGTGCTGGCCAAGTTTTTGTTCACTAATACCTACGAATTTAAAGATCCCATCTTCAGTTCCATGATTGGTCGAAAAATATGAATCGAAAGAAAGTGGAACACCCCGTTGACAAAGATCTGAGCTCGTCTCAAATCCGACTTTAGATATTAATCTGAAATCTGATTGGTCCGACCTTAGATATTAATCTGGAGTCTAATTGGTCAGACCTTAGACATTAATCGGGAGTATGATTGGTCCGACCTTAGATACAAATCTGGAGTCTGATTGGTCAGACCCTAGATATTAATCTGGAGTCTGATTGGTCAGACTTTAGATATTAATCTGGAGTCTGATTGGTCCGATTTTAGATATTAATCTGGAGTCTCATTGGTCAGACCATAGATATTAATCTGAGGTCTGATTGGTCAGACTTTAGATATTAATCTGGAGACTGATTGGTCAGATTTTAGATATTTATCTGGAGACTGATTGGTCAGATTTTAGATATTTATCTGGAGTCTCATTGGTCAGACCGTAGATATTAATCTGAGGTCTGATTGGTCAGACTTTAGATATTAATCTGGAGACTGATTGGTCAGATTTTAGATATTTATCTGGAGACTGATTGGTCAGATTTTAGATATTTATCTGGAGTCTCATTGGTCAGACCGTAGATATTAATCTGAGGTCTGATTGGTCAGACTGGGGGCATGAGGACAGTCCTACGTGGTACAGACCTGCACCACGCGGTCCTGGAGGCCGGCCGTGATGGAGAGCTCGTCTGTCTCCACGTTGAGGATGAAGTTGGCTCTGACGGGCTTGGGGAGGTCCTGCAGGTCCAGATCAGAAGAAGAAGGCAAGGTTTCCAAAGGCTCTCTCTTCCATGTATTTAGAGCAAAGTTAGTCAGTCGAAAACAGAAGGCTTGGTTGCCATTTAAAGTTTTTCTTACACCCTCTGTGATGTTGTAGAATTTCATAAGACACTTCAGGGTTGCTGAGACGATTGCACTGCACAGTAATGAAACAAAACAAAAAATGACATTTGAGACATTGACCAATCCAATCTCTAGATCTTCCATGGTTTGACCAACGTAGCGTCTTACCTACTGCCGGCGAGGCCCTTTGGGATAAGAGAAAGAGTAACAGAGATGTAAACCTTGACATCTGATGAATACAATGCTGTACTAGTAAACCATTAGTTGAAATGAAAAGAATAATAGGTCCTCACCACTTGTCGAGGAATGTTTGTGTCATATTTCAGTGTGAAGTTCTGCTTTGTCAAAGCAATACTACCAGGGAACCAAAGAACAAATGTTAATGATGGGAACACAATCATTAATTATTGAACAGAGGGTTTAAAATTGGATAATTAAGTAGCATGGTCCAAACATTTCTTATGGCTGAACGTTGGATGTGGAAGGCCGTTCCTCACCCATCGTTGGAGCAGAACTGATAAAACTTCTTGCAGGTGGCCTGCAGCAGACGCAGCCCACCTAGGTATCTAGGAGATGAAGCGTGTGCAGGTTAGTGGGACCTGCTGCCGGACCAACACCATCGGTGGGGTGTTTAGGACGCACACCAGAAGAAAAGCAAGAAACACACATAATGTAATATTTGTATCTAGTCTTACTTTTCTCCTCCCGTTTGGTGTGCAGATAAAGTGTATTATCTAAGATTTAGATGAGGACATTGTAACTTGTGTGAACAATGTGGCATCCTGTACAGTGTTTAGTACAAACCCTTCCTTTCTGCTGATGCAGAACAGATCTTGCAGGCTTCCAAACTCTGTCGGGTCATTAAGAGGATGAGGGAGCAGAACCTACAAAACAGACCTACCATTAGCCAGCGCCTTCGGAATAATGTCTGTCAGTCAGTCAGTCAGTCAGTCAGTCAGTCAGTCAGTCAGTCAGTCTGACTGTCAGTCTGACTGTCTGACTGTCTGACTGTCTGTCTGTCTGCCTGCCTGTGGTTCTAGGTGCCGGCTACTGGTTTTATTTTTGATAGTCAGGACCATGTTCAAAAGCTGGCAGTGATGACCCTCTGGAAGATGGGTAGGTCAAAGTCGAGCAGAGCAGGTAGCTAACTACTACCCAGTTGAATTAATCATTGGTAGTCGCTCTATATGTAAGAGGCCCTGCTTTGTGTACCTGTGATACGTGTTTATTTTTAAGTAACCTTCAGTGCTTCTAACTTGTGAACTGCTACCAAGTTATTATTTTTGTATTACAGTTTTTCTCAGTCGCTTTGGTACATTTCTCAGATCAGAATGGAAATTTGCAAAACAGTAAGTGCATTTCTCAAAAAAAATCTTACAAATAGCAAAACACCATGGATTTCATGCAAAAGCAAGTCTCTTGCTCAAAATCCTTAGTTTGTTTCTCAAAAGTAAATATCTGTGTCAATGAACATGTCAGTGCCATCAAAATGACAAGTCCTTTTGTCATTGTGTACGGATAAGACAGTCAAATTGCTTAGTCATGTTGTCAATATAACAGTGTACTCTGGAGGGATGTTCTGATGTAAACCATGGCTAAAGTTTTGAGGACAATTATTGTAAATTGTAAGTATGTGGGAGATTGATTGCAAGAGACTGGACAAGATTCACATTTACGCTTTGACTGTTTGTACTGTAATTTGTTGACAGACCATGTCATTGCTAGAAATGTGAACATAGGAAAATCTCCTTAGGGTAAACTGTACATGCATTGCTGAAGGAATTACAGTGCAGTCATCCTACACCTCCTGACGTTCCTGTCTGTTGGGCCACAAATTCTCAGACAATGTAACATTGTGTTGTGCTCCAGCTATATATAAACTTGCCAGTTCACGGTTCAGGAGATGCACCTTTGAGCTATTCCAGTAAACTGGTTGATCGTTGGTTGATCTAACAATTCACACATTTCCCTTCTTTAGAGAAAGTCAAGATTCACCTGTCAGATTTAGAAAAAAAGTCAATGGAAATGTACAGAAATATGCTTGACATATTATGACAACTTGTTCATCCATTTTGCATGTAAAGACTTATGCATGTAAAGACCCATTACAATACATTTTGATCAACATGACATAAGCAATTGATAATGTAGGAAAGAGCAGAGAATTGTACATAATCATTTGCATGAATGTACCAAAGCATTTGCAACTTGTTCAATGAAATCAGAAACTGCTTTTTTGATGTGCACAAACGACACAATGATGTGAAGATTGAACAGGTAGTTTTGAGAATTTCAATTCTGATCTGAGAAATGTACCAAAGCGACTGAGAAAAACTGTAATGTGTTATTAAAATGTGTGTGTGTGTGTGTGCGTGTCTCTGTCTGTCTGTTTGTGCACGTGTGCGCATGTTTGTGCACGTGTGCGCATGTTTGTGCTTGTGTGCGTGCGTGCGTGCGTGCGTGCGTGCGTTGTATACCAGAGTCTCGCTCTCCACCAGAGTAACCTCAGCCCAGAAGTTGGAGATGCTCATGGCAATTGTTTTCCCATTGAAACCATCAGAGGGGTTGCCCATAAGGCCCACCCTGTCCAGAAGAACAGAAAATAATCCATACCTTATCAACAACTAATAAAAAGAAGATGTTCTCTTTCTACAATATGATTTTTGATTGACTGACTCTTGTTTCAAATCTATATCTTAATTCATACATCAAATACTTGTTCTTTGCTCTATCCCCAGACACCATCGGGGGCCCATCAAGACACTAATATATTTTTACCTTGCATATGATCTGCGTATGATGGGTCTAGCCGGCTGGTCCACTTGCTTGGCTGAGTAATGTGTGAGCCACTTGGTATAGTCTGAGAGTCCCTAAGACACCAGGAGGACAGACCATAGAATAAAAAGACATGAGGAAACATGGATACATCCAGAATGGAACATATTTGAACAATATCAACAAGTTCTTCTGATGTATAATAATAATAAATAAATGGGAAGGGACTGACCACTTGTCCAATGAGCTGGAAGCCAGTGGGGAGCTTCATCCCAAAAACAGGGAGCTGCTTCTCGTTGATAAGCCACTCCTGCAGAGGCACGCATCAAGTCAGTAAACACCCATCTGAAATTGGCTTTCCTATGAAGTATAGCAGCCAACGAGGTATGATTATCAATCTAAAATAAGCTGTTCTACCAGGTTATCAATACAAAGTAATGAAATACAAACAGTCCTGAAATGTGGGAAACAAACTGTAAACTTTTGCACCAAAAGATAAAAAACAGAATAGGTGATCATACAAACCCAGAAATGTCCAAAGCTCCGGTCTTGGGCTTGTGGGTTCAGACTGAGGAACTCAGAGAGGTAGCACAAAGAGCTCCCCTGGAGGCAGTAGAAGACCACGCTGGCTAGTTCGGAGTCCGTGAGCTCTTCTTCTGGCTTCTCCAGGAACCGGTTTATCCTTACAGACACACAATAACCATCATTCCACTTTCATGAGGGCCACTTCCCAATGTGCTTCTTGGTGGGAAACACAGCTTTCACAATTAAAATAATAGAGATACGTGTACAAGACAAAAAAAAACTTTAATTGAAATATGAATGGTTTTTAATTCCGTCACATGCTCCCATCAGAAACAGAAAGTACATCATTGAAGGAGTGCTTTGGGACATCGAGTTGGGGGTGTCCAAGCAGACCCCCGTCTGAGTTATGGGTACGGTGCTCACCTGTGAGTGTCCGGGCACACCTCCACGATGCCCCTTGAGCTGGCCTTCTCTCCCTCCTCCAACTCATAGTATATGGCCAGCTCTCCAGGCTACAAACACCCACACCCAAACACACACAAATTATAATTTGTTTATCAAAATCACCCTAATCTCTGTTTTGCAGTAAGTACAATAAATGTGTAAAGTCTACCTTGGACCTGAAGAAGCGGATAACTTGAGCAATATCAAAGTTCTGATCTGCACAGAGCATGTCTCCAGCAATCTGCGCACAGAAAACACAACTTCATCGAGGGATCATATATTGTGTTGTTATGAAACGCTTAATGAACCCAGTGGCAATCCTAATAATAAATATTATATAATCAGACCATTTAAGGTCTGCATTCGTGGAATATAGAACTTGTTCAGATGAAAAATGTGCCTGCAGAATGAGGGATGGTGAAAAAGAGAGAGAGAGAGGCCGCCTCCGTACCACCATGATGTCGTCCTGCAGCCTGCGACTGCGTATGGCGAGCTGCAGGTCAGCCACGGCGCCCAGCCGGTCGTCCAGCGTCGTGCTGCCGTCGTTGATCACGTTCTCCACTGGGAAGTCGTTGGCTGTGGCCCAGCGCTCAAAGTGCTTATACCTTCATCATACAAACACCAGCCTCTCAGGTAAGGATCAGTGCAGCAGTGATACAAGGGAACCAAACTAATTATTTGCACTCACTTGTCCGCATTGGTGACCAGATAGACTTCAGTGAACAGTTGCCGTCTAGAAGAATGGAGGACAGATCAGTTGTCTCAGAGCTCTTCCCGAAGGTTCCAGAGATGGTGCATGTGTTCTGTGGCTAACTGATAGTTTAACTCACGTGTTGACGGTCTCCCACCAAAAGTCCAAGACCTTCTTTCCTCCTATCCCAGGGAGCAGGGCCTTTGGGACCCCGGCCAGGTGCCCATACAGCCCCGTGGCGTCATACTGATCCGGGCAGGCAGGTTAATGATTAACTGGGATGTCATAACAAGGGCATTACATTGCAAAGGCTCTTCGTCGAAATCCATTGAAATTTGATCACTTTCTAATATCTATAACTATCACAAATAACCTATTTGTTAATACATTGCATGGATGCCATCGTTGTATATAAGGGGGTGCATTTCGTACACTTTCACATTATTGTCTAAAGTCAGTCTATAAAGTTGTATTGGCTGAGCCTTTGTGCCAGGCTCTTCACTTGTATGTAAACCTCCGTTATGCACTGAACGTTAAGTTTGAATGGTATATTGGGATACCAGATGGTCTAACTGCCATATAGCTAATCTTCAGTGCACAAACATACTTTGTACTTTATACCCATTCACATTATTCGCATTTTGCAATAGCTGAAGTCACTTCTACATTCATTTACCTTTATTTGTGTCTCTAAAAGGGTGCCATGCCCAGCCACTAGAAGTATACAAATCATCGGCGAAGCTTGCTTGTCTGTCAGATCGAGATGAAGCTCAGTTGAGGTTCTGTTGACGGAGGTAAGATCCTTCAGGTCTTAAAGGGGAAGTACCGGATGTGAAGAAAGCTGGTTGGCATCGTCTTAAAGGGGGAGTACCGGTGTTGCACCGAATTCTGCGACCCACCCAAAAGTCTGACCCCAGGGGGCGCTGTTGCACATTTTCTGCAGCATGCACGTTTGCATTATAACAAACCTAATGGAGCGTCCTGAGAAGTCGCGACTCTCTTTCAATGGTCCATTTGAGTGGACTGAGCAGTCGCGACTCTCAATAGTCCATTGGAGCGGACGGAGATGTCGCGTCTCTCTGTAGGTGGCGACGTAGTAAAAGCTGCTTGACGTTTTGAACTACACACTTTTAACGTGACGCAGCTACGCCACCTACAGAGTTTGTTATGTACGATCATTCAAAAACACCATGTTATCTCGATTTTTGATCGAGGGAACCGGATCCGCGGAGGCGGGACTAATGCCGCGTTTCCACTGCAGGGTGCGGTACGGTTCGGTTCGCAAAGGTGCGGTACGGATTGCGTTTCCACCGCCAAAAGTGGGCGTGACCCGGACTGAGCCATACTCGTTTTGCCCTCGTCTTCAGTACTCCGCCGTTGTGGTACTGAACGCTGACACCTGAAAGGGTGCCGGAAAATTCGAGCTACACACCCCCTCCGTTGATTGGTCGACAGAATCGTCACTTCCGGGCGACGTGGGGATAAAAACAAACAAACAGTAGCCTCGAGGTATTATTCTTTACAATGTGTCGCGTAAAACGCTTGCTTGGGCGAACAAGGAGGTGGAGACGTTCCTCTGCATTCTTGGGGAGGAAGACGTGCAGAGGTAGCTCTTGGTTTAATGTGTCGCGTTCAACTTTTCCATTGTTTTTATTGAGCAGGCTACACTGTGTCGCGCTGCTATGATGTCACAATGTTTACGTAGCTGCCGCGGCGATCGAACAGTGTAGCCTGCTCAATGTAGCCTCCATCAAGCTCGCTCTGCACGTCTTCCTCCCCAAGAATGCAGAGGAACGTCTCCACCTCCTTATTTGCCCGAGCAAGCGTTTTACGCGACATGTTCATTGTAAAGAATAATACCTCGAGGCTACTGTTTGTCTGCTTTTATCCCTACGTCGCCCGGAAGTGACGATTCTGTTGACCAATCAATTTTCCGGCACCCTTTCAGGAGTACTGAAGACGAGGGCAAAACGAGTACCGCTCAGTCCGGGTCACGCCCACTTTTGGCGGTGGAAACACAATCCGTACCGCACCTTTGCGAACCGAACCGTACCGCACCCTGCAGTGGAAACGCGCCATAAATGGCTCTGCCCACTCCTACGACACTAGGACGGTTTTGCCTTTAAAACTTTAGAAGCCTTCGAAGGGGAGAGGATTTTTCCTAGGATGAAGTTACAATTTACGCCTCGAAAAAGGTGGTTAGTAAAGTTTGGATATTAGCAGGTTAGAGATGGTTTAGTTTAGTTGTTAGGTTAGAGATTATTGAATTCAGGAATAAATTGAGATTAATTTATCTCCATGAGTGTCCAATACAAAGCTACAATTCTATAATAAATATTTACGAAATTAAGTGTCGGTGCATGGGAAAATCTTTCCATGTATACCTGTGTTTCTGTTCAGTATTTTCATGAATTCTCAAGTTATTACTGTGTGCATCACATTTGAGAATGAGAACCAATTGGAATAAGAATCCCTTGATAGCAAATTATTCATTCTCTTGATCCCAATGGTACATTCACAATATAGACATAGCAGGGCAAAAACTGCTAAACTGACATACAATTTCAATGTGTTAATATGAAACGGTTTCCAATGAGATGTCGTAGTTTACACAAAACTGTATGTTATTCATTTTTATTTGTATAAAGACATACATAGGCGTCCTACAATGCAATGCTTACAAACACCATTTCATTCAGTTAGTTACATTGTTGCAATGCAATTAATCTAGTCTCCAGCTGGGCTTGGTGATACAAAAGAAGCCAGGTAACTCTTACTTGGATGACATAATTTATCAGTGTCAAACTGAAAATAATAGAAAAAAGGAATTAACCCACAGAGAATAAAACCTTCTGGAGAATTGAGATACAACAAAGACATTTTTTGTACATGAAAATTGTTCATATAAGAGCTTATTAAATGTTGACAAAACCATCGTAGCATATCTGTTGTGGTAGGCATTTAAAAGGCTACAAGATAAACATTTATTATCCATTTTAAAGTGTTTATAATGTGTAGTAGATCCTTTGATTTCATATTTAATGCATAAAAATGTAATTGGGGGTGCATTTCCGTATTTAAAAACTATCCTAGTTTTCGTTCCTTACCCTTTCATGCACACTTGGTCTGTCAAGGTAAATAAACGCATTTTAATATTGATTTGGCCCAAACAGTCCAATATGCCACCACAGCTGTTGGCCCGACAGCTTCACTGGGGGTCAGTGTTGGATGCTCCCACAATGCCGTGCTGCCTCAGAAGGTTCCTCAGGTTCTGGTTCTTGGCCTTCCAGTCCTCCACCTGAAAACAAGCAACAATGCAGAGCATGAACATTACTACTTTACTAGGGTTTACCATCTCTCAAAGCGTGACATAGCTGGCCTGTACCTCCTGCCGTAGGAGCTGGTTGTCCATCTTGAGCCGGTCCAGAGTGCTTATGTCTTCTCTGAGCTTGTCATTGCTCTGTCCTAGCTCCTTGATGTAATCACAGGCTTTGGACAATATTCCCCCTTTACTCTGCAACACAGTACGAGATATCTCCTTATTTAGGCAACCATGATTTTGAGTTCCAAAAGAAGAAAGTGTAAACGTTGGCTAGTGCCCCACCACATGCTTGTGATTGTGGGTCGCTGGATGTTTAGCCCAACATGCAGAGTGAAATATTGGTGATAACTTACGCTCACCTGGCCCGTCTTGGTGTAGTCCACAGTGCAGTCTGGGATGGTCTTTGACAGCTGCACGATCCAGTTATTAATTTTGTCTCTTCGCCTGCGCTCAACTGTAAGGAAGACCACAAAAAGGAGTTATCATGGCCACCATCTACCTGAATATGTACCTAGCCAGAACTGTGGAGGCTCAAGTCTGGAGGAGCAGAGCCTCACCTTCATTGTGCTGTGCGCGTCTTTTTTCATCCCTGGACGCCCGGGGAGCCTCCTGTTTTCTGCAGAACGACAGATATCAGCTCATCAACGTCTCTCACATTCAAAGGTCCACCTATATATAGGCTTATTTGAATTTTGTTAAAGGGTAATTTTTACGCAATGTACGGCTGTGTGCGTGGTGCTAGCGTCCTCTGATTGGCTCCAGTCAAAACCTCCTGGGGTGACATCATCACGTACAGCTGTCCTGTGAACAGTGCACAGGAGGACATGTGTGGAAGATACACGACTGAAGGAATACCTATTCCGTATCGACCGTGCGTTAGATGACAAACGGCTGAGTGAAACAAGGCTCTCTAGCTGGAACGTACACCCAGCTGCTGCTGTTAACGACCACCCCTTTAATCACCTGCAGGTGTGGTCTGACCCAGCAACGTGTCCGACGATTGTACAGTGGTAACCATGGTGCCCGTTGTGGCATCAGCAATGGTGGCAGGATAGTAAGTGTACTGTGTCTCTGTACCGTCTCCTTCAACCCCTTCAGATTGAGAGAACACAGCCTGAAAAGAAAGAGACTTATTTATTAAACCATACAGACATGTTCAGCTGATTACAACATGGTCACCTCTCCATCCTAGTGCTTGCCAAATAATTTGACATTATTGTTTTATTAACATTCACATATTACAGCTAATGACTTCTATATTGTCTATCTATATTCAGAATAGATTGTCTATCGGCTGTATACAGTCTATCCAAATATGTTGCTATTGTCCAGTAAAGATCTATTGATCCACTGTCCTGAGCAACAATGAAGACCGTCCGCCCTCTCTGCGGACCACTTGGTGTGCATGCCGCTGTGTACAGGCCCACGTGGGCGGCCTTTACTTGGTGGTGTCTGTTCAACGTTTGGGAAAGTATGAACTAAACGCAGCTGCAAACAATTATGAAAGTGAATGTTAATTTATAAATATATTATTAGGCCCCGGGAGGGCACTAGCTAGCTTACCATGATATATTGTCTGCAAACACTAAGAGACATCACTTCATTATTAATCGCAGAAGACCAGTGCAATTGCATTTCCATCCGGACATGTTTGTAAGTCAGTGACTCACAAACATACAAACTTATAAACGTATGTCTTGGAATTTAAGCAAAAATAGAGAGACACTCAAATGCAGCGTCTGCTCACTGTATAAATGTAGGTCATTGCATTTGAGCGATGGTAAACCCCTGGGTTCCCTCCGTCCTACCTGTGTGACGGACGGCGTGGCCGCAGGAAAGCCAGTGACCAGGTTGACAGCAGCCCCCCCGTCCGCTTGAGCCTCCAGCTGGCCATCTGACACTTGGATCACTCGGTAGGTCACCTAGGAATCCACGACGACAACAACAACAGTTAGACTGATGGTATACCAGACAGGGTCGTCCTAGTAACCTGGAAGCTGGCCGGCTGTTCTCAGCTGAGGCCTGTTATCCTTTCGACCAGATCAAACCGTGTGTTTGGCCCAGACAGGAGGTCAGCCTATTGCCATGACAAAGCACTGGTCTTCATACGTAGTGGTGTGCCCAAGGCGCTATATCAGAATAGTCTAACACCCCCGGCGCACTTATACCCCGCAGGCTGCCTGAAATCAGTCAAGAATACCATTTAAATGATTACGGGAGTATCTGGAATCTGTAAATATATGGTTTCAGTAAAAGAGGGGGTTTGTAGGAAATGTCCACCAGAAGGACCCTTGCATGGTCGACTCCAGTGGTGCCGGAGGAACCGATAGATGGCAAGCGATTCACATATGCAAGAACACTTGATAATTTAGTCATGTCAAAAGTTTGATGCCTTTCGATCATTATTATGGTGTGCTGTATCAAAGTATTTTTTATTGTATTTAATCTTCCCTCAAATCATTTAATGTGGCATGCTAAATTATTTTCTTTCTTTAACATAAAGGAGAACCATTCTAATTACCTGTCCTCCTGCCCCCTCCGTCTTGAATAGATACTTGATTGGCTGATCGGAGAACGTGGTCGCAGATTGAATAGTGGCGATGGCCGTGTGGTCCTCTGCGGTGGCTGCTGACCCTGACCCACAGAGCGGAGCATCAATAATCCATCAGCATCACACACAGCCAATCAGCATCACATACCGTCCACCATCACACACAGCCAATCAGCATCACACAGAGTCTACTCAGCATCACACAAAGACGAATGAGCGTCACACAGTCCATCAGCATCACACACAGTCCAATCATCACACACTGACCATCATCGCACACTGTCCATCATCACAAACTGTCTCATTAGCATCACACAGTCACATTAGCATCACATACAGTCCCATCATCACACACTTTACCATTAGCATCACAAACAATCCCAGCACCACACACAGTCCATCAGCATCACACGCAGTCCCATAAGCATCACACACAGTCCCAGCCACACACATTGTCCCATTAGCATCATACTGTACCATTAGCATCAGACAGTCCCAGCATCACACACAGACCCAAAAGCATCACACACAGTCCGATCATCAAACACGTCCCATCAGCAGGGAAGTGAACAACATGTTGTGTACATTGGTTTTACCCTCGTCGTTGACGGAAACACTGCCGTCTGGGTCAGGGCTTTTCTGTTGGCTGCAAGCAAACAAAATTACTACAATTGTGCCTACAACTCTATAGTCCAACAAGTGATTAACTGTGAATGGTTTTGGGTTATACTGTAATCAATATTTAATATACGTACCTTTTCATGTCTGCAGTCTTAATAGAGGAGACCACCTTTACTCACTCGAGCGACTGACTGAAAGTTCATTAAGTTGGAAAAGAAAAAGGATGAGGCTTTGGATGAACTTGTAGCCGGTAAGGCGGAGGTAAATGGGTAGTGTTGGTCCTCATGTGAGGACCATCTCCGGTGCATTCAGGAGCATGTCGATGCAAGGCTATTGCTACGGGATCCGATGCTACTCGGCCCAGCGGTTCCTGCAGATGTTCAACAAAGCTATTTTCTTTAGATTAGCTTTACAATGGGTTGGGTTCGGGGTCCAGTCAAAATATATCCATTAAAATAGTTATCGATTTATAGAATATAATCAAAATAAGGAAATTATTGTGAAAAGAGAGTAGAGTGAACAAAGATGTACTCACGGCGCAGTGGTCCCTCCCCCGGTATTTGTCAACAGACCAAAGAACCGCGCATGCGCGGTCGAGCTAACACGGAAGAGCAGAGGTCCTCAGATCCTGGGTCAGTCTTTAGGAAACATGACGTCCATCAGAGCTCTGGGAAGCTGGGTCAGTCTTTATGAAACATGACGTCCACCAGAGCTCCCGGATCCTGGTTCAGTCTTTTTGAAAAGATGACGTCCACTAGAGCTCTCGGATCCTGGGTCAGTTTTTATGAAAAATGACGTTCACCAGATCTCAACCTGCAGCCCCATTTTTACAGTATTAAATTAACTGTTTATTAAAAGGGTCATTTTGAATATAAAACCATTGGCATTTTGAAGGAAGATAACGTGAACGTTATAGCTATCTAGGCCCACTGTAGCACACACAAATAAATAAATAAAATGAAGGAAAATAAAATGGTTATTGTTATTTATCACTAATAAAACTTTGGTTACAGGGTAACAGAAGCGTTTAATTGTGGAAATATATATTTTCTCCACTAGCCTGGGATGAGAACAGGGTGAAGGAAGAAATCACCAACAAGAGCATGAGGTCGTAGGACTTAACCACTGAGTTAAACGGTCTGCTTATCTGAGGACACTATGTCTCAACACTGCAAACTGTTGTTGGAGCCTTTTAGTTCTTTTAGTTATTTTATCTCAATCCAGTTGCATAGTATGGCAATAGGTACACAAACATTGCAAACTTGTCAGTTATGTAAAGTGTGCTAGTTTAGGAACATTTGCAGAGGTATAAACATGGTCATTATGAACTGGGCACAAAGTCTATGCACCTATGTATATGGCACTTGATCTTTGGGGTTGCAAGGGGCCTTTGGCTTTTGTTGTCTGTGCATTGCAGCTCCAATGCATTGCTCAAACTTATCTCAATTAAGTCTGCCAAGATGGGGCCTTGATAGACCCCAGCAACAGTCCATCTTTACCAGGAGGGCCCCTAGCAACAGTCCATCTTTACCAGGAGGGCCCCTAGCTACAGTCTGTCTTTACCAAGAGGGCCCCTAGCTACAGTCTGTCTTTACCAGGAGGGCCCCTAGCTACAGTCTGTCTTTACCAGGAGGGCCCCTAGCTACAGTCTGTCTTTACCAGGAGGGCCCCTAGCTACAGTCCATCTTTACCAGGAGGGCCCCTAGCTACAGTCTGTCTTTACCAGGAGGGCCCATAGCTACAGTCTGTCTTTACCAGGAGGGCCCCTGGCTACAGTCTGTCTTTACCAGGAGGGCCCCTAGCTACAGTCTGTCTTTACCAGGAGGGCCCCTAGCTACAGTCTGTCTTTACCAGGAGGGCCCCTGGCTACAGTCTGTCTTTACCAGGAGGGCCCCTGGCTACAGTCTGTCTTTACCAGGAGGGCCCCTAGCTACAGTTGGTCTTTACCAGGAGGGCCCTTAGTGAGGGTCAGTGTTTTATCCGGTAATATTCCTTTAACTACAGTTACAAGTGTCAATCCAACCATTCACATTCATGCAAGAAACGATGGACTCACGTGTTGTTATTTAATAACAAGACAAACTCAGTTTTACGTAACCAACACTTTTTTTATTCCAAATCCACCCGGATATCTTCCACACAACTCTACCCTGATATGTTTTAATATTAGCTGTGTTCGAAATCGTTCCCTATCACGGATATAGTGCACTATATAGGGTGCTCGCCATTTTGTAGTGGTGTTCGAATTCTCAGTGGTAAATTGCATTCACTATATAGTGGATTTAAAATACCCAAAATGTTAGTGCACATAGTTCCGATAGTTCCCTACATGTTACTCCCGTATACCACAATGCAATGCGGTCGTGTTTTTCCGGAGGAGAAGAAGAAGCTGAATAACCGCGGAAAAGTATACATTTAATGATGGAGTCTCCGGCTTTCGTTTAGAAATGACAACAATTTATTTGGGATTTAAAATAGAAAATGTTACATTCAAAATGAATTAAAAAGAAAACTTGATCAAGGAAATGTAACACTCAACATCAATACAACCTCCAGCTTTCCTCATGAGTGCCTTTGTTTACATGATGTCGGCGCTTCTGTCTGCGTCACACAAATACCCGGCGCATTTACTGACGCAAATTACGTTTAGAAAGGTTCAGCGTAGTGTCCGAATTCTCGTTTGTTCGCTCCCTATATAGTGCACTATATCATGAACACTATATAGGGAATAGTAGGTGAGTAAATCGGGAACGATTTCGAACACAGCTGTTTGTTACGCGGTAGAGGTGCCGTAAAGTGATAGCCATGACACATGCGCAGTACGGATCTGGTAGTGACCTTCTTATGATGGTTGATGCTGGATCTCACATAGTGAAAGCCAGGAGTTTGTTTCATATTTCGGCTATTACGACGTCTTTCGGGCGAAGTATACAATTATAATGGCTGGCAGTAGGCTCGAGAAGTTTGGAACAGTATTCACACGGTAGGACTTATAAGATTTATTTGGTTGAAACATGATTTTGCAATGACATATTTGTCTGGTAGTCTGTTCGGTTTCTGTATTCATTGAATACTCCGATCGTAAAACGGACTCATAATTATTAAATTATTATGGCTTAAGTTGAATGGCTCTGTACTTTCTGTTTTTAGAATACTAACGTTAGAAGCGCCGTGTCCAACACTGTCACTCTATATCACGTGGTGAAATAGTATAATGTTGGCGAATATTAAGCTGTTTTATTTTGTGGTTATAGTTCAACATTTGAATTGTATAATAGTCGTAATTTTAAACTTGATTGTATTCGTTACCGCTAATTTATAGCCGGAACACGGGGGCCGCCATGTTTGTTGATTTTATGTCTTTCCACTTCCTTTATGCCCACGGAGGTAAACGTGGTCACTTTTTGGAGTGTTTATATCAGTATTTCTTTACTTTTCTCAATCCATCCTAGGAACAGTTTGAACTTAAAATAGATATGGAAAACATTTCAGAAAACTATTATTCCATATTTAAATATGGGATAATTTAATATTTGATTATTGTTTTTACACTTCATTCTTTACCATTTTACTCACTTTACTCTATATTGCTGTTGATAACATGTGTTTTCCGATTTAGAGTTCGAGATCTGATGCGCTCTGGGGTCATCCAAGACACACCCACCTGGTATGAGGTATTCAAGGCTTTCCCACCCAAGAAAGACCCCGTCTATGTGAAGCCACAGTATGGCTTTTACAAGAAAGATGAATTTGTGGCCGATATATTTTATGAGGAGGACAAGATAAGAGCGTAAGTAGAATTGTATTTATTGCATAGAAACATCATGTCTTTTTGTTTACTTCTTCAGTTTGTTTTAATTGTGAATTATCATTTAAAGGAAATTCTACGAAATGTATGGGACTGGGCCCAGACTTCTTGACCTCTCCAAATCAAATTATACCTCAGCATGTCAAAGGTGTGTAAGAATTTATTAGAAACCCTACCTAACCCTACCTTATATCTTTAAACATATATAGGAATAAAGGCAAAAATATAATAAATGTAGGCCTTTTGCCAAAAATGTAGGTCTATGGTATTGCTATGGATTTAAGACCATATAGTCCAAAAGTCACCTGGTACATGTGTGCCTAGTTTGCAGCTTCCACCACCTCCGGCACCAAATCAGTTTGAGTGTTTTGGCGTTTGGTCAAGTTATAGTCATTGCAATGAATGGTGCATGTGTACAAAGTTTCATGATTATTGGATTTTACTACTGGTAATGGCAGCCTGTTGAAATGTTGAATTTCCAGGCCTTATTATAGCGCCAACTATGGGTAATTCTGGCCAATCCTTTTGATTCACTTACTTATTTCACAAGTTCTACAACCTTGCCAAATTTTTAACCGTTTGAGACAAAATAGTTACGAATACAATAGAGTTCCTAAGTTTTTCATAGCACCCCTAATAGTTATTTCCATTAATTTGGTGGGCCTATGACTGATTTACTACCAATTAAAAATGAAGTTACTAAGTTATTGGCAAAAGTAGGTAATGACCATTATATAGATGTGATCAGGCTGCTTACCGTATGCCTTCCCATAGATTAATAAACATGCTGATTATTGGTGACAAATTATAGTTATTCTTGCAGCTTCACACTCAAAAGTATTAATGTTGTTAATTGGTACTTTGTTTTTCAATCCAAAGGTTTTTGGAAACGTATTCAAGGCTTGAAAGTCTTGGAGAGCTAGACATGTCTGCTCTGTTCGAAGAGACTGGCAAGATACTGCTGGCAGAGGGCCTTGTGCTAAGGAGAAAAGGAGCACCTGTGGTGAGGTTTTGAATTGATAATGCGTCTGCAACTCACATCGCTAGTTACGATTCCTCCCACAATACCATGGTTGGCGCATCAGGCTTGTGTATATATTTGACTACAGTTCGGTACAAAAAATAGGGACCATGATTCCATCTTGTATTTTTACTTTTTATGATAAAAGCAGTGCCTCATGTTCCCCATGGTAAACCTTCATATGTTTGAGGCATGAAGTAGCAGCATTAGCATAACATGCTTCCAGGTTTATTATGATTATATATTACCAAAAAACACATTTTGAGCTATATTTAGTCATCATTCTTTGCATTAATATAATTGAGCCATTACAAATTTCCAACTGATATGAATTCTCCTTCTCATTTCCCTTTTCATCTCTTGTTAATGTTTCTACCCTGCAGTTGTCCTCTGAGTACAGAGATCCCGTGCTGGAGTTAAAGTTGACAGACATGCTGGCAGAACAGCAGTCGGGCAGTGCAGCTGAGAAACAGTAATCGAAGGAACCCATACATGGACATCTCCATTCATTGTTATTCTTTTTTTTATTACTGATAATTGTGATCCAAGTATTATGATGAATGCTAGATGAAGATGGGCACTGTTTAAACTCATTTGTGGTTTTCAATGTACAGAATTTCAACAAAATTTGAGCACCAAGTGGCCAGGCAAGACATTATCTCAATATCGCTATCTTACAATGTCTGTTTTAAGGACATGTATACAAATAAAGCATTTTTTATGGACATTATTGCAGTTGACTAAGCATTTCAATGGATACTTAAATTGTGAGCAGTACTTATACAAGACCTTATCCATGTTTAAGTGATTTTATGCGTTCTCCAAAACGAATGTTTTATTGAATCTATCAATGCATTCTAGAATCATTGGTTTCTACTTAAATGTAGATTGTCAAATATATATGATCTGAATATAACAGCCAGCCAAGGATAGCTCCTACAGCATGGTTCATTAAGAGGCAAAAAAACACAGGGAGCTATCGCTCTTCTCCATACGATACTGCAACCATGCCCATTTAATCCTGTACAAATATCTGATGAGCGAAATAAAGGCCTAGCTGTTATAACCAGAACTGTCTTAGTAAACAAAATCTTCAAACTGATGGATGAACATTTGCTAATTTGTGGATATTTTCAGTTTGGATTTGGGATTGTCCAGGGCCTTTCGGAGGCAAACAAGGTTCAATACCTTTTGTAGGGCTGAAACGTCATATTTTCAAGAATGACACCATTATCTTGATACTTTTTATTTTTAAATTCATCTGTACAACCAGGAATCAAATGAGCCTAGCAGAAATGACCTGTACATGTATGATAAATGCTTCTGGTCAACATAGCTGGAAACAGTTAAATAATCAAATGATTACATTGTCTAACCAAGTACACACTTAAAACCAGTGCTGCCAATGAAAAACATGAAGCTTCAAGGCAGGGGCAAAACAGAAAAATGTTCCCTTTAGAATACAGCTTTTATACAAAAGTATAGTTAAATTTCATTATTTACACCAAAACTAAATGTCAACAGTTCTAGGTTGATTTCGCATGAAAAAAAATTCAGTGGATAGAACTGCATTGGCAGTAGGCTTTGGGTAATAGCGCATCAGTGTGTGTCAGGGGGAAAGCAACACAGGTCTAGACATTTTTTGAATAAATTGAGAGCCCCATATCACTGAAATTAAAAACCTTTGTCCCAATTGATTAACAGTTACATTACATCTGCCAAGCATCGACATTTGGGGCACAGTATGAATGACCAGTTTCCCTAGTTCAGAGATCGACATGTTCGAGACTCATTTTGTGTTATCCAAAAAACGAATGCCTTTTATTTTAGAAAATAACTAGCATTCCCATTAAGCTCATCTACCATAAACTGCAATAAACAGTGTATCTTAAACTACCTAGACTAATTTGTGAGACTGGGCTTACAACCCAAAATAAAATAAATTGCTGCTGGCGCACTAATGGATAATACGTTAACAGCCCAAGGTTATGGGCTTGTTGCGGTTATCCAAAGTGAGACCCAGTGTGATATATACTGTATATCATGGTATGTAGTAACATAGACAAAGCCATCTCCCCTTTGCTTGAATAACAATGTGGATTGGCTTTGACATGGAGTTGTGTTAGGCCGCAAACTTGCAAAATTTGTGTCGCAACGCTGACATGAGCCATCCCTTTCTAGTTCTTTGAATGTACACATAACTTGAAATGTATATTGTAAATTATTATGTCAAAAGGATTGCCAGCTCTTCTCGATTTCACATGCAAACTGAAGATATGGCATGGACTGTGTAAATGTATCAGGCTTCAGTAAACTAGGCATATCAACACCTCTTTTGTCTGCGGTTAAAAATAATCTCAAATGAACTGTTCAAGCAAATTTAGATAAATGGGAATAGAAAGGCTCTTGAAAGCCTGGCATTTTTATGAGAGCTGACCAGATGAGGCTCATTCTTCCTAGGTCCACAAATCTCTATAGTATGGCTCCTGCAGTGGATGAAATTAACACATTTTATCTGTGATGTCACCATTTGTGCCACTCCTAGATTGCAATCATTAGAAAGAGAAGGAAGACAATTGAATGGAAAAACTCTGAACAAGTTTAACATTAACAAACTGAACTGTAAAGTTAATAAACGCTTGACAAAGTGTGCCGTTAACATTCAAAGACTGACGTGCCACCCCCAATCTTTTTTTGATGAGTTATGTTGCATTAAAATGACATTAACCTGCAAAGCAAGATACAGTGAGGAAAAAGGCATGTTTGCTAGAAACCATAGATCATGATCATTTGATGCTCATTCATTACTGAGGCCTTGGGGGAGACTTAAATAGGACGGAGAGAAAGCAGTCACATTACCTTTTATTTTTGTTACAATATCGATTTTTTTTTATTTTACAAGCACCATTTTACTCTTGAAGTTTAAAGTTGTGAAGGATGAGTGGGAAAAAAAATAAGTGTTTTACTCGGAATCAGTGCTTGGTTTCAGGTAGCATATACATCACTCCCAAAAAAATTAAAATAAACACAAAACAGTATTTTGCATGTCCAAAAGTTTTCTGTATCATCAATTTGGTGCCTTGGAGTGTAGCCAGGATCAAAAGCTGTCAACCCAAGTGCTGCATCCTCTCTCTGCCAGTGTGCGGTTAATCGAAACGAGCTAGATAGGAGGGGGAGATTTTATTTTTGTTATTTTTCAGTGTCAATACATTTTAGGTAGATAGACCTAGAGTAGCAGTTTAATTGGGCCGCATACCTCATCTCCAACCATGTTCCACAGCTGGATAAGTGGCAGGCCTGTGTTGTTGTCATAGTTTGAAACCTTTGACAAAGCAAAAATACAGTCAGTATGTTTTTGGACATCGGCGTAAGAATGCAGAAACTTTTAGTTGAAGCATCAATGTTCACCTGTGCAAGGAGGGCCACCCCTCTAGTCAACTCCTCAAGCGTAGAGTTGGCCTCTGTCGAAAAGCTATCCTCTCCTGTTAAAGAGTTATGAGTACAGTAGAAATCAGTCAGAGTGGAACAAGTTATAACCAGCTTTTAATAGGCTAGTTAGTCTACACTGTTTGAAAGTAGTTTTCTTTAATATTAGCCGAGTGTCGCATGCAGCGCTCAACTAAATAGTTCTCCTTAGGTTTTATTCTTTCTTATTTTCTACAAACTTTGGGACCCATCTCCTTCCACAATTCTTTACCCAGAGACTCCATTCCAATTTTAAAATGTTTAGATTAGATCGGAATCGTGCGCTTCAATTCAAAATATTTGTAACTTTTTAAGATATTATTTTAAAATATTTTTACAACGGAAGTCAACGGGAGGTCCGCCCAGTCGCTGACCCTTCAGACTTTGTAACTTGGTCAATTTTTTACCGTTAACTCTCGTTCAAACGTTTAACAAATCAACACACTTGTATCTTTAAGAATTTCGTTATAATTTATACTCTTTTCAGAATCACAGTTTAACAGTTAAATGTCATACGGGCGTTGTATATTTCCAGTTGGCCTCATTGACTTACGCTGAGGCTAGAGCGCGAGGACGTGGCTGATCCACAGGGGCTCAACCCTTGTCCAGTTCTGGCCGTGTCAGAAAGATGCTACAACCCCATCCTGGTGGTTTTACAGATATTTGTTTAATGAGATAACCATAATGTTGACATACCTGGCTGAGGAGCGATGTTGTCAAGCAATACTTCAGCACCTTGGAACGGTAATGTTACAAAATCGGACCTGAAAATTAAAAAAAAAATGCAACAATGTTATTTATCTTTTTGAATAATTTTTTAATCTACAATTGTTAATTGTGTATCAGATAAACATTTTGTGGCCCCTTCAGTTTGGATTTAAAACCAATGCTGGATTTGCAGTTCCACATTATGACTCAGACATTGCAGTATAAATGCCAGAAGCTCTGTAAAGATCAATACCACATCATGTCGTATTTGAGGTCAGAAACAGTGTGCTTTTGAGTTGGGAAACGGCACAAAGGACTAATAAAGCAGAAATGGAGTCAACCTGCTACCGGCCATTTCATGAGGAGCAAATGTGTGCTGTCCTTTAAATGGATGCAACCTGTCAACCAGCCTTTGACCAATGCTCCTGCATAAACGTACCTTATTTGTCGGAGTGTGTCGATCTTGACTCTGTCATATCCACCATAGTCCACGTATCTGATCTCCACTTCATCTGTCTCTTTGTAGAAGGTGATGACCTGAGCCCTCCACCAGGCCCCCTCTACCGATGGTGCTGCACAGATTACTCCAACTAAAACAGGACAAGAACATATCAGCATTTTTGGCCTTTAAATTGAGTATTCGTCATATGCCTCAAATCTGATCCTACTTTTGTTCCATAAAAATAACCGTACTAGTTGTATTTGAGGCCTTCTCAATCAACTCTTCGGTGGTAGGGATTTTGCTCAGGCGGACTAGCTGCCAAAGATTTTAACCCTGACAAGACGACCACTTATGGACAATGCAATTGCAATCCGTAGTAAATTACAAAGTATATACAAATATATCCGGTTGGGAAAAAAACACATTGTGAAAGCAATACTATCAATATCAGGAAGTCCAATGAATACCAATATGTATGTGTTCGTACCCTCAGCGGGAGAAGGCAGAGTCGGAGTGCCTGGCTGGGAGTAGCACAGGAACATCTGCTGGTCCAGGCTGCGTAGAGCGTGATAGGTGGGGTGGGTATGTTGCTGGACAAAGACATGTCCTGCCGATACAATATTCACAACAATCACTTCCACAGTCACGCCGCTTGGCAGCAGAAGCTATTTAGAAAAAGACAAAAAAGCAGATGAAAAGTTACATCAACTGTAGGTCATCTCGAATTCACTAATTGTTTTACAATAATAACAAAGTTAGCCAGTTCCACCTAATGTCTTGAATTTGTGCCCTTATTGTAAGGCAAGAGTGGGCCACGTAGCTTTAAATAAGATACATAATTATGAGTCTGTAGGCGTCTCCTTAAATTTTTTCTACAAACATTTATCCGTTTGACATCACAAATTGTGGGTGTATGTGTGTGTCCACTGAGAAGTGGTCTGGACAAGTGGTTTTTAAGAAAGCATTGTTGAGTGTAGTTTTGCCAAATGGCATGATGGGTTTAGTAGTGCGTTACCACCCCTAGCCGCAATACTGTCTTGTATTGCGATGGGATCACTAATAGTTGTTGGACCACCAGAACATGCTGGCTAAAGCTCGCTCTCCGTCACCTGCTAAGGATCCAAGGAAGCGCAGTGTTGAGACTAAAATAGGTACAATGCTGGAAAATCTGAAAACTGTTAAATTATAACCATAAATACAGTATATTAGCAGCAAGTTTACAACTAGAATTTTTTTTATTATTTGAATGTCTACATCCGATCAAGGACCCACACGATGGTGTGGGTCCAATCAATAGCTGCTAAATGTTATATCATTGTGTCGCTAACTGTTGTCACTGTTCAAGACGGGTCTAGGCTGCTCAAGACGGATTTGACAATAAACAGTTCTAATGCAACCCTGGCAAAAGGATATTGGGAAGGGGAAATATTTAACAGTAACGATAAGACGGCAGGCTATAGAGATACAATTTTGGATTTGCCGGATTCTTAGCTCCGCTCCATGCATTATCTTGCAACGACAGCCTACCTAGTGTTGGATTGTCCCTTACAAAGTTGATTATGAAAACAAACATTCCACATATTAACTTAAGAAATATAGGAAGCCCAGTCTTACCCAGGATGTCATTGGTAGTGATGGAAGACTAAGTGGTGATGGTGGCGGCGCATACAGGTTAGCCAAGTCCAAGTCTTTAAACTTCTTGCCAATTAATGATAGGGCTTTATCAACTTGTTGCTGTGTTCCTGGAAGGGAAGCCAAACCAAAAATGAATTTGTATGAATTGAGAGAGAACACTATGACCTATAGTTTTAAACACACTAACTAAATACAATTCATACATTTTTTAAAGAACCTCATCACTGCAACCTCAACACCTTCAATTTACACACTGGACCTTTAAGGGAACGAAACACTGAATTTGGCACAAATTACTATGCCATATTTTCATTTACAAGACATTATCATTTGAAGGGAATAATTTGAAGCACGCTCCCTCCTTACTAACCTTCTATGTGACAGATCTGGAACTCTTGTGTATATGGCAAGGTTGAAATATAGATCTTTGCAGCAGAGTTTTGCTTTAAGAAGCTCACGTATCTTCCCTGCTTCCCTATTAATCTTCCCACCAGGTGCTGTTTGAGGGAGAAGAGAAGTTAAAGAGAGATGTTTTAACTAACCTTGAGGATGGAATTGATGAAGATTTAATTTTACACAATCCTACCCCTCAAATAAATCAGTAAGTGACATGTGTCTAGGCTCACCTTTGGCACCTCAATTTCCCAAATTATTTGCTCAGAGCTGGAGACTGCAGCATTGTTGCTTTGGCTGTCCATTGCCCCCATGGTGCAGCCACTATCCACAGAGTCCATACTGTTCACATCTGAACCTGGAAAGGCACACAATCATCAGTAACTTGCCTGTCCATGCTACAAACATCGATATTTACTGCTTAATTCACTATTTAATTCATTTGACGTGCAGTGTCACACTCCCAAACACTTTGGGGATTCAAGCTGGTGAGACAACATGCTAGCTAGAGCATATTTCCTCATACATCGACGGCATTTCCTTGCAACAAAATGGATAGAAATGATACAGAGCTATATCAATAGTATTGTTATACTTTAAATAAAGTATAATAATACTTTATATAAAGTTTTGCCTATATTGCTATATCTATTAGGGGGTGTTCACAAAATTCACGGCTCGGTAAATATCACGGTTTTTGGGTTGCAGTTTTAAGTTGGGTACATTTTTCGTAAAGGGGGGGGGGTGATAAAAGACTATAAAAAATAAATAAAAAGTTATACAATTGATTCGAGAGTTATCCCCAAACAATTTAAAAGTGGAGCTGTGCCACTGTCACGTTTAAATTGTACCGGGGGCGAAAATTGTACCGGCCTACGTCATCAGTTGTTGACAAATTCCAAACCTGCCTGGCAACAGACGACGCGATCGTCTGTTGCCTGGCAACGGGCGACGCGATCGTCTGTTGCCTGGCAACGGGCGACGCGATCGTCTGTTGCCTGGCAACGGGCGATCGCGTCGAATGACGTAGGAAGGTTCTTGAACATTCGCAAACTTTCATGCTCGTTCATTGCACTCCTTCATTGAGTGTGACAAGACAGGTTTTTGAAACCTGCTTTAAACACTCAGTTTACTAGCTAAATTCGATTAAACAATTCAATAAAATACAAATATAAAGTAAAAACAAGTGTTATCTAGCGATCCGTTATCTGTATTATGTTATTTGGTGTTCGGCAACATAAGCGCGAATGGTTTTTGAAAGCTGCTTTAAACACTCAGTTTACTAGCTAAATTTGATTAAACAATTCAATACAATTATAAAGTAAAAACAAGTGTTATCTAGCGATCCGTTATCTGTATTATGTTATTTCGTCTTCGGAAACATGAGCCGAATGTTTTTTGAAACCTGCCCGGCAACGAACAACCCAATCAAATCAGTTGTCAAGTTGCCAACAACTGATGACGTAGGCCGGTACAATTTTCGCCCCCGGTACAATTTTAACGTGACACCACCATGTAACATTCTTAAATAGGGTTGTAGCCAAGAAAACTTTCTCTGAAACAGTCTCATTGGTTAAAGCACATGTTTTGTTGGGCCAACACTTGTTCAAAATCAGCTGTGTGGATGAAGTCTGACTTTCGGATCCACTCTTGGTCAGTATGAAATGGTTACAGCAGAGCTTCAATGTAAAGCAGCACAGCAGAGCTTCAATGTTTGGTGCTGCAACGCACACCAAGGTTTTTGAGCAGTGCTGGAAGCTATTGCGTGGCTGTGTGGTTATAGTGCAGTGTGAGGGCTCTCATTTGAAACACGACCCAGGTATGCTTCAAGTAAGAGACAGCTTGGAATGTAGATAGTTCAAATGATCATTAAACTGAAAATGGGGTTTAGGTAGTGACAGCACTTGCTCTATTCAAGAAAAAAAAATCAGAACTGGAGTAGATAACTTTAGCTTCTATTAAAATTATGTAAAGCTTTTTGAGGCGAGCAGTTGCTTTAAAGGCTCTTTGGATGGATGACATGAATCGTATGCCTTAAAACAGTCATTATGAAAGGCTTGCTCTTAAAAATGTACATGCTTTCGCAGATCACCCTTACATGATACATACAATATCCATCACAATAAAATTGGCCCAAAACATGCAATATATATATATATATATATATATATATATATATATATATATATATATATATATATATATATATATATATATATATATATATATATATATATATATATATATATATATATATATATATATATATATATATATATATATATATAAAAAACTGATATGCTATAAAACCCTAATATATGCGCTGGCCAAGACGTGTCAAACAAACCACTATCCGAAATACTTTGCCATTTCAAAAAACAAGCACATTAGAAACAAAAATGCAAGAACCACAACACCAACGCAACAGAACGGAAGAAAGTGACAACCCCGTTTACAGCGAATTCAACACTCTTCTGATTAAATTCATTGATAAGTATGATATGAGAGATGAAAAATAGAAACTAGAAGTAGTGAAAATTATTAATACAAGTTTGACTCAAACAGGAGTTAAAATACTTTTTCAAATTTAGATTCATCACAACTCACCTCCAGATTGATCAGTCTCCGTTTCTACGGTCCTGTTAGTTCCATTCCTTAAACCAATTCCATTGAGATTTTTTATCTCACACAATTCTTCTAGAGTAGCCTCTCCTGTGAAGTCAAGCATATTTGCTTCTTGGGATTTTTCAGACAATTGGTTTGGTAGTGTGATCGTTCGTCTCGACAGGTCAATATCACAGAACAGATCCACTTTGTTGCAAGGCAGGCTGGTGCAGAGGTTGTTCTTGCTGGTTCCATCCTCTGTGAGGCATGTGCTGCCAGCAGATCCCTCTGTCATTCCAACGCCGTCAACTGCATCCTTTGAGACTGGATTTGGTAGCTGGATCAAATGTGGCATCATTGGCCTGAGGCCACTCCATGCATTCTCTACGACCATTTCACTAATCGTAGAAGGCTCCAACACGACGGTGGCAGTGAATCCATTAATAATCCTGTCTTTTTCCTCCTCCTTGAATGCAGAATCCCTAAACTCACATTCAATTACGGTGGGGCTTGTTACCATTATGGGCTTTTCGGTGATGGGCCTAATGTCAGCCAACAGCATACTACTGGATTCAGGTTGCCCATTCTCTGAATCTTGAAAACTGTGAACACCGAAGACCTCCTGGGTGGCTGCAGAGATCACTTCATTAATGAGACCAGCCGCCAGAAGCTCCAACTCCTCTTTATTGGCAGAGCTGCAAAGCTGCTGCCCTGAAAGCTCAATAGCATCCGGGTGGCATGGAGAAGTAGACACTTCAATATGTGCATACATTGGAGGAGCTGAATTAACAGGTGCGCTAGTTAAGTGTTGATGAATGTGCAGTGGTGTGCTCATCTTTTTGGAATCTATATCCAATGTAGTAACATTCTGGAGGACTTCTGTAACCATCTCCTTTTCATTGCCAATTTGGCAGTCCTTTAAGGGCTGTGCCACACAGGGCACGGATACTTCTTCCAATGCAACTTCCCCCTCAGGTTCAGGCCTCTTGGCATTAACAAGTTGTACAAGTGTGGAGTAGGCTACCTCAACTTGGTCAAATGGCACAGACTGGAAGGGTGAGATGGATGCTTCCATTAAATCTGGGACTGGTTTATTAACCTCCTCTGGTTCCAGTTTTAAGACCGAAAGTGGACATTTCTCTGGGTCCTTGCAGCCATTCTCATGGGAGTCAAAGCTTTCATTGTTACTAGAATGGAGCAGTGGATCTAATTCAACACTACCAGGGTACAGAGCTGCCACAGCAGCTTCCTGTTCCTGTGTAGCATTGTCGTCTGGCATGAAGATCTGTGCATTTCCCTCTTGTGATTTTTGATTGCCAATGCTAAGAGGTCCATCTTTACTGGTATGCTGGTAGACGAGAGCTGCATCATCTGTTGGGGACACCATACCTTCTTCAACGAAACCATTTCTGCCTTCTGTTGGACAATTTAAGGAGTCCACAGAAACTGGGATGTTTTCAAGGCTTTCGTGGCTGGTGATTCGCTCTTTCTTTCTTGAGATGTACCACCAACTGCCTATCAACACCAGCACTCCAGGCAGTGTGTAGGGAACTACCGAGCGGAACCTCAGAGGCATCTCCTTGGAACTCTAACAGCTACACCTGAAAGAGGAGGAATGTACCAATTAGCAAAGTAACAATAGTTGAACAACAAGTCAAACAAATCTCAATTAGCCAAAGACCTCCAACCTTTAATGACATTATTCTCCATGGGATAGGCCATCTCACAGATAATGGAGGTAGGACGCAGTGCCCTCCATTTAATTTCCTTTATAATGGCCATTATCAAATGTAAATGTTAATGACTTAGCGATTAATTAATTGTCATTTGGCTGCATCCTATAGAGAACGCAAAAAGTAAACTGCCCTTTTAAAAGATATGGTCCCCATCAATTTTCTCTGCATTGACAAAAAAAACCTGCCTTATTTATATACCAACCGTCATTATATGGAGACACACTAGCTAGTTAGCATGTCATTCATGCCTATTCATTACTGCCACCTATTGGACGATATAGGCTCCTTATTAAGACATAATATAAAAGCAAATAAAGAACATGCATTTTTATCTTTTTGATTGAATTTAATTAGCATTTTCAGAATTGTACTGCATTATAACATGTGACTTTGCACACGTTTGAATGTCACTGCTTGTCCGTTGATGTGGCCTGGCCCAGATACATCTTTACCCCCTTCACCCTGTATCCATACCTCAATAATGAACCAGCCCCACACCATACCAAAGAAGGTGAGCAGCATTCCACAAAATTCAACTTGGCAAAGTTTGAATTAATTGCAGGGTTTGAGTTTTTTTATCTTAATTGTGCAAAAAGGGGATTAATTCGTTTAATATACTGTATTAATCCTTGTTTATATATCCCCTTGCTGGGATAACATTTGATAACTTGACTGTACAACTTAAGATATGTTTGAAATCAAAGTTGATAAAATGGCATTGTAGCATGTATTACAGATGCTATTGTATAACATCATCAATATATTGGTTAGTAAGAACTGTACTACAAGAGAGTTAATTTAAACCTTGAATGAATCTATTTGCTTCTAGCAGGGTTTGGTTACAGAAAATGAGCTGTGTTGAAGTAGTGGTACCCAATTATTTATAGATATATACACCTTTCATTTATTCCTCTGGTGGCTATCCTGATCCCCAGTGTAACTTTTTCCTATAATGTCCAATGGTAAAAAAAATATGGATTCGGAGTTGTAACAATGGTGATTTGAATGCAGGCAGACGCCATAGGCAGTATTCTTCTGTAATGTTTCGGATGCTTGATGATAAAGGGCGTATTTTCAGCATAACTACCAACTTTTGAAGTAGCTCATTCTTTGCAATTGAATACAGTCCCACGTTAGTTTAACATTTGAAATGCAACACATATAGCTTTCCTTAATGTTATAGCCTTAAGACAAGTTCGGCAAGGTTAAAATGCCACCACCTCTTTGCCAGCGTGCGCTTCTCGCATTTTGGGTCAAGAAAGTGTGGCTGTTCCTGTCCGCGACCTTGGAGACAGATTGATAACAAGGGCGTAGCATTAACTTCACAAGTCAAAAACCACTCACTCGCGATTCAAGCATTTTAAATACATTCTCGTTGTATCCCAAATTCTAATGCGAGTCCACAACATAAGCAAGGTCTAAGTGCCACCATGCTGTGTGGTACAACGTTCGTCAGAATCATACTCACTTTACCGGCGTGTTATAATAAATGAAGGACATCAACTTTATCCTATGGGTAGCTTTTAGTAAGCAACAGCCAAGATGCTTTGGTCACATTGCCACAGATAAAACATACAATGCGACGTACAGTGGCAATAGTCAGTGCAATTGGTTTTAACCAGAGGCTACATGACAGCTTTACGAAACCCTGACTTTGACCTACACTGGTCAGAGACGCTGCATGCTAGGCCGCAGCGCACACTTTAGACTTTACAGTTGGGCAGCCATACTGAGAAAAGCTTAGATGCAAACATATGCATAGCGGACCACATCTACATTTAAGACAGCATTTGAAACATTGAAGTGACGGAGAGTCGTTTGATCACGACCGTAGGCGACAAATCATTGTCTTGTGTGAAATAGCATGGCCTCGGGACAGCCTAAATCACTTAAGACTCTTGTGTATGGCTAACTAGCTTCATGTTTCATTTCGCGGATCCATTACAGAAGAAGCCATTGAAAAATAACTTTAGGTTTAACAGAATCGAATATGGTCACACGCCTTTGCAGAGTAAAAAAAATCCAATTTAAGCTCCACTCTGCAGGCAGATCAGGCCTTAGAACCTAACGCTAGGCTAGGTGTTTAGCTTTGGTAAAGGTGGTGTAGTGCTACTCATGTTTTTTGCTACAATACAGGTCAGCAGAGACGATTAATTACTGCCACATACCGCACAGAGAAGTATATCACCGTTTAATTTGCTTTGGACTCCTAAAAAATTAGATGGCAGCTTGTAGAAAGGCGAGCAACGTTTGGCTGTAACAGATACGAGCCTGCTCGGACCCAGAGGACGGAGGTTACCCACACACTACATGCAGTATGTTAAGTGAGCCAGTAAACCCAGTCATTTCCATGATTTACCTTTGACATTTAACAACATAACGATTGAACGACATGACATCACTTGGTTCTTGAGTCGTATTTTTAGTTGTACGTTTTACGTCAAAGCTATTGCTATTCCGTTAACCCAGCTACTCACAGATTATGAGCGTCTTCAATGCCGCCACGGTGGTGTGAACTGTGTCAAAGTTTTTATTCCGGACTAAATGTATCTCCAGATCGCCTTCCTAAAACCTTCCCCACGTGTTGTCGGTACATGCAGCGGACTCTAAAAACAGACTCAACAGCTGATAAAAACATCGCGATAACCAAATCCGTCATGGCCCCCGTTCAGCCCTTTACAGAAACGCAAAACACACACACGGACAGAGGGAATCTCGCGAGATATTATTTGAAGACCACGAAGTATAAATTTACACGTGGTGGGCAATTTCAAAAATACTTCTTTCAAATTCGACCTAAACAGGTTGGGTAGGATATATCTGTGATCAACGTTTATTACTTTTTACCTTGAATATGGGTCATTCGCCTTATGCAAATCTTTTTCCATGAATGTGTTTTTCAGGCTAGTGCAATAGTTCTTTGTTAAAAGGTTGCTGCAAATCTAAAGCTTTGACAAAAGGCTACTTCCACAAAATAACAAATTCCTACATTTTTCGTTAAAGCCATTCTACATTTCTCAGCAATGCAGAATGTAATTCTGTAAGAAGCTCACGTATCTTCCCTGCTTCCCTATTCATCTTCCCACCAGGTGCTGTTTGAGGGAGAAGAGAAGTTATAGAGGTTTTAACTAACCTTGAGGATGGATGCCTATATATATGCTTATACTATCAATAGTATAGGCATATACTACTATAGGCATATACTATACTATCAATCAATTTAAATTAACCACACGGTGTAACCATTAACTACAACTAACCATAATATAAAATTAGTAAAATGTAATCTTAAAACAAGTGGCCTTCTCTAGTAATGGAATCATATTAAGGGAAAAATAGTATGGGAAAAGGAATAATGAAATTGTTCCCTTGCTTTACCATTCCTTATTCTAATTATTTTGGTATTTTGAGCAAGTTTCTCTAATATTTGAATAATCCAACCTACCATATGTTCATTACCCGCCGGTGTGTGTATTCTATAGTTTGACTACAACTAGACGTCAATTATTATGAAGAAACATCCCAAATAACCATTACAAAATACGGAAAATGAATACTCAATATTTATCGATAAATTATTTGATTGAATTTATTTTTTGTCTAATTAGTAATGCAACTAACCTATGAGAAAGTTGAAATGCAATCTCCCACCTGAAACTATCCATAGCCTTTGGCAAGCGTGGTTCTGTGTTGTACTTTTTGATTAACCTGGCTCAACAACATTTGTGATAAGTCAAACTGCAGCAGGACTATAGAAAACTCATTCCAAACCTGCTTAGCTGTATACAAATAACAAGAATCATCCTTCTTACAGAAAAAATTAAGAGTGAAATGAATACTAATGTAGCGATATTCCCATTCACTGATCGATCATTACCACTCAAACAAATTTTAAAACAAACAAACTTTAGAAAATTATTTTTTGACTATTCATTAAATTTTAATTAGTCTACTAGTAAATTATATTACCAAAACGACATAGTATTACACACAAGCACAGACGAATAAACCTTGACGTAGAAAATGTCTAGATTTTCTGATTCTGTTAGTTTCCAAATATATTCAAGAGCAAAACATTTTATTACCAACACTGGAATAGTTTGATTTGTATATTATACAGAAATTAACTGCTTTACAAAAACAAAAATTATACAATATCACATGTATGTACAGTGTAGTAAATATACCATCTCAAATTGTACACAAAGTATTTACAATTGTCACACAAACTGCATTTAAAACAAAAAAGTCTTACCAATACTTTACATACATTGGATTTTGCATAACACCAAATAAAACATGCCACATTTGGGGTTTTTCTATACAAAATCCTGACTAAAATTAGTGCAAGTCAACCACTTGATCAAGCGCTAACGCCTTCCTAATTCTTGAAATTCTACAAGTCAAATAAAAGCATGGAAGATTTAGCAAACTTAAAATATGCTGCAGAATAAAACATCGTTGGATTGATTTTGTCTGAAATCTATACAATTATTTAAAAAGAAATGCAAATCTTCCTAGTCATTTACTGCTACAATGAAATGTGGGAAAGAACCACTTCTAGATCATGTAACGTTCAATGCAATAGAACATAAATCGCGATTCAATTTTGTAATGAAGCATTTCGATTCATTTGATTGATGGACCTAAAATTATATTGATACAAGGGTTTGTGTTTTACACCCGAGGCCTGAAATATTTCCTATTTGGGTGAAAAACGGCTAACTAATCTAGAATGCAGTACCATTTTGTATATTTAAGTATAGAGGAGAGACATAGCTACATTTAAGATTGTTAGTAAATGAGCACAGCAAAAATACTGCAAAAACACAGGACTAATGACTTAAAGAAAGGGCTTCAACAAAGACCAAAATTACCCAAATGACAACATTGGGTCTTTTTACCTTAATGTAATCAAACGTGACATTATAACAATGCATCAACAATTTACGGTCAGGGGGATTTAAGGCAAATTTAACGTTTAAAGGCATAAGCTTTTTTTTGCCTTCATCAGATGTCCATTTGCCGCATTACTGTGAGTCGCGAATATATTCATTCTTCATGAGACTTCTAGTTTTTAATATAATTGTACAATTATATTCCCTTTTCATGATTATTCCAACCTAAAGTAATTTTTAAATAAAAAGTATTTCTCATAAGGATATCTCCATTCCCTTTCAGTACTCAGCCAAAGCAGCTCTTAAATATGATTTTTTTTTTCACCTCAAATACACATGGTACATCGTTCAAAAAGTGGGTAATAAATTAAAAGGTTGACATGCATCTGACAAATGAAATATATTCTCAACTTTACCAAGACAACAATTGGCTGCACAGAAAGGAGTGACACATTTATAACTAAAATTTGCTTCAAAAGTAAAATGCTAAATGTTTAAATTACACCATCTCCTTAGGATTTGTTGCCATTTTATTGGATTGACTGAATTCATGGAGTGTTACAAGACCTGCTTTATATCCAAGTCCAGATTTAAATTGTCTCAAACTTAAACTTTAACAGATTAAACACAATATATTGGTCAACCTTGAGATGCAGAGGTTGCTTATAGCAATACTGTTCCAATAGTCACCAGTAATTGTACATTAGAGTAAACCTAAGGCAACGCAAAAAATTGCACCATAATTGCAAGTTAACATGTTGAAATGGATCTTCCCTGTATTTGCAAAAATATTGAAATGGTGGTTGCCTAAAATGTAGAAGTGTGTGGATTATTGCCCATTAACAATGTTCTGTGTCACTCTGTAAACAAAAGAATATGCAGTAAAAAATGTTTTTAACACACACACACACACACACACACACACACACACACACACACACACACACACACACACACACACACACACACACTTACTTTAGTACCTTTCCCGAGTGCTATGCAATTTATATGTTAATAAATTGACTAACTTTACATTAACATTTTTGGAAAGTGTTTCAAACTGATTAAAGTTTTGTAGTACTATCTAGCTGTACAGGATAAATACTTTCAGACACAACAGAGCATATGAATGATTGTATACTTGACGATCATTAGATACCATTGATGTCAGAGCTCTTTAGTAGCTATTACACATGGTGATATGGACAGCACAACAAAATAATTAGTACCTGTTCTTTGTCCCCTGTGAGGTTTAACTTTCATTTTTACAAATTATACACATTGAAAAGTCCTGACAAAAGGCACACCATGGATAAAACATTAACATCTAAAGAACCACGACCGTCTAGTTATACATATTCTTTTTTTATGTAAAATATGTACATTAATTAACAAAAAATCCAATCAAATCAAGATTGGAGATGGTTTTAGTATTCCATCAAACGCATTCCTCCCCATTTCTCATTTGGTCCATTTCTGTACAGAAAAGGTGAGATGCCTGCACTTGGAAATGTAGAGGTGGTCATGAGCAAGTAAAAATAATGATGCTTTGAATTTTGCTTAAGGCTGAATGGATCAATGAATCTAGACAGTTTAAAGTGAGAATTTGAACAATTCCTTCTCAAACAAATGTAAATGCCCTTCATAACATCAATGTCATGATCCAATATCATATTTCACATCCCCCTCTCACTTAGTGACACCTACTAGTCAATGTCATTATTCCATAGTGCCTTGAAAGAGTTTCTGATGCAAAAGTATATACTGCACAGAACAGCCACGAAACACTAATTGGAAACATAAATATTTAGACTATGTTCCAAATATAGTTCCAATCTTTATATCCAGAACCCTGATAGTGTTTATTCCTTTCAGATTCCACCCTTCAAATATCCAAATTGTTGACCATTTCTATCCATGCACTTGTGACCATCTGGATCTTGAATGAAGCCCCCAAACTGATTAAACCACTAGTAAAACTGCTGTCTTTTAATGTTCTTTTTGCTAAACAAACAGATAAAAAACATGGTGCCATCCCTCCCAACCCCCCCAAAAAAACAAACAGTAAAACGATAAGAAGTGCAGCATGATGTCTGGCTTAGAGGGCCCCAGCTCAGAGGGCCTTGTTTTGTCTATGTCGCGCTCACTCATACAATCTTCTTGATGCTCGACCTCTTGAAGCTGCCAGCACTGCGCTGCTTCTGCACCTGGGAGGCTGAGCCATGGCGCATTCGTCCTCCAGCTGAAAGGGCCGAGCTCGGAGACAACTGCACATTCTCCTTGTCCACACCTGGAGGGAGGACAATGGTGTGTGGACAATCAGCACAACATGTGGACAAACAAAGGCCCATGCACAGAGGAGAGTTTTACATAATGTTTATTTATTTATTAATAATCGTGATCTACAATATGCCACATAGCGATAAAATGTAAACTGTCTCTTTGTGAGAACAACCGCAGGATTAGAGAGCTGGTGACTAGAGATTGCAACGCCAACTTAAGTTTAGCCAGTGGTGCGTTCTCAAAGCCTCAATCGTCACTTTCGGGGGAAAACTCAATGTCTTAAGAGTTGTAGACAATACTACGTGAACATTTTGGTATGCAGCCATCGCTGAAGATAGCAAGTTTATGCACAAAGAGAAAAGGGATATCCATGGAATCGCTCACGGATGGCATGTCGGAATCCAGATACATCCATCATATCTGGGCTTTCTGCTGCCAGAACAGACCATATCGGCCGGGTTAACATGATTGACCAATTCAACCTGGCCGTTTCCTCTTAGAACGAGGCTATGCCTCTGTAAGATGGTGTGCCTCTGCAAGATGAGATGAAGGCAACACCTTTAGCCCGCAAAGCCGAAGTGCATGCTGGATTTACTAGGCTTCTTGCCATAGAAACATTACCAAAATGTAATATGCAGTGTTGCAGGAACAGTTATTGTCATATGGAAATGAAACTCATAGCGGATACTTAATGTGCGATTTGATTAACTTCTCTCCTCTAACACTCCATTTTAACTAACACATGTATATCTCTGTGGGACGTAGAAGTGCCAACAGAAATGGAGTTCAGCTGCGAAATTGTTCCGGACAACATCGTCAGGCTCCTGTGTTTGCTAGGTTTCTCATTGAAAATAAATGTCTAGGGGGAAAGTTGCGGCTATCAAAAAAGGTGTCAAAAAATATTGAGCCATTAAGTTGAATTTTTGTTAAAGCCATGATTATGACCTAGTCCTAATATATCTATTTAAAAACGCAAAGCACTAACCTCTTAACTATTGAACTAATAGTAGAGAGGACTGCATTAATGAGATTGTTTCCAAATGGATATGCATACACGGACCTGGTGAGTGTTGCGATGTAGCCAGGGAGGTCATGGAGTTGGACAGGTTGAGGTTTGCTGTGATGCTGAGCTGACACTGACTGGAGGGTGGGTAAGGGGAGGTCGGCGTGCGCAACTGTTCTTCGCTGCGCTCCTCTTCGGCTGTGGGCAGGTAGCTTTCAACCAAGGCCTCCAGAAACTTGACAATCAGCTCTGCATAGTCCGGTATCTGGGTTTGCTGCAGAATGATGTAGTGATTAACAGCAAGGTATTTCATATGAAGATATATGAAGAAAATATTTATAATATCTTTAACATTTAACATTTTTGTAGATTAATTATTTTGCACTGCTCCATGTAGTAACATTATATGTTATGCATATATATATATTTAACCATGCTGCTGAACATGTTTTATGACGAATATTGTGGAATAAGTGTGTTTGCAAAGCAAGACAGACTATTCCGTTTCTTATTTTGTGTTCATTTGTGTTCAAAAGACAGTGCAGTACAGTGCCCCAATCAAATAATTATTTTAAATTGTGTATACTTTTAAAAATATAAAAGTAAACTATACTAATAAATATTATTTAAAATATAAACCCCTGAGATTCGTCAAATGAAATGCACGTGTAGTAACGACTTCCCCAAAAAGGTTGGTTGCTCTGTAAAGGGGGCGACATATTTTGTTGCCATACCTAAACGGCCATGCCCCCCAACCCGCTTTATAAAAAAACTGAAATTTGGCATCGCAGCCTTATTTAACATGCTGAATATTTTCCCTCCAAGACCCATAATGTCAGCATGGGAAGTGTTTTCTTAACGGTGACTACATTTCAGATTCTTCAAATTAAATAAATAAGACTGTAGGGTCATGATTCATACCTTAGAGAAGGGGCCGGCAAACCTCCAGAGTCCATTAAAGCCAAAGCCTGTCAAATAGCAGAAAGAGGGGCGAGGAGAGGAAAGAAACAAACAAATTATTTGGACGTTGTAACCAAATCACCAAAAATGGGCATAACAATCAATTCATTATAACAATGGTTCTACGAATATGTTCAGAAAATAATGTACTTTGTAGATAAGAGGGCTGGTACTGTGGCGGCGACTCTTCGTGGTAGACTACATTCTGGACAATGCCGTGCACCGGGTTCAAAAGGTTGGTGTCCTGGCACATGGACAGCAACGTGTTGATCTTTGAGTCCAGAAGGTTGTGGCTGAGAAAGATATTCAAGAAAATGATATAAATATTAGTTATTGTTCATATCCATGCTTGAATTCAAATCAAGAAAGCTGCCAAACAAAGCATTTTAAGACAGTTTATCCCATAGTCCCCAAAAATAGGAACTGCTCCTAAATTAGGATGCATGAGATTATGGTTCTTTAGTGAGAAAGGGCAGCCCAGATTACATTAGGAAGAACTTCTCTAAACATTCAGTAATCGCTTTCCCCTTATGTGCACGGCCTTCAGTTGTTCAAAGACTGACACCAAAAAATGTCTACAGAGTACTAGCTATTAAAACAGTAAAATAAATGATCGAAATGTATATTTAAGTGTAGACCAATGATAAAAAAAAAGTTCTTAATTCTTTACATCTTGCTTGTATTTAGTCTCACATTTATAAGTATGAAAATGAAAGATTGATTCAAGGAAACATAAGTTACTACATACATTTCTAAAGTCAACTTTATCTTTCCTTTATGACCTGGCATACCAGTCCATCACTGAAGTAAATTTACGCCTATAAAAGCATCTTAAAGGACTTTAACATGCCAAACAATTTCACAGCTGAAAGCAACTCACCCCATACAGCCCTTTCATCTTATGGATGAATTTCGTTATTGAATGATATACTTTTAGTACAGTTACTTACACCACAGGAAAGACCTTTGGGAAGACAACGCTTGCCTCGGCTAGGTATTCGTATAATATACGTTGGTCAAAGTCATCAGTACTGTATTTGACTTGGGTGGCCTGGAAAAGCAGTATATTGTTACATTACAGAATCAAGTCACACTAATCAAATGAAATAAAATCATGCTAAACTGGGTGATGTTTGCAAACTCACCAACACAGTGAGAAGCAGAGCCTGAATTTTTGGATCAGTCAACACCTCCTCATCCAAAAGAACGTTAGACTCTGACACAGAGACCTTGCGGAGGTGAGAGTTGCCCATTCTTTGGGTCTCTGCATGAGTTGGGTGATGAAAATGGAGATGGGAAATGTGTTCATCACAAAAAGAATGAATTGACAAATGCAGCCCAAAATTGAAAGTAGGAACCGTATTTCTTTTTTTCTTAGTCTAATCTACTGAAAATGATCGAACATTTCTTATCCCTCCCTACCTATCTCGTAGTCGGTTTCCGCCACGCGCCTCATCTTTGGTGGGGTAGTCATGCCGGACTCCATTTCAGGCCTCTTTGGCGCTTTAGAATCCGATATTAGATGATCAAAGCTCTTTCTCGTACCTACATATGCAATAAGATAAATGAGAGCCATAAAAACCAAGCTAGCACTTGCACAATACTGCATCATTCCATTATTTAGTTCCAATATATACAATTCTTATTGCACAAGAAACATTAGTTAACCGATGCGAAAGGGGAGTCCTACCAAGGAGTTTCTTGGTGTTGGCCTGTGAAGGTTGGCCCATATCCAGGCTCATGGACTTCCGTGTGCGGGGGCTGATTTGGCCGACGGTGGGATAGTGGTGTGCGGTAAGGTAGCGCTCCGATACCTTTGGTGAAGTCCACGGCTGATTTTCCCGCAAGGTTCTGGAGAGAATGCACAAAGTGAGCTTGCAAAAATGCCTTCTAACCTTCAGCAAAAAAAATCATTTTTTTAGTGTTAACGAAATTGACTAACATTTTTAGCAGAGGCATTATTGCACGTTTTAGCTCTGACACATTTAGCTCTGAAGACGACAACGTCTAAGAGAGGGTTAAGCTTCTCGGGACACTTGAGGAGACCCATTTCATACACAAAAACATTCATAACACACCACCAGTGGCGGTTTTAGGCACGGCCGAACCGGGCAGCCGCCCGGGGCGGCATATTTGTGGGGGGCGGCAAATCACATGGGTGGCGCCACGAGCAGTATAAAAAAAAAAAGCGCTGCGTAGCGGTTATCAATGAAGTACGACATTGTGTGGGGAATAGGTATTTTGGCGCCCCCTGCTGCAGGCGCACACCTGCTCGTTGAGAAGGTGCCTGTATAGACGGAATGAAACCCCCACTGAAGTCCGTAGGTTTACGATACGATCCCATGTTCCTCTTCACAAATTTCTTACCATATTAACTTAGCAGTGGGTTTCTCTAAGAATTTCTCTTTCGGTTTCACCATTACTGTAGTCTACTGCGACCAAGAGCTTTGTGTGATTGTTGAGTTTGTCACAGAAGGGTAGGTCTATGCATTCTAATGCATTCTCACTGACAATTCTTCAATGTATGCCAATAAAAAACATGAAATATGATTTTAATTGTTATGCATTTTCATATTGCAATGTTGGGTTACCATAATTTATAAATAAAATAAATATTTCCCGGCCAAGATAAATATTTACTGGCCAATTGTATTTCTAGCCGGCAAATGGACGGTAATTGTTGGCTACCGTAATCGAAACCCTGATATGTCTGCTGGCAGAATTCTCACTTTTAAGAAAAAATTCAACCCTTTAAAAAGTTTGCACTATATGTTGGCCTACCTGCAGCTGGGTTCAGCCAAGTGGCTTGAATAGGTTTCCATTGGGACAGTGTCCATGGAGAGGCCAGAGAGCAGCAATGACTTCCTGTGCTTAAGGCTGCAGCGGCTTCGGACTTCCTCAGAGACTGTCAGAAGAGCTAATAAAAAATAAAAAAATGATGCATTTGAAAAAACGGTTAATTTGAAATTATCATTACATCATAGATATTATCACATTGGTATGAATGAACAAAAGTGTATACATACCAGCCAAATAGGCAACACTTTGGGTGTTTACTTCAAACTTGTCACATTTCAGATGCTTGCTGATGAGCGCCAGAAGTGTGTGAAGTATGCGGACTGTTCTTGCAACTGTGGTGGGGGATGGATGCCTATAACCTAAAAGATAGAACATACAATTTTATTTTTTTGTTTTCTCTTAAGGCTGTACTAAAAACGAAGAAATGCAGACTGCAA